>NC_090274.1:74298428-74613607 GCF_040414725.1 Anabrus simplex
CGCGAGCGGTACAGAGGTACAGAGTCAATAAGAGTGCGGATGGTGTCCTGAGGGATGGTTCTCCATTCTCTGTCAACCATTTGCCACAGTTGGTCGTCCGTACGAGGCTGGGGCAGAGTTTGCAAACGGCGTCCAATGAGATCCCATATGTGTTCGATTGGTGAGAGATCCGGAGAGTACGCTGGCCACGGAAGCATCTGTACACCTCGTAGAGCCTGTTGGGAGATGCGAGCAGTGTGTGGGCGGGCATTATCCTGCTGAAACAGAACATTGGGCAGCCCCTGAAGGTACGGGAGTGCCACCGGCCGCAGCACATGCTGCACGTAGCGGTGGGCATTTAACGTGCCTTGAATACGCACTAGAGGTGACGTGGAATCATACGCAATAGCGCCCCAAACCATGATGCTGCGTTGTCTAGCGGTAGGGCGCTCCACAGTTACTGCCGGATCTGACCTTTCTCCACGCCGACGCCACACTCGTCTGCGGTGACTATCACTGACAGGACAGAAGCGTGACTCATCGGAGAACACGACGTTCCGCCATTCCCTCATCCAAGTCGCTCTAGCCCGGCACCATGCCAGGTGTGCACGTCTATGCTGTGGAGTCAATGGTAGTCTTCTGAGCGGACGCCGGGAGTGCAGGCCTCCTTCAACCAATCGACGGGAAATTGTTCTGGTCGATATTGGAACAGCCAGGGTGTCTTGCACATGCTGAAGAATGGCGGTTGACGTGGCGTGCGGGGCTGCCACCGCTTGGCGGCGGATGCGCCGATCCTCGCGTGCTGACGTCACTCGGGCTGCGCCTGGACCCCTCGCACGTGCCACATGTCCCTGCGCCAACCATCTTCGCCACAGGCGCTGCACCGCGGACACATCCCTATGGGTATCGGCTGCGATTTGACGAAGCGACCAACCTGCCCTTTTCAGCCCGATCACCATACCCCTCGTAAAGTCGTCTGTCTGCTGGAAATGCCTCCATTGACGGCGGCCTGGCATTCCTAGCTATACACGTGTCCTGTGGCACACAACAACACGTTCTACAATGACTGTCGGCTGAGAAATCACGGTACGAAGTGGGCCATTCGCCAACGCCGTGTCCCATTTATCGTTCGCTACGTGCGCAGCACAGCGGCGCATTTCACATCATGAGCATACCTCAGTGACGTCAGTCTACCCTGCAATTGGCATAAAGTTCTGACCACTCCTTCTTGGTGTTGCATTTGCTCTGTCAGTCAGTGTATATATATACTTCTTCCTCCTAAAGCAGCTCACATATTTCCACACGTATGAAATTTACTGCGTGATGAGTTTGTGTCAGCTGGAATACTGTCTGTCTGGCGACTGTGTTTTCCCTGGCTACCTGCTCCTCGGCAAAGTCGTCCCGTTAATCCTATTATGAAATGTAATTCACCCCTCTTGTACTCGCCATACCGTTGACGGCGGCCTGGCATTCCTAGCTATACACGTGTCCTGTGGCACACAACAACACGTTCTACAATGACTGTCGGCTGAGAAATCACGGTACGAAGTGGGCCATTCGCCAACGCCGTGTCCCATTTATCGTTCGCTACGTGCGCAGCACAGCGGCGCATTTCACATCATGAGCATACCTCAGTGATGTCAGTCTACCCTGCAATTGGCATAAAGTTCTGACCACTCCTTCTTGGTGTTGCATTTGCTCTGTCAGTCAGTGTATATATATACTTCTTCCTCCTAAAGCAGCTCACATATTTCCACACGTATGAAATTTACTGCGTGATGAGTTTGTGTCAGCTGGAATACTGTCTGTCTGGCGACTGTGTTTTCCCTGGCTACCTGCTCCTCGGCAAAGTCGTCCCGTTAATCCTATTATGAAATGTAATTCACCCCTCTTGTACTCGCCTTGTTCACCACCATTCCTCAATTAATTATATGCTCCCAGTCTCTAGAAAATGAAAGTATTTCCTTTAACTTGCTGGCTGATCGCCATTGAAATGAAAGTTCCACATTCTATGAACTCCCATCATCTGTTAAATATATCAAAGTGTTGTAACAGGCAAAATAATATTAATGACAAGGCTTATTATATTAAAAATGAATAATTGTTCCTCGACGTATGCTTAGTATTTGCCTCGTATCGGTTATAATGCTGCAGTGTCATAAAAGCACAATCCATAACCTTATTCAATGCTTACATACTGCACAAAAATCTTACAAGTGTCTCATAAATACAATACATAAGCGTTCTCAGTTCACGTCTTCATCTAACGACTTCCCAAATAAAGGTGTTCTCACTGGCGTGGCGTCTGTTCGCAGGTCCTGACACAGGTGCGGAGTGATATCCCTTGACTTACTCTCGGATTTTATGGTTGTTAGAGCGTCTTTTTATTTACACACCAACTCTTGTCACTTCACTAATAGCTCTTATAACAAATAAACCTATAACGATTCCACTGTTATGTCGTGATTGCAAAGTTGATCACTGATTTTTATATAATTCTGACGGCTTGGGTTGAAATATTTCGTCTAGCGGAATGTGTGGCGTGGTTAAGAAATGGTGGCAATACTCATTCTCCCTTGTAGTACGACGCCTTTTCACTTTATTATCAGCCACACATCTAATAAATGTCCTTCCTCTATCATTTACGCTATATAAATCGGAGAAGAATTTCCACAAAATCACCTGTAACTACTGTTGGATATTCTAAAATGACTAAATATTACAGAGCGATAGCTCTGAAATACTCAGAATGGCGAATTTTCATTGGCTGAGGTATTTTGATGCTTGTCTGTGTGGACGCTCCCACTACATTTTTAGGGGTTTCAGGAAGATTTTTCTATCTTCTGCCTGTGTTGCTCCGTTGCTTTCTTGTCTTGCAAACAGCGGAAAATTCCCACACTTGACGTACTTTCTCTGTTATCTGCTGCGTACTGGTGAGCTATTGTGCGCCGAGATAATTGCTTTATTGCCCCAAAACAGAACGTGATTTTAAGAAACTTGAGTGGCTTAAGGATGCTCTTTGTCAATACACGGCTGTAAGAGCACAGAATTTTGCTGTATGGAGACAGTTCACATTTGATATTCACTAAAGATATATTATAATCAAATAAGGCTCAATTCGGTGGGTTCAACACCTCTCCCACTTAAATTAGAAGTGTTCTGAAATATATGAGAAAGATTTCTAAGTTTTATACACTTGATCTCATCTTAGATCACTTTCTTGCGACCATCATTGAGCCTTATTTTGCATTTACTTTCTTTTGCTTGCTAATCTCTTGCCGTAACTGTTGGTTTTCTTCCTCCAAATTTTTCCGTTCCCCTTGTAAGTAATCAATGATCATCTTCATGATTTCCTTTAATTCCATTGCATCCGGTAGGCATGTCAGGCAATCATCCCTTCTTTCATCTTCCTTCCTCTCCTCGAAGTCTGAAGTTTTTCCATCCGTGGAGATCTGGGACATTTCTTCTTCGCTGGTTGATGTACTGATTTGCTCATCTTCTTCTTCTTCTTCTTCTGCAGACAGCTCATCAACATCTGCTGTACTCTCTAGATATTCTGCCAGGTTTACATGTGGTGGAATTCCAGCTGGTGGTGGTCTGTATAATTTCAGGCTTGCAGCATTAAAAATCACCTCATTACTACCGTGCATTGTTGTTAAACGACTGGGTAAATCGATATGGTCCCACATAGAGTGGTGCAAATTTGGCATAATACGTTTCCGTAAGTATGGACGTAACTGAACGTCGGATAAGAACTAATTCACCCACTCTCAGTGGGCGTTGAAATCTTCTTCCCCGAACTCTCCTTAATAGACGCTGCGCCTCTTGTTGCAGTTGTTCAGTAACTTCTCGTACACGAATATCTGGAGCTGGCCTTGCGTCTGCGGGGCTATTAACGACCGCGTGCCATGGTCTTATAGGATAATTGTTTGAATGTATAACCGAATGTATGCATCCTGTAGATTCACGAACGTATTATTAATACAATCCATGATAACTGGTAACAATTTGACCCATTCAGCATGATGAGAGGGAATATAATTTGTGCAAAATTTGGAAATGACTATCATAACCCTTTCTGATGGATTGCTCTGAGGGTTGCATACTGAGCTCATAACGTGCTCTATTTCCAGATCCTGAAACTAAGCCGAAGTGAACTGGGTTCCATGGTCCGTTAGCAAACTCTGTGGTTTACCCATGTTAGGTATTATGCTCCTGGTGAGACATCTCAGTACAAGTTTAATGTTAGCTTTCTGCATCGGGATATAAAGTTGTGTATTTCGAAAACACATCCATTGTTACCAGAATGAATCGATTTCCCCGGGTTGACTTTGGAATTGGACCGAAGATATCCATTGCGTACAAGATATTAGGTTCTGTTGGTAATAATGGGATAGGCATTTGTTTAATGAGGTATGGATTTGACGTAACTGTTTGGCAAGTGTCACAGGTAATAATAGCCTCTCTTACTGACTCTCGGAGATTTTTCCAGGTAAAACTCTCCTGAAATTGTGGCTACAACTTTATCTATACCACCGTGCCCTGTAATTCGGTGAACATGCCAAATTATTTCACCTTGAAGTTGGAATGGGATAACTACTCTTAATTTTGTCTGATCTTTGTCTACATATTTAACTAAAAGATTGTTTACGAATAAGTATTCTTCTGCATGTTTTTGAATTTCCATGTAGTTAGGATCTCCCTGCTGAATTCTCCCTTGGAAAAATTCCACCAGCCTTCTTAATGAATTATCTGCCTGTTGAAATCGGGCTAATTTGCTTAAGTGAAGCAAGACCACTTGATCCTCTGGTACTAAATCTACGTAATTAACTTGTTCCTCACCTTCACTGGGATTCCTACTTAAAATATCTGCCACAATGTTATCTTTTCCTGGACAATGTTCAGTGGTAAAATTCAGTTGCTGCACGTACAATGACCAACGTGAGACTCTCCGACTATAGAATGCCGTCTTCAACACAAATGTTAAGGCTTTATGATCCGTCCGAATTTTTACTTGAAAAGCAGAAATAACCGTGTGCCAGTGTTGCAATACTTGTACAATCGCCAACATTTCCAACTCGGAAGTACTGTAATTGGTTTCATGTTTTCTCAGCTTGCGGCTATAAAATGATATAAATTTCTTGGAGTGCGGTGACTTTTCTTCCTCTTGGAAGAATATTGCACCGATCCCAGTATTAGATGCATCGGTTTGTAATATAAACCGCTTGTCGAAATCTGGATAAGATAGCTTGATGCTTCTTGACAATGATGCCTTCGTACGCTGAAATGACATCTCAGTAGCTTCTGTCCATCGCCATTTATTATTTTCGTGCAACAACTCCTGAAGTGGTGCTATTACTTCTGTGTAATTTGGACAGTGGTCCGAAAAAATTGCACATGCCCAAGAATTGCCGAATGTGCTTGATTTACCTTGGCTTCGGAAAATTATTAATGGCCTCTAATTTAACTGGATTAGTCGAATTCCCTGGTCATCAATTACGTGTCCTGGAAACAATATTTCTGTTTGGCAGAAAAGAGACTTTTTCAAGTTAACCTTGAAACCAGTAACTATCAAATTTTGAAACATTTTCTGAATTCTCCTCAAAACATTTACTCGGAATAATGATTTCATCGATAAATCTTGTAGTTATTTCCTTCACAGCGTCAGTAATGTTCCTCTCTAGGGCTCTAATCAGTGCTGCGAAGTTATTTTTTCAGTCCGAATGTCAACCTTTCATCAGTGTACGTGTGTTGGTCAAAAATAAACCCTATGATTAATTTAGATTTACCTTCTAACTGGATATGATGGAAATAAGAGGTCACATCAACTCCTGTGAACATTTTAATGCTCCTAAGTCCCTGGATAATGTTTATATTGGGGATACCTGGTCGTTCTCTGGAATGAGCTTTTGATTGAGCTGACGGGCGTCTAAACAAAGAAGAAATGAAACATCGGGCTTCACAAAAGTCACCATATTGTTTACGTAAGGGGTGACCCTTTTCGACAAAATTCCGTTCTCTTCCATTTCCCGAATAATCCGTTTTTCTTCCTGATAATGTTTTTCGGAATCGGGTATGATTTACGTTTATCCGGCCGCCAATCTGTAACGTTTTGAACATATTTAACATTTTGTATTTTACCAACCTTTGAGTCGGAAACTTCTTTACATTCTTTAACATGGTTCTTAATTTATCTTTTTTGCTCTTTGGTCCCCTGAAATTCCGGTACCTTGGCTGATATCAAGTCATTTAGTTATGCTTCGGCTTCAGCATTAAGAATATCTATGAAAATACTCTCATTGTCCAAAGCATTCTCCTCTTCCTCATCATTAATTTCGTCCTGATTACCATAATTAATATCAGCTCCGCTGTTAGTGTCATGGTCTAGAAATATTTGCTCGTCCCCTTGTGTTTTGCGAAATTTTTGTACATCTCCTGCCAAATCAACTACAGCATTTGTCTCTCTCAAAAATCAGCCCCTAAAATTATATTGTAGTTCACTCGAAACATGATGAAAATGGATGAATAAATGTGGAAGTTCCTATTTCAATTTCCAACAATGTTTGAGAATTGCAAACGGTAGTTTTATCTGGAATGATGCCTCTTACCTTAACTGCAGACACAGGAATTTCTGGTAATTTATATCTATCATTTATGCCATTCTAAAGTACCTTGATATATTTATAGATGCCCCGGTATCTGTCAAAGATCTCGCCTGAGTGCCATGTAGTCTTACGTTGATAACGGGTAATTTTTGCATTTGGATGGCCTCTCTTTTTACTGGAAAATCTAGCAGATCTTGTGGTTGCACGACCCAGGAGTCCACCTGCGCTATCACCCAATCATTGGCGTTGTTGACCATTAGTACGGGCTCGCCCCGGTCGGATGGAAACGTTGATCTTAATTTGGCGGTATTTTGCCCGTTGCCTCTCTTTGAGGACTGTTTTTCGGGATTTAACGATTGGTGTCGGCGCTCCGTTTGCTCTCGTGCCTTTTGATATTCCAAGCTTTCTGCCCCACTATATCTGGGTTTTAGTCTTGTCGATCAATGGCGTGTCCCCATCTTCCTTTCTCTTCACATTGCGAATGCAAATCCTGTACATACCGTTCGTTCTCTCTGTCTCGGTATTCTGGTTCCCTGTAGTTATACCGTTGTTGTTGTTGCTGCCTGTTATTCCATCTACCACGCTGCCCATACCGTTGGTAAGGACGGTTGCAGTTCCCACCTTCATATCGGTTTCTATCCCGATTCAATTCTCGTCTTGGATACTGCCTAGGATATTCATAATTACGACGATGTTACCTCTCGTTCTGTATTTCTCTACTCTTTGCCTCTCCTCTGCCCTCAGACTTGCGACGAGGGATTGCTCCTGCATTCTGGTTCATTCTAACATACTGGTCATTTAGTTCAATTGTGTCTACCACAAATGTTCTCTGTTCCACGTTCCGAGCTTGTCTAGGTGTATGGAGGATTATCTAACTCACTCATCTTCACTAATTGTTCAATGAAATATTGACTGTATCGTGTTGGCATACAGGACGTATATTTTTAAATATAATTCCAGACGTAAGTTCTGCTGAGCTCCTATTCCCCCAAAACGGTTAAGAAATGCATTCTTGAAGTCTTGACAGGTTTTAAACAATGATCGGAATCCTATAAATCATGTCTCAGTACTAGATTCTAGATATCTCTCTGTTAATCTTAGCTTCTTGTCCTCGGGAACTTGTATTTCCCTGAAATAGGCCTTAAGATCTCTCAGAAACATTTATGTGTCAATGACTTTGAGCCGTTAAACTTCCGTGTTTGCTCATCATTGAGCTTAAAAATGTTAATGAGTTTGAAATGTGTCACAGCTGCCTGTATATTTCCGCTCGGAAATAGTTGGGTACTGTTGTCATTCAGTACGGGCGCTTCCAGGAAAGGATTAATAACCGGCTGCTGGAGTGTTGGTCTGTCTTTCGCGCATCTGCTTTTATTACAGCCTTTTCCTCCGTTATGAATTTTACTAAGATTGCTAAGTTCTCGCCTTGTACATGCAATATATGGAGTTCACTCCTCACCCCGTCTTTTACCTCCTCACGTATTCCCTCTTCACTCAAACTAATCTCTCTGTAAATCTTATTACTTATTTCGTTCTGCCACGCCTTCATTTCACCTTTCGTTTCAGTGAATTGCTGGTTTACGTTTTCCTGGTCCGTAACTCGAGCAGCTTCCATCACTGTACGTCCTTGATCTAACTTTTTCAGGCCTTCATCAACCTTGGTGGTTACTGACCTAAGATTCTTTTGGGGCTGATCCTTAATTACATCTATCCGATCCTGCACGAGAATAATGTGCTGCGATTTTTTTCGCATTGTCCCTGGACTTCTTTTTTTGTCTCTTGTATACTATTACTAAGTGATATAGTAACATCCCCTAGCTGTTTAATAAGCTGATTATGTGCTGTTGATAGATTGTGTAATTCCTGTTTCGTCTGTTGTTTTCGCATTGCTGCAACAGCTTCTCCTGCCAGTCTAGTAATTCTCTTCGCAATTCAGCCTGATAACGCATGAATTTGCACTCTACAGTTTATTCGCATTGCTTGAGTTCCTTCATAAGCATTTTTTGTTTATCCTCGAAATGTTCTGCTAGGTTCTCGGTTAACTCCAATTTAGAAGCTGCTAGTATGCCTTCTATTTGTTTACCAAGATTTTCGGTTAACACAACTTGAAGTGTGCCTTGCCCTGTTTTCAATTCGTTCTGTACTGTTTCTACCTTAGCGTTTAGGAGATTGATGCTGGTCATCAACTGCTCCCACTGCTCGTCGCTTCTGACCATATTTCACAATTATAAAAATACCAGATACGTTACGACTAGGGCGAAACGTAATTGGTATTTCAAATATCGCAACATTTTCCTATTCATCGTTACAACGGGATAAATAAACACATTTTAATTCAAAATGAATAATACTACTATGTCACATAGTTTGTACACAGTGTTCATATTTAATTATTATTTCCTTTGGAATGTTCTAAGTATCAGCCTGGTCGTAACCTACCTATTCTTACCTATATTTCCTACAACAGTTTTACCATTCTTACCGATAATGTAGGCGACAACCAGCCCCAACATTGGCGGGACATTTGTAAGCCTCCTATCCACCCTTTAGCCGGTAGAGCTGCGGTAAATTATCCTGGCTCTTGGCTCGGCTGTTGTAAAACAATATACTGACCGTTACTTGAGAACCTATCTCATTGGAGATCAGTTCTTCGTCGCCTTCAGGGTACTAATAAGGATTGTCTAACTACGAGCTATCTATACAAACGAATAAAAGAAATCTTATTTGACTCACACTGATTTTTAAACAAACTTTATGAACCCAAAAGGGAGCATAATTCCCACATTCTATTGACTGATAAAATAAAATATAAACATAGATTTACAAGTTGCAAACGTGTTGAAAACTTGTTTAAACGTGAGTTTGCAACCTTTACAGAAATTTAAAACAATTATAAATTGTTTAATAACATGTATTAATTAACTATCACATTAATAATTCATCTTACATTTGACAATGCTGTAATTATTATTTTGATCAACATTAATCTAAATTTCATTACAATAGCTTAATAACCAGCAGTTAAATGTTATGACTGACACTTAATATCACCAATTATTGCATTATAATATAATTTTACATCATGAGCTAATAACATTTCATTTGCTTAGAACATTCCAATAGGAGTTGCTCGAGATATTTCTCCCGTTTTCAACATTCCCTATTATTTAAATATGACAAACTTCCTTGCAAATAATAAATATAAAAATAAAATAAAAATCACTGTGTAAATTTCCCTTAGTTTACATCGGATTTTCGAAACTGTTATTACTTAAAATCTCGGAAATACTGAACTTTTACTGTTATCACAACCATGTGGGATATACAAAGTCCTACTTGAGTACCGTATCCCAAATGTTTACTTTTACAAATTATGATTTATTCACTACACATGGGTAACACATATAATTAGTAACATCCTAACGGCCGATAATTTAGATTCAATGCAGGCCTTAACATAAATCCAAATTAGTGAAACAGATAATAATAATATTATTATTATTATTAATAATAATAAAATACACAGTAATAATACAGTTGTGCGTGAATGAAGTATCCTACATAGAGATATCCTCCGCGCTTTACATTAGACTAAACTACAATGACAAAATGTTAAACTGACAACTCACGTAACTAGACTGTACAAATAGTAAACCAAGTCTTAGGTCTACAATAATAATTAATGTACTCAACTTGACGCAATCAGCTGTTGAATTAGAATATTATGGCGGTGATTTCACTCATTAACACAATATTGCCGTATCCACCCTTGGCGCGGACAACAATTTTCACACGTTTACAATATCTTGGTGACTTAATTCTAACATATACTTTATGACCTAATTTATCACTTTCAACTTAAAATTATATATACACACATCTTCCTCCTACAGCAGCTCATATATTTAAACACGTATGAAATTTACTGCGTGATGAGTTTCTGTCAGCTGGAATACTGTCTGTCTGGCGACTGTGTTTTCCCTGGCTACCTGCTCCTCGGCAAAGTCATCCTGTTAATCCTACTATGAAATGTAATTCACCCCTCTTGTACTCGCCTTCTTCTACACTTGACTTGTGGTACAACTGTTTGTTTACCATTCATCAACTAATTATATGCTCCCAGTCTCTAGAAAATGAAAGTATTTCCTTTCTGACTTGCTGGCTGATCGCCACTGAAATGAAAGTTCCACCTTCTATGAACTGCCATCCACTGTTAAATATATCAAAGTGTTGTAACAGGCAAAATAATATTAATGACAAGGCTTATTATATTAAACATGAATAATTGTTCCTCGACGTATGCTTAGTATTTGCCTCGTATCGGTTATAATGCTGCAGTGTCATAAAAGCACAATCCATAACCTTATTCAATGCTTACATACTGCACAAAAATCTTACAAGTGTCCCATAAATACAATACATCAGCGTTTTCAGTTCACGTCTTCATCTAACGACTTCCCAAATAAAGGTGTTCTCACTGGCGTGGCGTCTGTTCGCAGGTCCTGACACAGGTGCGGAGTGATGTCCCTTGACTTACTCTGGGATTTTATGGTTGTTAGAGCGTCTTTTTATTTACACACCAACTCTTGTCACTTCACTAATAGCTTTAATAACAAATAAACCTATAACGATTCCACTGTTATGTCGTGATTGCAAAGTTGATCACTGATTTTTATATAATTCTGACGGCTTGTGTTGAAATATTTCGTCTAGCGGAATGTGTGGCGTGGTTAAGAAATGGTGGCAATACTCATTCTCCCTTGTAGTACGACGCCTTTTCACTTTATTATCAGCCACACATCTAATAAATGTCCTTCCTCTATCATTTACACTATATAAATCGGAGAAGAATTTCCACAAAATCACCTGTAACTACTGTTGGATATTCTAAAATGACTAAATATTACAGAGCGATAGCTCTGAAATACTCAGAATGGCGAATTTTCATTGGCTGAGGTATATTGATGCTTGTCTGTGTGGACGCTCCCACTACATTTTTAGGAGTTTCAGGAAGATTTTTCTATCTTCTGTCTGCGTTGCTCCGTTGCTTTCTTGTCTTGCAAACAGCGGAAAATTCCCACACTTGACCTACTTTCTCTGCTATCTGCTTCGTACTGGTGAGCTATTGTTCGCCGAGATAATTGAAGGGTTGGATCCAAGAACCAGCCAACTCCCCTTTTCAACAAAATGGATATTTTCGTGTATGTGAATGTAAACAAATAAGCGCACATTTCTATGCAAGAACCACACAGCTCCAAGGACTTCCATTGGCGATAGAAAGGAAAGGGAGCCACATGGAGATAGCATTCACCATTATTTTAATGCAAGAACAAGGCAGCTCCAGGTGCTACATGGTTCTTCTATCGATTTTAGTTCAGTGCATCTTCACTGGTGCTGGCTACTGCCCAAAAGAAGAATCATATATTCATACATTTCTGCTCTATGCTAGTGTATCATGGACATGTAGGCTTAACTAAAGTAATACAACGCTTTCCACAGCTTGGTCTCAGCTCTCTTCCATGTGACCGGAGCTTCAGAATAGTAGAAAAAGAAAAATGGAAGAGAAGAAGTCTGTATGTTCCTAATGACTATGTCAACCTCGAAAGAGGGTCAAGCTTGAAATGTGTTTTCAAACAAATTGGGAGAGACAGCTTTCTTGACTATAAAGGTACTTTTGAAGAATCCTTCAGGAAAGATGTTAGTGGTGTAGGTAAGGAGAAGTACTCCATTTCATATATCGGTTGTTTGTTCGTAGTGAAGAAATTCGTGGAACTGTTAAATGTTCAATGAATGCATCAGGTTTTTCTCTACAAGAGTTGCCTCTCTTGAAAAACAGCAGTACTCCAAGGTTTCCTCACGCAAGTCAGAAACTGTATCTAGAAACCCTGCACAGCAAGGAAGCGAAATTTTGGGATGTAATAGCACTGGCTATGTACCTCTCACTGACAAGTGGCATTACAACATCATAATCAGCCAATCAAGACTCATCTGAAAGTGAATAACATCAACTGTCATACTTTAACAGCAGATACACTTAAAATTTCTGTGACTTATTATTAAGTGTTTGCATATTGAAATACTATCATTTATTTTGCAAATAATACAGTTTTGGTAAGTAAAAACACAGGTCATTGAATTAAGCGTTTTCTATGCAAGAACCAGGTAGTATGAAAATAAATTTATTGCTTTAAGGGACAGGAAAATTGAAATTTCTGCTACAGTACAGGCTGAATGTATCAAGGAGGTCATAATTAATGTACAGAGACAAATATGTATCTATACCACCATTCATAATTATTTTATAGGTTTTTTTGCTCCTGAAAAATTAGCAAAAATGGAGCTGCAAGGTTCTTGCATCAAACCCTTCAATTGCATTATTGCCCCTAAAAGAACGTGATTTTAAGAAACTTGAGTGGGTTAAGGATGCTCTTTGGTGGTCTTTATCAATAAACGGCACAGAAGTTCGCTGTATGGAAAAAATTCACAGGTGATATACACTAAAGATGCATTATAATCTGATGGGGCTCAATTCGATGGGTGCATTATGTACTGCAACCTGCGACAACAGTATTTTTCTCTTCACTTTGCCCCATGTATGGGCAACAAATTTAATGCTACCTATTGGTGGCCTCGTAGTCCTAATTCTTACCAAGTTCCAGGTTGGACTGATAAAAATATAGGTATCACCATCGCGCTGTACTTCCTCATACTTCACCTCAAGTTGTAGTACTAATTTAATATGATGTTGCCCGTGCAATATTTCCACTTAAATGTTGCTAATTAACTATCCGAAATCGGGGATGGATATACCAATCAAGTGCGGTGGTTGCATGTCCATATTACGTCAATATCTCAGGGTAAAAACATCTATGTATATTCAAAAATACTATTTACCTTCGTAAGTTCCGTTGAAGAGGTTGTATACTTCAATATGTTACTCATTTTCACCAAAATCCTACCGTAGAATCAATATGAGCCTCTGAATATCATGATTCCGAAATACCAGTCTAAATATATCCTATAACTACTCTTCCTATCTCTACGTTTGAAAATAAACGCTAAAATAATCTTAAAACTAATTTATTAGCATGCCAATATTATAATTAACAAAAATAATGATCATCTTTGGTAATAGAGGAAAGTAAACTCGAAAATCACATATTATTTTTCTTGACAACTAACATTGACGAATTAACATAATTAAAATTGGGCAGGTATCTTTAATTCATCTGGGCAATTATTATTTTGCTGCGTGACCACATTTCATCATTTTATTTCATCATGGGGACAATTAGGATTTACTCTTTATTAAAGGAGGGAGTGGTCTTTTTTCCTTTAGGTCTTTTTGAAATATTCTTTGGGATTGGTTTGGGAATTGCGTACTGACTTGTTTATGGCATGAGATAAGTAACTCTTTCCAATTATGGCTTCAAAATGCCATTTTAAGTATCTAAAAAAATTAATCCTAACCATAAATATTAATTCCAACATCCTTATATATTAAAAATGTGTGCCAAAATAAAATTAAATATCTTCATTTACGAGTGCCACCTCCATGTTCTTCAACCGTCATAACCTGCCAGAATCGTACCGAGCAATTAATTATTGAGTGTATTTTCAATTAAAATGGTTCCTTCGACTGCCTACTAATTTTACCATTTTCAGGTTAACGCGTGCTCCAATGCTGTATATTCATTATGTGAGACAAATATATTACTAGGCGACTATATCTCTTCTATATGCACTTCAAATACATGTAAATTACGATCAATCTATCTCCATATTCCATATAAGTTCGACCAATAGACCATTTAATCTCACTGCTACACTTAATATATTCACGTATCTAGGCCTTAATTCCACTGCTTGCCTCATTTTCAATCGCAACATAACTGTAGCTAAGCATAAATTCGCACCTATTTCCTTCAATCATTTACTTACACAATACCTATTCAACATCTCAAATCTCCAACAACATATTACATTTATGCTTTAAATTACTGCGATTCCTCCTCATACAATCAATATCTCTATTCAGCTTCTTCATAATGTCTACCACGTCGCAGTAAAACATTTCTTTTACCTTAATATCTACTCAAAACACCGCAAGCTGCTACTGTTTATTTCAACTCATCGTAAATGTGGACGATATCGGCCTCGTTATTCAATCTGGTCATTGGGTAGCCTAGGTTTATTATTATTATACTGCACTTCACTTTCATATCTCAGCCTCGCCTAGCTTGAATACGACGTTCTCGTAAGCATATAGGTTCAAAAACATCATAATTCTCTTCCCGATACTGCTCACATTAACCTCATATCAAACTTATGAGCACGGCAGTATATTACTACACATAAATAATACGTATTTGTGGTTATTTTCTCTGGCATGTGCCTTAGAATTCACACAATGGCACAAACAGGTCATATATTTGGCACTACAGCATTCCTACAATTATACTACACTAAATGAAATACTTTATAGTTAAATTTCTCAAAATGTCACTTATCTCATGCCATCCTAGGTCTGACGCTGCTTTCTTCTTCCTGCTCACGGCATCTCGGAACGTCTAGCCTTGCACTGGATCACGTCATGCTGGATCTCTAGGTCTTCAGGCTTGAGCTTACGATGATCTGGTTAGCCCTCCTCCATCGCTTTAAGCCAGCTCTATTCCGTGTCCAATTTCCATGCAACGAAAAGAAATTATTATTAAATTGACAGAATACATCTTAATTTTCAGTATATAGAGCCTTTCCAAGGACTTTGTCTAACTGTATTTATATTTCTTTTCCTCTAAAGATACTGCTCAGATTCAATTTTATTTTCATAAACTGGCTCTTCCTTGGTTTTTTTATGTTGTTTGAATAATGTTCTTTAAATCTTATAAATGGGCTATACGTATAATTTGATGAAAATTTGGCCGTTTATTAAGTCAGTGTAGGCCTTATTTACGAATGCCGTATTCCAACACCTCTTCTTCCGTACAGTATTTGAAATCTATTATGCGTGTTTCCCTGCCGTTTTTACGTATTTTCCAGTAGTTTGTTTCTGGATTCTTCCTTTGTATGGCTCCTATTATGGTTATATTGATTATGTCAGCTAATCTTCTGGTCAGGTAATTGCAATTCACAGTCCGTTTATGACGAAAAAAAATCTTCTTGCCAAAGTAGATAATAATAGACCGTTTTTCAATTATTTTTTTACGTATAATGGTTCATTTCTCATAGAGTTTCCTTTCCATCTCGCCAGGCACTGCCTCCTAATTGCGGTCAACTTGTCACAAAAAGTTATTCCGTGCATTCTTAATGCTTGAAGCTGATCTGCGCCATTTTTCTTCCGATCTATTTTCATGCCAACTGACGTCAAAATGTAACGTAATGGTACAGTACATATGTGCTTTGTTCAATGGGTTGACTGCATGTGGCAGCTTGGTACTCACTTTTAGTTTCCCACTGTTTGTGTTGTCCATTATTGTGTAAAATGGAGTCTTCCAGCGATATATTGTAATTGCATTTTATGTATATTTTGGTGTGTTCATGAGGTGCCAATCACGGATATTTTTCAGAATATAGTTAATTATTTTAGAATCAGTGGAGTTACTGATGAAGCGAGCCGAAGTCCCTACCTATTAAGTCGTTTTCAGAAGGCTAGGTAAGGCCTTGAAGTTGTACCACTGCACAGGATTATGTACACATCCTGGTAGAGAAAAAATTACCAAGCTGTGATTAAATTTGATGGATCCATTCGGGTGAAATCTGGCGCATATAATACGGACATTTTGAAATGTTATGCTATTAATTTATTTTAATAATGTTAGTAATTTTTTCAGGCAGGTTTCATTAGCACCCAAGCGTGAGGCAATTAAGTACTTTATTCATATTTTATTTTATTTTAATCATATTGCAATGGTTAATTATTAACATCATATTACAGATGGCGCCCAATGTGAGGTGCTGAAGTATTTGAATTTATAATTTTAGTCATATGGCAATGGCTGTTAATTATTTTAATTGTTATTCTTATATATAACAGTGTGCATGTGTAACGTACTGTATATTCGCCTTGCGCTCTTCAAGAAACTTCTTACCTCATCCATTACGCCAATGTGGGCGCTATCCACTAATCGCAAGAATATGTTGTCGAATATTAGGTTACGTTAAATATTACCACATTGAACAAAATGATGTGGACGTGTCTAATAACTGCTGTCTTTTTTCAAGCAACTAAGATATATATAACAATATTCAACTCCACCTTTTCTCCAAAACTGTTACAGACATGGTTTTCAATGAAGTGGGACAGCTGCAATATTACTTGTGTTTTTGAAGACTGGACTTGGTAATGACACTAACTATCGCATTGATTCTAGGAATGTACACGCTCCCCAGTATGGTTCATCTAATGTTGTCGAAGCACTTTCTTTTCAGAAAACGTATTACCACATTGAACAAACGAATGTGGACGCTCACCAGTATGTGTAACCAGGTATTGCCGAATATGCGACTTTATAGAAAACTTCCTACCACATTGTTTATAGAAATATGGACGCCCTAACAGCATATGTAAGCATGTGTTGCCGCATGTTTGACTTGTGACCAAACTGCCGAAAACAACGGCTACAAGAATGTGGACGCTCACCAGTGTATGTAAGCAGTTGATGCCGAAGATCCGACTCCAACTGTCCGGCTCCATGGCTAAATGGATAGCGTGCTGGCCTTTGGTCACAGGGGTCCCGGGCTCGATTCCCGGCAGCGTCGGGAATTTTAACCTTAATTGGTTAATTTCGCTGGCATAGAGGCTGGGTGTCCATGTCGTCTTCATCATCATTTCATCCTCATCACGACGTGCAGGTCACCGACGGGAGTCACATCGAAAGACCTGCATCTGGCGAGCCGAACTTGTCCTCGGACACTCCCGACACTAAAAGCCATACGCCATTTCATTTTTGATTCGACTTCAACGAAAACTTCTTGCCACATTCTTCACAGAAATTTGGACGCTCAACAGAAGGTATACCAGCTGGAGCCGAAGACCTGTCATTTGAATAAACAGATAAACCCATTGACGCCGAATACTTGCTTTCCTTTTTTTAAATTTTTTTTTTTTTTTTTTTTTTTTTTTTTTTTTTTTTTTTTTTTTGCAAAACTTGGAAACACATTGATTACAGGAATACGGACGCTCATATGTACGTGTAACCAGGTGTTGCCAAAGACCTGATATTTGAGTAAACCTAGAAGCACATTGATTTCAAAAATTTGGACACTCGCCAAGATGTGTAAGTAGGTGACGCCGAAGATTTGCTTTTCTAGTAAAATTAGAACCACATTCATCACAGGAATGTGGACGCTCATCAGTATGTATAACCAAATGTTGCCGAAGATTTGACTTCACAGAAAACTTCTTACCACACACTTTACAGCAATGCGGCCGCTCACCAGTATGTGAGACAAGGTGTTTCCGAAGACTTGACGTTCGAGTAAAGTTAGCAGCACATTGATTACAGGAAAGAGGATGCACACCAGGATGTTTCAGCAGGTGACGCCGAAGATTCGACTTCACTGAAAACTTCCTACCACATTGATCACAAGAATGTGGACGCTGCCCGTTATGTGTCAGCAGGTGTTGCTGCAGATATTGCTTTTGGGAAAATTTCTTGCCACATTCATCACAGGAATGCTGACACTCACCAGTATGTATAAGCAGGTGACGCGTTAGGCATCCCCTTCGAGTAAACTTGGAACCACATTGATTACAAGAAAATGGACGTATACCAGTATGTGTAAGAAGGTGTTGATGCAGATATCTCTTCCGAGAAAACTCCTTACCACATTGTTTACAATAATGTGAACGCTCAGCAGACGGTGTACCTAGTTGCTGCCGAACATTCCACATCTGAGAAAAATTAGGACTACATTCATTGCAACTGAGTGTCAATTGGCTAATGGGATGGATTGGACTGTGACCAGAGTCACAGGACTTATGTAGGTTGCATTCATTACGACTGGGCAAAAAAATTACTTCACTTCCTTCCTTAAATATCTTGCACCTACTGTTACATTTACCCACTTGACTTCTGGTCAATAATGCAGCATTCCCAAATCTAGAAAACAGAAAACAAAGAGGTATTAGATTTTACGATTAAATAAAAAAATCTAATACAATATCCAGAAGTATACGCAATATATGTAACAAGATTGCTTCTATCATATTAAATAGCACTCCAAAACTCACTAATTCCAGATAAGGGAGCTAACACATAAGCCCATGTAATTTCCAATTGCCAAATAGAATACATGATAAGTTTGCACATAACCACAGCACACCAAAACAATGCAAGAGGGTCCAATATGGAAGCAATTATTGTGAGAATGCGTCCCTTAGAGATTTCCTTACGTGCATTTCCCAAGTTTATGTTAACTGAGACTCATCACATTTAGGATGCCAAATAACAGTTAATGTTTTAATAGCTTTATCCTTGGTGAGGTTTCATGTTGACAAGATTTCCCTATCATTTACAGGGACAATGGCCAGGGCTTCTGGAAAATTGTATGTCAAATTTCTGAGATACACATGTGTACTATAAAGCCGGGAAGAAATTACTGATGGAGCTCCTCACCTGCTTCAATTGAGTTAGTAACCGTCAACACGACATCACCGTAAAAATATGCAGTAGGGTGAGATTATGTGTGTCCCTCAGCAAGTTGAACTAGAAATCTCAGAGAAAGAAATGGTGCAGAACTTGTAACAGTAGTAAGGTCGTAGTCCTTGATCTCTTCATCAGAGTATTCATGCCATGCAATATTCTGAAGACTCTTGTGGTTGGGATGTAGTAACAAATATTTGTATATCTTAGGTATATCAGCTGAATGAGTAACAAGATAGGTTATGAACTTAAAACAATAGACAGGAAGACAGGCTACACTGAAGGGTCAACCATTTACAAAGAGTTCAAAGCTGTCGCATTTCAATATTCACAACATCTGTCAAACACAACTCTTGGCTTAGTTGTCATGCTAGAATCTTTCAGCACACAATGATGGGGCATATGAAAGCTTGAAGAGTTAGAAGTCACAAGGGGGTACATTTTACATGTGTCCCGTCTCACTATATTCACACATAAAGATAATTACAGCTGTTTCAAATCTTGAAATCTAGCAAACTTATTTTCAATATGTTCAAGAATTTTAACAGCATTATGCTTATACTGAGCTACTGGTGACACTTCAGGACGATTAGAAAATTTGTCATTAAATCTGCCAGAATTTTCCATTTGATCACTATTCAAGAAACTGTTCCTCACATGCCCTTTCTTCAGGAGTAAGAAATGGTTGATGTAGTTCTTAAAGCTTGCCAAACCATTGCAATTTTGTGTAGAGAGAATCAAGGTTTATAAGCCTGACACACCACACCTTGGCATTATTCCTAATATAAAATTAAGGGATGGTGCCTGACATTCCCCAACAAAATTTGGTCATCTAACAAGGTGAAATAACCTTACTTATACAAGGTATTGAAAGATAAAATATCATAGTAGACTACAGCACTTAGCAAAATACAAATAGCAGAACACCAATATGACATCACGAGCAATACACCAACTAGAACAATTCAATTTGCTGTGCAAGAACTTCTAATATTCCTATCATTATTGAGAATTGTTTGTCTTTACAAACCAATAAGGTGTGGGGTCCATTGTACCGGGGGCACTTGTGTCGCTTACACAGTTTAGATAAATAAGAAGAAAAAACATAGATACCAAAGTTTATTTTCCCTCATAAACTTGCAGTGATAATCAAAGTTTGTTTGAAATTTCTAACATCAGAATTGCTATGATCATCAAGTTTTCTACACTTACAATTATAGGAAATGCTCCTGTTGGTATTGTGAAATAAAATCTAAAATGAATGACAATGACAAAATGGCCATGAATCAAAGACAATCAGTGGATCCAATTCACAATGCCTTATTTTCAGGGATAATGCGTGTTGTCCAAAAGGGTCCAAGATCCATGTCACTGAAATTGCAATAATATTAATTACTGGTAAAGCAGCACCATGGCCTCCCTATAGTGGTAGTAATCACAAATATCATTCTTACAGGTTCCTCTCACGGTGGTACTACTCACAGTTTATATAGACACATGGCATGACATACATAATGGCACCACTCACAGGTAACACATATCAATGGTGTTCCCCATATTATGGTACTACTCACAAGTAATGCAGACCGATGGTGTTCCTCACACAGTGGGACTAAACACATTCACCGACTAGATCAATGATGATGTTGATGATCATAATACTGGTTTAAAGGGGCCTACCCGCTAGGTAACCAGACCCTATTGGTATGAGGTGCAACAAGATGAAACTATAATTAAAACTTCAACATGTATTCATTGACAAGAATCTAAAGTAAATGATGATGAAAAATTAGCATGAATACAAAACAATCAGTGGATCCAATTGACAATACTTTAATGACGTCACTATGCAGGGTAGGATTAGAAAGAATTTCAGGATAAACCATACAACTTAGCTTGGATTCCCAACGCTCAATGCTGCATCAGCCTGTTTGCATCCCACAGTCGGCGTGTTTTTCTCCTCCACAAAGCGAGTTTGCTACATGTTTTAGTTCCTACAGCCAAGAACATCCACTCGAGGGATGGTACGTTCGAATCCGCAGTTAAGAAGATAGTTTTAAAGTAGTTTCACATTTTCATACCAAGCTGGTTAAGATAACGTCAATATAGTATGAAACTTCTTCTCCACAAAGACATACTAGCGCTTGACCTGCTCTTTATGGAGAGAGTAGCGTATGACCTCTTCCTATTTAGTACTCGTTTCTGTTACAAAATTGAGTAAACCTCAGATTTATCTCTCGGACCTCTTAACAGACATTCAAACTTACACCTTTATCAAATAGACCTAAATGAATTGCTGTTAAAATTTATACTTCATCCATTCAGATTAAAATAAATGCCTACCTCTCCACCACCATTAAGAAACAAACGCTGAATCTCTGAGTTCTGAGATAGAAATTTGAACCCCAAAAAGTACAAAAAACTACGTGCATATTCACT
The DNA here is from genome assembly GCF_040414725.1 of Anabrus simplex. Lineage (NCBI taxonomy): Eukaryota > Metazoa > Arthropoda > Insecta > Orthoptera > Tettigoniidae > Anabrus > Anabrus simplex. The sequence goes on from NC_090274.1 coordinate 74,320,093, forward strand.
TGGCAAACTTGTATTGATGTAATCTTTTTACAGAGAATCGGTTCATCATGAGATTCGACTACTCAGTAGTATCACTATTAAAATTAAACTTATGTTTTACTGGTCCACCTTTCCAATCCTATATTATGCAATGTGTATAGACTATATAGTATTGGAAAGGTTGAGTAGTATGGCAAAGCAAATATGAGCTGCAACATAACAACTTCAACAGAAACCAACAGAGAGCACCATCAGTAAGAAATATACTACCTGCAGGGAAAGCTTCTTTCATGGTGCTTGGAAATTCTACACCATCACCACCACCATGAGGACAACAAATTGCGATGGAGGACAATGCAGGGAAGCAGGCTAGGAGTCTGGAAGACTGTGATTCTCCAAGCTCAAATCATTGCTCCAGAGGAATTGATGGGCAGAACACATACTCCACTCTCAATCAGGCAGCACATCACATCTCAACATCAGAGTGATATCCTAGCACTGTTCCATTTGCCAGTTGGGAACCGCTCAATGGTATTTATGCCACTAAATATCAGGAGCTAAGCAGAGGCAGCAAAAAAACTTGCACTGCTCACACTAAGTACAATGCAGTGGCACAACAACAAACACTGGTCATCCTGACACATTCTACATAGTGAAGATGAGAAATCTGAACCCGGATATCAACCAATTGATTCCAATCTACAATATAATCACTGAGCTTCTGCCCAATGCCACAGGAGATTATCTCCTAGAAATTCAGTACAGCAAATATGGCCATGCCATCAAAAATTCCAAAATATTTTTACACAGTCCTAGTTAACCAAATAAGACTGGCACATTTTGAACAAATGCTGCAGCACAAAACCTGGCTCAACAATGCGGCACAACTAACCGTCTTGGTGATCAGCCTCCACCTGGTCAGTGGTGGCACATGGGGTTGATTGCAGCTGCACAGGGGACATTATCACTGGCCATCTTCAGAAACAGGGACATCAAACATTCTGGGCCATTGGGGTCCGGTGTTCTAATGGACACACCTCGCTGATGCGTATCCTGTTCCAGATTATGGCAACAATGAACCAGCTTCTGAAGAATGGTTTGCTGATCTACGTGAAGCGACATCATGTGGAGGCCTCTTGGTCATTTTTACCACAGCGCAGACACTGCGATCATTGCCAATTCTATGATCATCCTACTACTGCTTTCTTCAAAATGTATGTGCAATTTGTAGTGGTCAACACACCCCAAGTGCTTGAACGAGAAAGGGATCACTCAAATGCAACACTTACAGTGAAGATCATCCACCTTTCTCAGTTAAACGTAAGGGTAAACATCAACCTTCTCCCCCTCAGCCTGAAAAAGTGTTACCTATCATACCAATTGACATACCTGCCCCATCCTCCGCTTCCAGTCTTCCCCTCCTTCCACTGAGACCAATCTGAGAATCATCGCTATGGAGCTCCAGAATATTGTCCCATTCCAACGTCCTGATGTTTTGTATCAGATCCAGCTAGCGGCGCGATTGATCTTCCAGACTCACTTTGACAGAATTTTCTCTGGGACGTGAATGCACTGTGCATTATTTCTCCTTGATCCTAGTCCACTGTTGTAGTAAATTAATGTTTATTACATTAATGTGTGTTCTTTAAAGGTCAAGTGACTGCTGCCCCAATAGATGTCATAGAGGGGTAGCAATTAGTATTCATAAATCCATCCCTTCAGAACAACAGTATCATTCCTTAAATAAATATCTATCTGAAAACTTAAGAATATAAATCATTATTGGAAATCAAATAATAGCATTGGAACCTCCCATTCTACAAAGCGAAATCAAGAACGCCATTAACCATTTGAAAAGAAGCAAATCCCCTGGACTGGATGGTATTTCTGGAGAGATGCTTAAAGAAATGGGTGAAGAAGGTTTGCACGTAATGCACTCATTGTGTAATAGGATATGGACGACGAGAGAATGGCCAAAAGATTGGACAAGCTCTATCTTAATCCCCTTGCACAAGAGTCGGTCAGGAAGTGTTCCAACTATGGTACAATTGCTCTGATATCTCATGCAAGTAAGATTTTATTGTACATCATAAACCAGCGCCTGAAGTCTTACATAATGCCTCACATATCCCTTGAGCAAGCAGGATTTGTTGCAGGAAAAGGAACACGGGAACAGATTTTTAATATTAGGCAAATAATTGAAAAATCTCGTGAGTTGTGTGTTCCTGTGCTAATATGCTTCCTTGACTACAAGAAAGCTTTTGATTGTGTTGTCTGGAGTAAACTAAGGCAGGTGCTTGGTGAATTTGGCTTTCCGCAACATCTAATATCATTACTGAGAAGTCTGTATGGAAATAACATTGCAACTATAAAGGTAGATGATATGGATGTTGATTCCCATAGGGAATCTGAAATCTTTGTCCTGAATGAGCAAATTTATAATACCAATATAAATGGTCCGTTATTGGACATTATAAATTTTCCAGCTAGCTCATTCTTGGTTGCCAGCGTTTCGCCCTCGTGTGCTAGGGTGGGCTCATCAGTTGGTACCTAGCACACCTACCAATACGCTGGCTAGTGCATACCGTGGAGGCCACTGTGTAGGCTAACTGGAGCCACCGGCAGTGCCAATGCACTAAGAGACTTTGTCTCATCACTAAAAATTGATGCCTGCTTGGCCATCAGATGATATGGATTTTGATTCCCATAGGGAATCTGAAATATTTGTCCTGAATGAGCAAATTTATAATACCAATATAAATGGTCCGTTATTGGACATTATAAATTTTCCAGCTAGCTCATTCTTGGTTGCCAGCGTTTCGCCCTCGTGTGCTAGGGTGGGCTCATCAGTTGGTACCTAGCACACCTACCAATACGCTGGCTAGTGCATACCGTGGAGGCCACTGCGTAGGCCTACTGGAGCCACCGGCAGTGCCAATGCACTAAGAGACTTTGTCTCATCACTAAAAATTGATGCCTGCTTGGCCATCAGATGATATGGATGTTGATTCCCATAGGGAATCTGAAATATTTGTCCTGAATGAGCAAATTTATAATACCAATATAAATGGTCCGTTATTGGACATTATAAATTTTCCAGCTAGCTCATTCTTGGTTGCCAGCGTTTCGCCCTCGTGTGCTAGGGTGGGCTCATCAGTTGGTACCTAGCACACCTACCAATACACTGGCTAGTGCATACCGTGGAGGCCACTGTGTAGCCTAACTGGAGCCACCGGCAGTGCCAATGCACTAAGAGACTTTGTCTCATCACTAAAAATTGATGCCTGCTTGGCCATCAGATGATATGGATGTTGATTCCCATAGGGAATCTGAAATATTTGTCCTGAATGAGCAAATTTATAATACCAATATAAATGGTCCGTTATTGGACATTATAAATTTTCCAGCTAGCTCATTCTTGGTTGCCAGCGTTTCGCCCTCGTGTGCTAGGGTGGGCTCATCAGTTGGTACCTAGCACACCTACCAATACGCTGGCTAGTGCATACCGTGGAGGCCACTGCGTAGCCTAACTGGAGCCACCGGCAGTGCCAATGCACTAAGAGACTTTGTCTCATCACTAAAAATTGATGCCTGCTTGGCCATCAAATGATATGGATGTTGATTCCCATAGGGAATCTGAAATATTTGTCCTGAATGAGCAAATTTATAATACCAATATAAATGGTCCGTTACTGGACATTATAAATTTTCCAGCTAGCTCATTCTTGGTTGCCAGCGTTTCGCCCTCGTGTGCTAGGGTGGGCTCATCAGTTAGTACCTAGCACACCTACCAATACGCTGGCTAGTGCATACCGTGGAGGCCACTGCGTAGGCTAACTGGAGCCACCGGCAGTGCCAATGCACTAAGAGACTTTGTCTCATCACTAAAAATTGATGCCTGGTTGGCCATCAGATGATATGGATGTTGATTCCCATAGGGAATCTGAAATATTTGTCCTGAATGAGCAAATTTATAATACCAATATAAATGGTCCGTTATTGGACATTATAAATTTTCCAGCTAGCTCATTCTTGGTTGCCAGCGTTTCGCCCTCGTGTGCTAGGGTGGGCGCATCAGTTGGTACCTAGCACACCTACCAATACGCTGGCTAGTGCATACCGTGGAGGCCACTGCGTAGGCTAACTGGAGCCACCGGCAGTGCCAATGCACTAAGAGACTTTGTCTCATCACTAAAAATTGATGCCTGCTTGGCCATCAGATGATATGGATGTTGATTCCCAGGCATCAATTTTTAGTGATGAGACAAAGTCTCTTAGTGCATTGGCACTGCCGGTGGCTCCAGGTAGCCTACGCAGTGGCCTCCACGGTATGCACTAGCCAGCATATTGGTAGGTGTGCTAGGTACCAACTGATGAGTCCACCCTAGCACACGAGGGTGAAACGCTGGCAACCAAGAATGAGCTAGCTGGAAAATTTATAATGTCCAATAACGGACCATTTATATTGGTATTATAAATTTGCTCATTCAGGACAAATATTTCAGATTCCCTATGGGAATCAACATCCATATCATCTGATGGCCAAGCAGGCATCAATTTTTAGTGATGAGACAAAGTCTCTTAGTGCATTGGCACTGCCGGTGGCTCCAGTTAGCTTATGCAGTGGCCTCCACGGTATGCACTAGCCAGCGTATTGGTAGGTGTGCTAGGTACCAACTGATGAGCCCACCTTAGCACACGAGGGTGAAACCCTGGCAACCAAGAATGAGCTAGCTGGAAAATTTATAATGTCCAATAACGGACCATTTATATTGGTATTATAAAGGTAGATGGCAACATTTCAGAATTTTTCAGTATTTTGCAGGGTGTCCGACAGTGCTGCATATTATCACCTATTCTTTTTTTTTTTTTTGCTACTTGCTTTATGTCGCACCGACACAGATAGGTCTTATGGCGACGATGCGATGGGAAAGGCCTAGGAGTTGGAAGGAAGCGGCCGTGGCCTTAATTAAGGTACAGCCCCAGCATTTGCCTGGTGTGAAAATGGGAAACCACGGAAAACCCTTTTCAGGGCTGCCGACAGTGGGGCTCGAACCCACGATCTCCCGGATGCAAGCTCACAGCCGCGCGCCTCTACGCGCAAGGCCAACTCGCCCGGTAATCACCTATTCTATATAACATCTATGTTGAATATGTGATGAAGAAAACCCTCAACGACTGGACTGAAGGCATATCAATTGGTGGACGAAAAATCAGTAACCTGCGCTTTGCTGATGACACCACTCTCCTTGCCAGCAGTGAAGATGATCTTGCAGAATTACTTGCAAGGGTAAAAAGATGCAAGTTTAGAATATGGACTAGAGATCAACCTGAGCAAGTCCAAACTAATGATAATTGACAGAGTAGCACAGATTCAGCTGACAGGTCAATTCAGGGAACTGGAAATGGTAAATGACTCTATATACCTTGGGTCAACCATCAGTGATACTGAAGTTCTGACAAAGAGATTAGGAGACGTATCATGTTAGGGCGCATTGCCATAAGCAAACTCACAAAAATATGGCAGAGCAGAGCAATCACAAACAGTACAAAGATTAGACTAGTTGATTCTCTTGTGTTCTCCGTCTTCCTTTATGGTTCCGAGACCTGGATCCTCAAGGAAAGAGATAAGTACCGTATTGACGCCTTTCAGGTGTGGTGTTGGAGAAGGATGCTCCGTGTACCTTGGACGGAAAGAAGAACTAATGCATCTATTATTCGAGAACTGAATATCTCCGAACGTCTCTCCTCTCATGTCATAAAGAGAATCGTCCAATTCTTCGGACATATTGTAAGACGTGATAGTGAAAATCTGGAGATATGTATCATGGAAGGCACAGTTTTCGGCAGAAGACCCCGAAGAAGGACATCGAGTAGGTGGATTGATCAAGCTCTGCATACCACCGGTCTGACTCTTCAGCAGGCTTTAAGAGAAGCTGAACATCGTCAAAGTTGGCGCCGCTTAATCCAGAATATTGTGTGAAGTCAAATGGGGTCATGACGCTCAGCAATGAGTTACATGACTTATGATGCTTTATCTCTTGGCTATTCTCCACCTCACAAATTTGTAGAAAATTCCTATCGCGAATATAGTTCTTACATCACGAACACAGAATTTAAAATTACTTCATATACACAAAAACAACAAGCTTTTTAAAATCAACTATTACATGATATACTGTACTTACTCTTCCCTTCCCATAACCCACCCTACATCAAATATGAGTCCTGAATTTCTGATCCTCAGCCCTAACCTAACAATGAACCGTGACATCACCATGCTACCTTCAATGGGAAATGACCACGCCCTCGCTTACTGACCATTAGAAAAGTATTAATAAACCCGTAGCAACATAACCAACATCCCCAGTCAGTCACACAGTATACATGATCCTACGGGGTAGCATACAAACAATATCAGACATAATATGCAATACTGAACCACCAACTTCACGCATGAATTACAAGATAAAGTTAAGAAATTACAATCCCCACAAACTATTGCCAAGCGACTCCACATTCCAAACAATAAAATATTCTTATGAACATTACAAGGCATACCTTCGAACCTGTGACCCAAATATTCAGGAAGAGAAGAGTTCGAACATTTTTCTACTCTTCCTTCCGCATTTGTAATTCCAACATGACTAATTTGGCTTTCATTATTTTTTTTATCAGGTTGGCATGGTCCCATATCGAACTGGGAATCAAGCATGGTTTCAAAATAAGATCTTCATATGACCATACGATTTTCTCTGGAACCTACTGAGTTAAGCTTATACAAACAAGAGTTATTCCACACATGAATGACATATGTAGTGCAATTTTCTTTTAACAGGACAAATATATAAACATCTTATGACTTACATGCTTCAAGCTGGATCATCTCTCATGTGCGTATGGAATTAACAACTTTCTCACATTAGATATTAAAGAATTTTACTTCATGTTCTGACGCACCATAATCACATTCCATATTTTCGTACTATACTTTTAACTTATTTTAAATCACTGTTGTATATGTGCCATGTGATTTATACTGTTTATTGGATGTTTGTATTTTGTTTAATTTTATCAATGGCTGATGATGACACGTAATTAGTGTCAAAACTAGTACCACTCTTTTATGAATGGCATGTGGTATAATTCACATCAATAAATTAGTGTAGAAAAGGTGGTCCCAAAATACCTTTAATTCACTGACAAGCAAAGCAATCCTACCCCTATTATCTAAGAATACACAACAAATCTGCACTTACTGATAATAAAACATGACTGACATTTTTGCAGATCATTATAAAGTAATCTTCTCGCCATCTTCCGATCACAATATCTACCATCCTGACCACGGTGCAATATCGGAATATTCAGGTAGCACACAAAATCCTCTTTGCCTTACCTTTGAATCTGCTCCAGCTCTTCACTCCCAACATCCCCTAAATACTCCTATTACAGTCTAAGATATAAAAGATGCACTCAGGACTAAAAAGAACACTGCACCTGGACTGTATCAAAACACTTACCAACACATAACACAAGCTCCACATCCCTTCCTACAACTCCAAAATGTAGTATACACCATAATTCTCCATACTGGATTCTTCCCCACCCCTCCCCCCAAATCGGGTACAGGACAGATTTTGTCAGTTTGAAAACCCCAAAGACTACCATCCTAATTAATTTCATATTGTTCCATAAATCTTGTAACAGAGGGTTCTAAAATCTTAGAAATCATCCTAGCTCACTGTACATACACCTATCTTGACTCCCTCTATCTCATACATCAGTAACACGCCAGTTTCTGTCCTCAGCACTCCATACATGACCACGTCTTTCATATCTCTGTATCCAGCACAAAATATTTTCCTACAAAAATATGTGCAGCCCTTACCATTCTTGATGTTGAGAATGCCTTTCAATGGACTGATATATAAATTTCATCATCTTCCAGTTCCAATAACAATCACCAATTTTCTAGCCAAAATCAATAGGCCTATTGATAACACATTTACCTACACCTCTCCAATGAAAGCAGGAGTACCACAAGGTATCCCACTGTCACCACTTTTGTATGTCCCGTTTTGTATTAATATTACCCAACTTTCATTGTGCTAGTTTACTGAAAACACAGCAATACTGGCTGTGGAATCCAATAACTGATCATTGCATTCCCATCCCAAAACTATTTAAATGAACTTGAACAATGGCTTAATCTCTGACAAATCAAAATTAATGTCAGCAAAAAAATGTATAATATTTTCCTAATCGAAATGTAGATGCTGTTCCACTAACAAACACTTTCTGACCTTAAATAATCAACCCCTTGCAGTAAAACCACATTTACCCACCTAGGCATAACATTTCAAAATAATTTTCTATGGAAAGTACGTTTGGACCAAATTTATAAAACGGCATCCCACAGGATTCACCTCCTCTACTGGCTGTTAGGTCAAACCTGGGCATTAAAAGCCATACAAATAACACATCCTACCAAGCACCACTTCCCACTTCTGAGCCAGACCATAGATTTATTTAAACTCAAAATGGAATTATGGACAAATACAGATCGCACATCTCTGGGCGAGGTTCTCCTTGTTATTTTTTCCTCAGAAATTATGACAACTTGGCTTATTCACATGGAGAAGTATTTCTTAATAATTTTATGTCATCAATTGTATACTGATACTTAAAATATATATAAATGTATCTAAGTAAAAATATAAAATATATATATATATATATTTAACATTGTTTCACTTCAAGAAGAACAATGTTTTCTGTTCTGTTATTATATTTGTTGTGATTCAATACTTTAACAAGAAAACTATTTTTATTTCTGATGACGTGTTTTACAAAAGCAGAAGAAAAGTTTTAAAATTTAATTCCATAAAACATGTGAAGTTAGCACACAACCATAACTGAAACAAATATCTGTAAATGTAATTGGCCAAAGAGTCCATTTGTTAGACTGATGGCTCGCTCCCGTATTGGGGAGAATGAAATAACTATTAAATTAAAAAGATTGGTTCGTCTCTCTTTGCCTCTCTTTCTCTTTAGGAAAATATCTACCTTGAAACAACCTACCCCGGGTTATATTTGCAAAGATTGTGGAAGAACATTCCTCTGGGGGTATTACAAGAGTGCCATATGATGTTGTGTAGTGCAATTTTTGATGCAAACATGGTAAAAGTCTGTTCTACAACCCTTCCAACGGCAAACATCATGAAGAAGCTCGTAGTGTACCTTCATTGAGAGAGAAGTTTAAAGAGGTCAAATGTATTCTACCAGATAATTATTTATTTATGAATAGTAAACCTTTACAAATTATTTCAAACTCTAGTTCATTGTCTAGATTTACAACAAGTTCTGTTCCTATGCTCACATCTCAAGAGGAAGAGAAGTAAGATAAAGAAGAGGAAGAAAAAAATGATCTATACGGTATTTACCATCAGAGATTTTAATTTTATTTTATTGCCCATGCCTACTCCATGTTCTATCGCAGTGCAAATATCTAAAGACAGAGAGCAGCAGGAAGAGGTACAAAATGAAGAAGGCGATGAAAAAGAAGATGGCTGAGAAGGTCTCAATGCCTTTATAATGATGTTATTTGCTTTACGTCCCACTAACTACTTTAACGGTTTTTGGAGAAGCCGAGGTGCCGGAATTTTGTTCCGCAGGATTCTTTTACATGCCAGTAAATTTACCAATACGAGGCTGACATATTTGAGCACCTTCAAATACCACCGGACTGAGTCAGGATTGAACCTGCGAAGTTGGGGTCGGAAGGCCAGCGCCTCAACCGTCTGAGCCACTCAGCCCGACCAACGCCTTTTTACCAACAACAACCGTCTGAGCCACTCAGCCCGACCAACGCCTTTTTACCAACAAAGCAAGTTAAATTTCTGCGTATCAACTGTCTGCACATAGTCCGAAATGTTAACAACAAGCCTCTGTTACCGTATGTAGATGTAAGATCCTAACCTACTCGTAAAACGCTTGTAACTGATAAGAGCCGATCAAGATTGTCATTACACAAAGTATGAAGCAGAGACTCCAGAAATAGGACAAGAATTACATTGTGTGGATATTACTGAGTAATAGATTTTATGGTACAGTCAGTACAGTACCCTTCTTTTTTCTGTAGCATACAGTACACTATAATGTTGCAGACTCTTCAATAACCTACATCTCTTAAGCTCTTATCTCCAACTCTATCTGTTGAGCAGGTCTCAAACCTGGATAGAGCAAGAGAGACAGCAGAAATAGCAGGCTAGCTAAAACAGTAGTTTAGGGGGAAGTATAAAATGTAATTCTTGTATCGTTTTATCGAAACATGCAATGCTACAAGAGGACGTGATGCGTATAAAGTCTGCTGAAAAAAGGGTACGAGAAGCCACAAATGAGGACAAAAAAAGCAGAAGAAGATTAAAACTGGAGAATTAAGCTGAGAAAACTGCTTTAGAGGGAACATCCTATGCCCCAGGAGTATTTTAGCAGCCACTGGAAGGCTGCTGTGTCTTTACAGGGGTCGTATAACTTTGCAGCTCATTTTCTCAAAACTATATTTTTCAAAACCATTTCCCTTGTAACTCCTAAATTACTAATGATGTAAAACATAACATTTCTATCATTTTTGGCCAAACTTGAGTTTTCAAGTTTTCTTTTGCTAGGGGCTTTACGTCGCACCGACACAGATAGGTCTTATAGCGACGATGGGATACGAAAGGCCTAGGAGTTGGAAGCAAGTGGCCGTGGCCTTAATTAAGGTACAGCCCTAGCATTTGCCTGGTGTGAAAATGGGAAACCACGTAAAACCATCTTCAGGGCTGCCGATAGTGGGATTCGAACCTACTATCTCCCGGATGCAAGCTCACAGCCGCGCGCCTCTACGCGCACGGCCAACTCGCCCGGTTTTTCAAGTTTTTGTACAGGCTATATTAACATAGATATTCATGAATATAAATTTAACTGAGTTATAAGGAGATAGTTGCATAAAGTGTAAAAAAAACTTGTAATGCACATCTCATTAATCCACACTTTTTAGTCACTGCTCGTTAGCCTGCACTCATTAGTAATTGCTAATACCCCTTGCTCAATTGCCCCCTGATCATTTGCAATTGCTTATTAGATCCTGCTCATTAAGTCATGCTTAACTGACCCTTGCTCATTAGCGACTGCTCATTGGTGATGACCACACAGTGTCCAACAGTCTTACCCCTCACCTAGGCAGTTTACCAAACATGGAAGGTGGATGGGTGTTTGAACCATATTTAGAATTAGATGATATTTTCTCAGTCTAAGTCTATACAAACTTGATATGACAAAATGGCAATGGCGGAGTAGTGGGTGTGTGACGATAGTGCTCCTCAATATATTGTGATTATAGTTGTAGCTAGTTTGAATAACGAAGTGAAACTGTGTGCCACTGAATTACTAAGGTTTGAAGAACTGATGTACGTATTAGATTGTTATTGGACCTTAATTAGTGATGTATTACCAGTCAAGTTTAAGTCATTTGAGGAAGAATCTGTATATATAAACATTGAGGTGAAGTGCTACCAACTTGAACATATTTCCACAGAGTAGTGAAGTGCAGTTACCATGAGCCTACACAATTGATTTCTATATTGTCGTGATACCACCACTCTTCACCACCATGAGCTCTTTTGTAGCATGTCAGAAGTTGTTTCTAGGCAAGATATAAATTCTAAGATTCAGAGTAGTAACTGTAAAGGTTGGTTCCCCCGCAAATGTGTTAATATAGGAGACGTTGAATTAAAATCTGAAAATCAAGTTTGGAGGTGTGCTCATTGTGAAAAGGAGAGATGAAATAGTGTACATGGCTAGGAACTAGCTACAGCACCATCTATTGGGGAGATCTATCAGCTATCAGTTGAGGTGAAGAAAGAAATTGCAGAGGTTTAGACACCAAGTGTAGAGGGTGAGCGAGAGTTAGGCAAAAGTTTGGAGTTAGCTCACGTAAACTTGGATAAGAATGAAACATTTATTAAAAAAACAGTCGGAAGTAATAAATCAATCCATGGAGAAAATGTAGCTGCTAAAGTTAAAACTAGAAATAATATTCTTTGGAAACTTGCTAGTACATCATGGGGAAGCCAATACTCATGTTCTAAGATCAACAGCATTAGCCTTATCATATTATGTTGCTGAATACTGCTGCCCCTCTTGGATCAATAGTGTTCACTAAGAAGATTGATATACAACCCAATCAGGCATCGCATAATCTCGGTATGCATTCAGAGCATGAATACGCTATGGCTTCTTGTTTTCAGCAATATTCCACCTCCAGCCCTAAGATGATCAGAAGCTCTCCTAAAGGTTTGGAAAAACATTCAGCAGAACCCCCAACTACCCATCCATCAAGATATTACAAACAATGAACATCAACGACTGAAATCAAGGTAACCACCCTGGCGTACAACAACAGATCATGAAAGAACCTTTTTTCATACTAACAGTTCATGGAAAGCCCAGTGGGAACAGTCTTCAGTAGTAAAAAAACATCTAGTTGAATATTGTTCTAAACGCGTACAAGGATTTGACCTTCCAAGGTGACAGTGGAGAATCATCAATTGGATAAAAACTGGACAAGGCAGATGTGGTAATATACTGTGCAAATGGGGTTGGACTAGCTCTGAAGATTGTCACTGTGGTACCTCTTCTCAGTCAATCCACCACATTGTAGCTGACTGCCCAATTCGAGCTTTCAAAGGAACGCTAATGGACATTCACCGCACATCGGATGAAGCAGTTGATTGGGTCGAAATACTAGAGCAAGAGTTGTAGTATTGTACGGACTTGTGACTACGCACATTTATCCTGAAACTGTATATATATATATATGCATATACATTCATCATACGATAAATAAATAATCAATTTGATAGTTCTTGGAATATTGTGATGAGTGAGCGAGTGGTGTTTTCCATTTCTACCATACATTGCCCGTAACTGTGCAGAAATCAGCTCCTACTTACACTGTCAGATGTAAGAAAAAAAATTGTGGAAGAGCAACAGGAGGCCAAGTTAAATGTTGGAGAGCAATAATGACTTGACATTTAGACACTTAAATATCTCCAAACTGCATGGAGCAGTGTTTATAATGAGGTGATAGAGGTAAAGAAAGAAAAACAAAATACAGATGATAAAATATAATACACCAGCCACTGTGGATCATTGCTGGATTTTCAGCCACTGGACCCCAAGATCAAATTTTCAAAGGTCAGAATAAATTCTGAGTATGGAAAGCAAATTGAGTACATCAGAACATGGTCATCCAACTGCAAATGATCAGGCCTCAAAATATAAGAAAGATTCCAGGCAGGTTTTTGATGTTATTCTTCCATCTGAAAGAACATTAAAAAATATGGACTTAATAACACCAAGATAAAAATCTACTATGCTATCATACAAGCCATTATATAAAACGGCTTTCAAACTAGACAAGCCACTGAAGGAGACAGTAAATATATCGATATCACAGAAAGAAGGTATTTGCGAAGTGTCACTAATGAAAGAAATAGGGGATCAAGAGAAGAATCATAAATATGTACAGAGGTATGAAAGGAGACAGAATCAAGGGCCTAATATACAGCAGGTTGATTCTCTGGACTGGTCTTGTTCCAAGAATGGCCAAGCAATGTCATGGTCAACCAGACACCCCAAGAACACCTATTACAATATGGAGAAAAGGACTGGGATGGTAATATTAACAAGCATGATACTAGCTCAGATAGCGAGTTGTGCCAACTAGGCAGCCTGATGATCACTAGATACTACAGGCTGACTTATTTTTATTTTGTGGAATTTTTTCACGAGCCATGATCAACCCAACAAGTTCGGACCATGAGTGAAGTACAGGAGACAGAATTCGAGAATGATCTGGATCGACCTGTGCTCACCTTGAACCCAAGATATTGGGATATCGAGTACTTCACTCAACCTCTTGTCTGCAGAGGGAGCTACTCAACATATAAATAGCAAATTCCATAATGTCGAGGGTTAGGGGTGTAAAATCAAATTAAGCAAAACGGTACTTACTTGTCTTCTCCTTTGAAACAAGTGACCAGCTGATCTACTGTGTGTTCATCTACACTTATGTCATTCTTAATATCGCAGGAAGGCTGTAAGGAACAAATATGCAAAACAAAGTAAGAAATTTAGAGTAAACAGATAACTAGAGTAAAAGTTTATAAATAGACATGACACAGCTGACAAGATAAACTGTATATTTACACAATAAAAATATCAATTTATTCTCCCACTGTAAAAAGAAAACAAGCAAACAAGTCTCAAGTCAAAATTATATGAAGAACTGGAAGAAGAAAAGGATCTCATAATAAGATCAGGAGGACAGAACTGGAAGAGGGAGCAAAAGAAGAAGAAAAACTTGAAGGACAACAATAATCTCTACAATTTTTTTCTTCCTACAACTTCCTGTCAACATGTTCATCCTTTTATGTGTTCTTAAATGACAGGAAACTTGTTGGTTTCTCGTGTTCCCACAGATGACTCTGATTGTCAGATAGACATACACTGGATTTTAACTTGAGAAAGGTTAATCTCTTGCCTACCTTATTGAAGTTTGTACAACAAATAGTCAGTTGTTGGACTTTTCATTCACTCTAGACAATCTGAAGGCTTTATTAATATAAACTTACAACATTTACATTCAGATTTTAAGGGACAATGCTGGCCATGTTTTCTAAGGATAGCAAATACACCGCCTTCCCGGAAGCCCCAGAATTGATTCTCGGACAAGTCAGAGATTATTATCAGCCTTTGATGGCTAGTTGCTGGTCCAGTCAGGCTGTATGAGAACAAAGTTGTTAACTGATGGAGAGGTAACGTCCTTAGTCTAAAAATCCATTAATAATGGCCAAGAAAATTTGGTTTGCTCATCACACACCAACTTATAAACCGCAGGCCATCAGGCTGAGCAGGGGTCGCTTGACAGGGTAATGTTCATCAGAGCTGCAGAGTCACAAATTTTGTTTTGGTCTTAAAAGCACTCTGTTCACAGAGTTTAAAACTACCTAGTATGTTTTCTACACATGATCAGAACAGCCTAACCTTTTTAAAAAGAATATCATTTAACTGAAGTAATCTACACTTGACTTTGTATGCAATGATAGATTAATGTTATCTCTTGGATTTTTTGAAAGAGAGAAACCTTACATTTTACTTCCTCACAAGTGAACCTTCCACTGTTCTAACAAAGTTGAAAGGATTCAATTTAGTTAAATGTCATTGATTATTTCATCAATAGAGCAATATTCAAATGAATTCATCAATCTAAACCATACTAATGACAGTTGAAGATTCATAACTAATGTCGTGTATTTTGAACTAACAACCAGCAAAAGAATATAAACTCCTATCTTCCCGTGTAGCAAATGCTGCAAAAAAATCAAGGATCCAAAGCACATGGGTAACACTTCCCTGGAAAAGCTCAAGGCTCAATTCTTCTCAGATGAGTCTCTTCAGGTTCGGCTGCATCTATGGATATGCCACGAAGCACATGTAAAATCATATTAACTTTAATGTAAAATTTCATACCGGAAAGGCAACCCCATTTGTTCACAACAAAGCTTTAAATAACAATCTATATTAACTTAATGAGAAGAAACATGCTGGAAACAAGCAATTCTCCAGATATATACATAAAATATTTTCAATGGACTGGTCATATGAAGATTAAGTAGGCCACAGGTGGATGAAAACAGAAATGGCGTTTAATTAGCTCTAGAAAATGAAGGCGAACTGGAGTACGGGAGATAAGATGTTTGGAACTTTAAGAGTGACAACAATGCTGATGAGATGCCATGCAATGGAATCTAATAATGTCACTGACAGCACACATTACTTGTATACTTACTGTACCATTTCATCGTCCTGATAGCGAGATAAACGAGGCCATACGGCGTTAGAATTTGCCATGCACGCGAGAAGATTCACTTGGTTGGGTTATAAATTTAAAAAAATATATACGGACACAATGAATCAAACGGGCCGTGGTTATCAAAATAATAAAATACGGGTGCAGAGAGTCAAAGAAGCCGTAACATGTCGGAGAAATGCTAATTTGGCGATGCAGACAGTCCATGGTTTCGGGAGTTAGACATACGGACCGGTAGAATCCATGCGGCCGTGATGAGAAAAAAAAAGTAGAATGCTTTTGGGATTGTTTAAAATGGAGTTGGATAATGAAAAAAAAAAAATCACTGCAACGGGACGAGATTTTCTACGCAGAAGAAACCGTCGTATACAGAAGGAGGAAGATTTAGCTGAAGAATTAGTACTTCAAGCGAATTTTAAAGGATCACGCCAAAATCTAGCGTAATACCGAAGAGATTAAGTAATTAAAATCAGGAAAGAAGAAGTTTAAACACTTCGTCAGTGGCCGTAACTCCAATTCAAACTTCGCGTATTGCATTAAACGAGATAATAGTGTATATACACTGAAGATATTAACGACAGTGAAATTGAGAGCTGACTAGATTATATTCTTAAAGTCTTGTCACTAAATTCTATCGTTGAAGTTCTGATTTGGATTACCTGTAGAAAGAGTTACGAATTAAATCCTGAATAATACATATTTCAAAAGACTATGTACCTGATCCTAATGCCAATGTTGAATATTCTGTCGCATGTACTCATCGCCGTCAACATGAGGAGCTAAACTGGAGATGGATCTGACAACCTGACGGAAGCCGCTCAGCTGAGTCTGCTACCCGAACCTGCATTCCTGTACCCAGTCATGACGCAATAGATGTCTAGTGCCAGCCAGCAGACTATGAATGACAGCACGAAGCCGAGCCCAGTCCAATAACATCGGCAACGGAAAGCTAAGCTCCAAAATTAAATTCTTTTTAACAGTAGTAGTAAATATTTAAAGTGATGTAGAAATGTTAGCTGTGATTTCGTAGTGTGAAGGTTATAGTTATATCTTCGAGATGAAATTCCAATTGGCAGTATCTTCGCAAAGAGTTTAATGTGATTCACTGACTCGTATGAACGTAGGTAATCTTCTATAATGTAAAAACAATGCCATTATATAGGAATGTTTATACTGGTATCTGCAGAGGTTTTAGATGATCTTTCGTGCTAATATAAAACGATGCATTTAATGTGGTAAACTGCAACCGTGAGATAGAAAGAAGAAGATTGTTTATGAATGATTTAAACTTGGTCACCGCTACACTACAACTACATGTAAGTAAATATGAACTTAGGTTGTTCAGATATGTATTTATTTTTCAGAATAACATAACTGTGTGGTAATATGACTGAAATTTAATCCATTTATGCGACATTGTAGTTTCCGTAAGGAGTTTTGGTAGATAAGGTTATGAGAGATGTGTTGTGGAGAATATACATATGAGTATTCGCCGAGATGCATGCGAATTTGAGTATGGCGTGATATTATGATATTTTCAAATGATATATGGAAGGGTGTATCCATATTTGAGAGTTGTTGGTAGTAATTATGACTTGTTACTAACCATTAATATTATTTGATGTGTGCGGCACGACAATTAGAATGAAATGTGGTACTTTTGGGTTAGATATATGTGATCATACGACGTCACGTAACATAGTGTAGTGGTAGGGTAATTGAAAACTGTCTTCAAAATACAACCTATAAATGAAGTATAAGTACGGCTAAAACTTGATGTCTTCTTGGAGAATTCCAAACGGGGTAGTGAATGTTATTTGATATCTATGGATGAAGCCATATTTTAAAGGGAGAAATGTCTTCTTAAATTTTATTCCCTGCCATAAGCAAATGATATGCGTCACCAGCTGTATTCCTAGGGATGGTATGAAATATTATTCGGACCCGGATGCGAATTTGAGGCACGTCAGATACATCGATTGATGGTATAACATTAATAACTTGTTATTATATAGTACCTACCGGAGATATTAGAATACTAGATGATTACATTTACATATTAATGACATGATAAAAATGATTGATATTTTTTTTATGAAAGATAATTAATATAACCGAATAGAGCTATGGCTTTGGGACTTTGCTGACATTGCCGATGTTATAAATAATTTTTCTTACAAGATGCATGAAGATGAAATAGGTATCGGAACTGAAAATAAGAATATTCAGAACTGAGAGCAAATTTGTTTTGTTTGATTTATCTAATTTATTCAATGCATTTAACTGTTTTCATTTATTCAATTATTTGATTCGATTAACTTACTTAATTCATTTAACAGCTATAATTTATGAAAGTAGGCAAACTTTTCTTTGTTTTTCATGAGGCGATTAAGATATTTATTCTGATGGAAGAATGATCGAATCCTTTAAAGAAAAACATGATGAATATTTGTTATGGAAAGTCATGTTTTCTTTTCTTTTATTAATTCATGATCATGAATATATATAAAAATTTATAAAAAAAAGGATATTATTGTAGTTAACTAATTTGATTTTAGTAGATAAGTTTATGTTGAACTTGCATGGTTAACGAGCTATCGAAAGACTGATTTTTAGAGAGTAATTGAGAATTGACATTGACAGATGAATAATATTATGGGTGAATCTTGCGTATGAAAAAATGGGTTCCCGGTTGAACCCTACATAAAAAAATATTTTTCTTAAATGATGCGCAGTAAAATCCCTGAGAGGTGTCGCGCAGCAACTTAGAAAATCTTTTGATGAGTGCAATGAGTCAAAGAGATGGTATTACTGCGTCGGTTGAAAATGATTTTGACACAATAAGTTAAACACTATACGACGTATGGTAACTTGGATAGCTGCCGACTTTTTAGCATCACATATTTTATTGCATTGGTCTGTTCATTCGATCCGAAGACATGATAGGCATAGAAGGGGAAATGGCCGGAGCATTGGATTGATCGCCCAATATGGTACAGAAAAATATAATTCCCCGAGGATCGGTGCATTACCTTACCTCAGAGCATACCTTCTCACAACACACACATGCAAAGTGGCATAATGAACGCAGCCTAGGGTTAGCTGGCTATCTAAGTCAGTGTTGTCACAATGTTTTTGAAATAGGAACAATGGAATTGGATCAACTTTGACTGTGCCAGAGGTCGTACAGCACGAAAGTGTCCTCAAGGTCTTCAAGTAGCTTGCAGCGAAAATGCATAGCTTTACAGGGCAGTGGCACGTTTGGTAAAAGCCTTTAACGAGGGACGTCAATAAGTGGCAGGTGTGTGTCAGCCAGGTCATCCTAGTGTCAGTGAAGGAGAAGTGCATGTTCTTGCCGTGTTAATGGACACTGGTCGATGTCATATTATATTCGAGCTGGCACAAGACACCGGGTCAGCGAATACGACTGTGCTTCATATTAGAAGGCACTCTGAGCATGAGAAAAATTCATCAAAATTGGTTCAGCGTGATTCAACGGAAATGCAGAAATGATTATGATACGATTATGCTCATAACCATTCGGAATACTGTAAGTACAAATAAGAGGCTTTCTTATGCAATATCGTTACGCTGGATGAGACATGAGCTAAATTGTATGAGCCACAGCTGAAATACTGATCGAAATAATGGCATCATTACGGGAAACCACAAAGATTGAGAGTTCGCGAGAACCCCAGGCATGTGAAAGTTATTGTTATATTCATGTATAACAGTGATGGTTTTATCCTAATGCACAATGTTCCTCCACGGCATACCGTCAATGTGTATTTCCCATCATTTTCCACGACAACGCACGGCCGCATGCAGTGCAAACGTGGCTGATTTGTTCGGTTGATGGGGCTGGGAATTGCTGTACCATATACTATAATCCGCAGATTTAAGCCGTTGTGACTTTGACTTGATTCACAAGATGAAGGAACCACTTCGGGGCCTTTGCTCCAAAACTGTTACAGAGATTTTTCACGCAGTAAACTGCTACATTCGAACTATCAACATAACAGGTGCTGCAATAGATCACAATGCTGGTGACTACTCTGTAGGACAGTAAATCATGGTATAACTTTAATATCTTTTGTATGAATTGTAATTGAATATTTGCTACTATTAAAGTTCCAACCCAAAAAGTTTCTATTTACAACTTGCTTCATGGTGCTCCGACACAGATAGGTCTTATGGCAATGATGGGATAGGAATGGGCTGGGAGTAGGAAGGAAGCAACCTTGGCATTAACTCATTGGCGCCGACTTATGGAACCGTTCCTTACACCGCCAATTTGGACCAAACGCCGATATACGGAACTGTTCCGTACCAACCTATAAACAATTGTAATTTTAGTTACTAGAAGTGATAAGTCTTGTGCCGCATGTAGATTACTCCTTGAAGTTCAGTGAAACTTCTATACTAGTGTCCAAATGTTAAGCACAATCACTAAATGAGACCATATCGCTTGATAGGAATGTCAGATGGATTACTGAACAAACGGAAGCTGAATCACACACATTATGTCACACAAAAAACAGTTTCAATAAGGTTCTGATAGCTAAGGTACAACTTTGCCAACAACTAACAAAACTTGGCAATGTCTTCCAAACAAAAATATGCTGTAAATAGGGTGCATGGTTACCCCTAACGGCCACACATGCTTCGCAGCGACGTGGCAAGCTCTCTATCAGATGGTCGAAGAACTCTTGTGGAAGTCGATCCCATTCCTCTGAAAGGGCAATCTGAAGGTGTTGGACGGTCCTTGGTAGAAGCTGACTGGATGCAATTCGCCTCCCCAATGCATCCCAGGCATGTTCTATAGGATTCAGATCCACAGACCTCGCTGGCAAGTGCACGCGATGAATGTCTTCCCGAGCCACAATTTCATCCACCAGAGCAGTGCTGTGCGGTCGGGCATTATTGTCCATTAAGAGGAAGTCTGGACAAACTGCACCTCTGAAGAGTCTAACGTGGTTGTATCGGCTACCCGGTGCTCTCCAGATTAATGTGCAACGGGAATAGCTATGCAAACTGAAGCAGGATTCATCTGTGAAGCGCACATGCCTCCATTCATTCATAGTCCAGTTTCGATGTTGATGGCTCCACAGTAAACGGGCTCATCTCTGTGCTGGAGTGAGCGGGACGCACACTGCTGGACGTCGGGCAAACGGCTGTGCTGTTCTGAGACTCTGGTACACAGTTTGCTTGGAAACGGCAACCCCTGAGACAGCTGAAAGCACCACCGACAATTGACTTGCAGATGCTTTGCAATTTATTCAGGCGATTAGGGCGAAATATTGGTCCTCCTGTCGGGTGGTTACCCTTGGTTGACGTGGTACTGGCCTACAACTAACATCTCCTGTGTCTCGAAATTGTCTCCAAAGCCTGGAAATGAAACTTTGTGGCACATTCAAGGATACGGAAACTTCGGTCTGTGTCTGGCCTGCTTCCATGTAGCCGAATATTCTACCCTGCAAAACGGGGTCCAAATGGCGTCATTGTGCCATTATGTTGTCATGATCACCACGAGGCTACACTCCACACCTTAAAACAGGGCAAACACGACTTAAGGAATATGGGGGCGCAGGCACTGCCTGTGTTTACTTTGCGGTTACGCTGCTAGTCAAAGCTGGGAACACTCCTTTCGTACACAGAGCGAACACGTAAGGTTGGTAGGTGCGTATCACAGAGATAAGTTTTCTAAGGTTCAACCTCTTCAATACAAATTACGAGTTGTATAAGATATTACTGACAATATTTATTTAATAATGGTACCGGTTTTAATGCTTAAATGTCATCATCAGCCATAAAATACATTAATCACAAAATTGAGAAAGGACATGATAATTAAAATTGATGTTATGATACATAAATACATACATAGTATTTTAACAATAAAAGATTTAAAAGTTTTGACATGCTTTCGACGTATAAAATTATTTTCAAGCGCTTATTTATACTGTGTGCTGAATAAAATATTAAAAAATTATAGCAATCACTTTATACACTGTTTCTGTTGATCTGTTTATGTGCTAATACTCAAATCATCACGTCATATTTACGATTGCATTTGAATCTTTGGCGATAATTTGTCCGTCTTTTAAGACAGTTGTTATTCAAATGTTGTCAAAGTGAAAACGTAATTTTAGCTGATAACACCTTCTTCATGTAAAGAACTTGTAGAAATATGCGTTAGTATATCTCATTACACTCGTCTCAAAAGACTTGTTGTGTTCGTTAAAATTATAAAATATCAAATCATAGACTCTTTCAATTATATATAAAACAATTTTAAACGCACCAAATAATACTGTATTTTTTCAAAAAGACATGTTATTTGTATAGTACAATGGGTCGATGTTTTCTAGATATTTTTAATGTTTTTCATGTAGAATAGGACTTGCTGTTAAAAGTATGCCAAACATACATTATATACCGATTTTATAGCATATTTTTACTTTTTTGAATGTTCCATGCTTTTAAACTTCCACTGGCTGATGATGGCATGGTGGATTGCCGAAACCGGTCGCAAATATGTATGTTACAATAAGTTAAATAAATATGTGATGTTCTGAACAGACCATTATGATAATGTATTGAATAGGTGGAACCTTTAGCTTTACCAAGCATTGTAAAATCTTGAGTCAACATGGACAAAAAATGAAGTTTTTAATACAAGTCTGCCTACCAGGCAAAAAGAAAAGCCTATCTTTATAAGAGCTTACGTATTAAAAAAGGGATGCTGAGCAAGGATATTAACTTTATTAAAAAGTGTATTGAAAATAAATTAACTCCAAAATTTCTAAAGAACAGAAAGTATGTTTCAACACATCAAAGAAAAGTACAGGAAAAAAACCAATAAACTTTGGCTTCAAAATGAACTGAAATTTCTACACAAGAAAAAATCCTTTTTAAATAACTGATTATATGAAACTCATTTCGAAGTCACTAAATTACTACCAGCTGCACAGTGGAATATTTTTCAAAACACATTAAATATAATACTTTCCCATAAACAAAATACGTTGGATAGAAAGTTCCAGATTCTTCTCAATGAAGCCAGCTCAAACAAAGCGCCATCTAGAAACACATCCTCAAATAATACACAAACTCAAAGTCTACCTCAAAATCAAGCCCAATTTCAACAGCCATTTGTGAACCTATCAAACATTAACTTCAACCAAGAAGAAATAATAATGCTCTCCAAAGGACCTAAACATAATTGGCCTAATTACAACACCGCCAACGAGGCTAAACAACTAATTATCAAAACAGAAGCATCTATCAGTAAAATGCCTACAGACATTCAAAACGAAGTTAGGTATGAAGCTAAAAAACAATTTTAAAATATCTTCAGCACACCAACTATAGATTTTAATACAACACAGCTTGAAGACAGAAAAAAGATCTGTCAATTTAAAAATAAAATCAAAAATTCAAATGTTATCATCACCAAAGCAGATAAAGGCAACGCCACTGTTGTTTTAGACCAAACAGATTACATTACAAAAACACAAAACTTTTTTACAGATAAAACCTTCAAAATCGTAGATAAAGATCCAATGCAATCTATTCAAAGACAACTTAAACAAATTCTTAAAAATACAACATGCCTCTTTACTGGCAGTGAAAAGAACAAATTAATCAATATGAACCCCAGTCTACCAACAGTAAAAGCACAACCTAAAATACACAAAAACGGTGTTCTTCTTTCTAAGTAAGCATTATACATTTCAAGCCAACAAATCAATAAAAAACACTCCAGAACTAATTAAACAACTAGAAAATTTCAAATTACAGGCACATCATACCATGCATTCATTCAATATCACCAATATGTACGCCAACATCAAACCGGAAAAAGTTATACCAATCGTTCTAAAAAATTTGCGCGCTCACAGCCAACTTAGTCAACTTGAAATAGATGATTTCATACTAATCTTGAAGTTCCTAACTAATAATAATTATTTCATTTTCAACAAAGTAATCTATAAACAGGACGGACTGGCCATGGGTTCACCGGCATCAGGTATTTTAGCTGACATTTATATAGATTTTCTGGAACACACTAAAATTATAAATAATAAGACATTCAATAATATAGCTTTATGGGCCAGGTTTGTAGATGATACATTTATAATAATGGATCAACGCACTACCGATGCCCCTTCCACCTTAATACATCTCAACAACATCGACAATGATACTAAATTTACAATAGAATCCGAAAGTAATAAAACCCTCAATTTTTTAGATCTAACCATTACCAGGCGCCCATCCTCTTTTGAATACAAAATCTATAGAAAACCGACACACACAGCCACGACCATCAAATATGACTCTGAACATCCTCCTAGTCATAAAAGAGCTACATACAATAATTTAATACAGAGAGCATTTAATGTACCCATGTCCAATATAGAACATAAAAAAGAACTTAACACTATACGCAAGATCGCATCTTACAATGGCTACAACAAATGTTTTATAGAATGCATAATTTATAAATTTAAACACCAACCCAAGACTAAATTACAAAAAGAAACACCCAAAACAAAGACATATGCTACATTCACCTTTAGCTCTGACATCTTCCGATTAACCAATATTTAAAAAAAAAGAAATGTCAATATTGCCTTCAAAACTAACAACAGACATTTAGATATTTTCTACAACTCCAAATCTGTTAATGTACAAAACCCATTTGATAGATCAGATGTATATAGGTTTCATTGCAATGACTGTACCAGTGTTTACCTTGGACAGACTGGGAGATCATTTAATATCAGATACAATGAACATGTCAATGCCATAAAATATGGAAAATTTTCGGCAATAGGCCAGCACATACAGAAATACAAACATAATTCTTACGGTATCAACAAGGACTTGGACATCATCGAAACAATAAATAAAGGCCCACTCCTAGACCTAACGGAGCAATGTTACATTACCCTAGATCAATATTACAATCCCAATTACAATCTAAATGATATTTCAGAAAAATTAAAATTTTATTTGACATGCTTATTTCATTGATTAACAGTTTAAAAATTCCTAAAAATTAATCAGTAAAATGAAAAACCTGAGGTGAGTTTCATATCTTCAACTCTTTCCTATAGTACCGCGTTTTATTCTCAATAACTCATACTTGATTTACAATTTCCTTTTTAGGTCCGTGCTGGTTCGAGATTAATACTAATTACTGCCCACTTCCACCTAGCATATAAAATAATATTCAAGATCTCAACCATAGTTTCGGCCTCAGCCATACAGTTATTTATCTTTAAAAAATATTACCAAGCAAGGTTCAAATACTAAAATAAGGCTAAACATATCAGAAATCTGCTACTCCTTACATTAGTCAAACATAGACTGTTTTGTCAATAATTTTTAAGAAAGAAGAACCTGTAGATATTATCAAACAGTATAAGTCGCACATCATGAGGAACCAAAAAACTGTGCTTTAATAATGGCAGATGTTTTGTAGAATTATCTATCAAATTTATATGAACTTCCTGTACATCAACCACACCAAATATATAGACTTTTTCAACCACCTAAAAAAACAATTTTAGACGCACCAAATAATACTTAAAAAAAGACTTGTATAATACAATGGGTCAATGTTATCTAGCCATTTTTAATGTCTTTCATGTAGAATAGGACTTGCTGTTTAAAAAACTGTGGTTAAAATGGTAAATGGTTTGTAGATTCACTTATCAATTTCATATAAATTTTCTTGTACATAAGCTATATCAAATCATAGACTCTTTCAATTATATATAAAACAATTTTAGACACACCAAATAATATTGTATTTTTTCTAAAAGACATGTTATTTGTATAGTACAATGGGTCAATGTTATCTAGCTATTTTTAATGTTTTTCATGTAGAATAGGACTTGGTGTTAAAAGTATGCCAAACATACATTCTATACTGATTTTATAGCATACTTTTACTTTTTTGAATGTTCCTTGCTATTAAACTTCCAATGGCTGATGATGGCATGGTGGATTGCCGAAACCGATCCCAAAGATGTATTTTACAATAAGTTAAATAAATATGTGATGTTCTAAACAGACCATTATGATAATGTATTGAATAGATGGAACCTTTAGCTTTACCAAGCATTGTAAAATACAGAAGAAATGTACGAACATATGAAGCAATCCTGACTGTACATCTGATCTTAGAGGATTGAATTAAGAAGGACAAGCACACATACATAGTGTCCGTAGAACAACAAATGGCATTCATTATCAGATACTGAGAAAGAAGAATAACTTACAATCTGCACAAAAATCAGTCTGCTGTGATCGAATCAAAGATTTTGAGAAAGCAGCAATATTCCATAAGGGAGTGAGGCAGGACTGGAGGTTCCCCCTCCTTTCCAACATTCATATAGAAGAAAGAGGCAGTATAGAAAATCAAAGAGGAATTTGGAAAGGGCATCACAATCAAAGGAGAGGAAATCAAATCTCTGGAATTTGCTCATGATATCGTTACTTTATCTCAGTCTGCAGAAGATCTGGAGAAATTGGTAAATGATACAGACAGAGTCTTGAGGAAGGAGTACAAGATCAAAATAAATAAATCCAAAAGGAAAGTAATGGAGTGCAATAGAGCGAAGTCAGCTGATGCAGAAAGAATTAGATTAGGAAATGAACTTCTAAAAGTGATAGATGAATATTGTTACTTGGGTAGGAAATAAACTAATGAGAGCAGAAATAATGAGGACATAAAATGCAGACTGCAGGCTAGCACAAGCAAGGAAGGACTTTCTTCAGAAAACAAATTTGCACCATTCAAAGAGTGATAAATGGATTACTTAGATGTTTTTGAACACATTAGTCTGGAGCATGGTGATGTATGGAAGAAAATCAAGGACGAAAACTAGCTCAGGAAAAAAAGATTGTAGAAGCTCCTGAAATATAGTGTTAAAGATTAATGCTGAAGGTGAGCTAGGTAGAACGAATGACGAATGAGGAGATACGGAATTAAATTGGTGAGAGGTCAATTTGGCTAAATTTGCCAAGAAGAGAGAGAATGATAGGATATATCTAGACACCCAGGACTTGTTCAGATGGCTTCTGAGGGAAGTGTAGTTAGTAAGAACAGTAGGGGTAGACCAAGATTAGAATATGACAAGCAGATCAGAGCAGATGTAGGATGTAGTAATTATCTAGAGCTGAAAATATACCTCAGGATAGGAGCACATAAAGGGCTGCATCAAACCAGTCTTTGGACTGATGACTATCAAACAATAACAAGTGAGAAATTGTGTCCTGGTTAACAGAGACTGCAATTTGTTTCCAAGAGGACATGCTGAAAACAAAATGTGATGTCCAGAATGGAAGCATTTCTATAATTTATGGTGAACAAATTGCTTCTATTACAAATAAGGACTGGAAGTAAAATTTGTGAGCACGTAAATAAATTTGAAGATCAGCAATTTCAACTGAAGGTTTATTGGACAATGGTAAACATAAAGGTGGGAAGTGAAATGGACGGAAATAGTGACAGTGATGGAAGCAATACTGAAACCGCAAGAGAAAGTGTTAATAAAACAATAGACACTGCCAGCGGAAGTGAAATAGGCATGGATGCAGAATACGATGAAACAGTAGGAGAGGCATTCTCTAAGTGATTACGTATGCCTAGATATAGTGAGGTGAATGATCCATAGGCTTCTGTCAAGTGATTAACATACTGAGTTACGTGTAATGTGCAGTTAGGTGTGTAATTATTGGAAGGATTTGTGAAAGGCTTCTTAACAGGAATACTGTAATTTACAATGAGACTGTATGTTTCATCAGGAATGCGTTTTACAATATCCTCACTCATACTCTTCTATTGCACCCGCCCCCGCCCTAAAAGGCACCGGCATTGAATCTACAGGGTCGCACATGGGTCAAGAAAATTTAAAAAATAGGCGCTGAACTAAAGTAATCTTAAAGGCATACAGGGAAGGAGAAGCGGGTCATACTTAACTAAAATGAGAACACATTCGAATTAAAAATTTAACTCACAAACCGGTTTATTCAACCTTAATGATGATGGGAAATGGCGCATTAAGATACACTAATGAACTACATTAATATTCATAATTGTTGTGAATTATTATGTGGATGTCTGTCCATTATGCTTGATAGAAATGAGTACGTTTATCGCGAAGTGATGTATCGTGACATGAAGCGAATGGAAAATTTTACCATAACACTGAGGCTATATTATCACTAACACATAAAACTAACATGCACCGACAACGTGTCTGAGCAATCACTACTCTAATGAAGACCTAGATTTCCCCATGAAATGATGTAAAAGAACAATGCACTCATATGAAACAACACCTGGGTTCGAGCCAAACCTCGCTAGTATAGACATTGCCAGGTTGATGGACAGAACCACCACTGACCTTATTTACAACCACACATGACACAAGAACACATAAAAATCATACATGATATGCAGCCAAATACAAGAGGCACTTTAATCTTCCTTCCGATGCTGTAAACCTTTGATGTCTACGTTGAGCATCGAACTGACAACCCCTTGCGATGAAGACAGGGTCCTGTAATGCCTATCTATATTATACTCAAACAATTAACAATTATTCACTAGCAAACATTAGCATTCTCGGCCGGGCCACTTGTTAATAAATACACTACTCTGGCGTGTTGAATAAATCACATATTTAGCCGTCAAACAGGCCTCTTTCTCTTTACTTTAAAAGCCCTTGCCTTTTACACAGCTGGGACACACACACAAAAACACGACTGGTGGCAGGATCAGACAATATGCTCCCCTTTCCACATGCGGTCAACAGCCCCACCGTTAACAGGCGTAACATTTCCTTTCATAAGGAAACAAGACCGCTTCACTCAGAAGTACGTCTACAATAAACTGAGGTCTCAAAAAAAACTCTCGCAAATCACCTTGAATTCAACACATTTTTTTCCCCAACAGTATCACGTCATTTTCACAATGCGACTCCGGGATTACAATGCTAATATTTGCCCGATTATTATTATTATTATTATTATTATTATTATTATTATTATTATTACTGCCATTGTACATGACTTACCCGCTGTATTGATCAAACATGGTCATCGTGCGGAATCTATTCAGCAATTACAATATAATTACGTCCTCGCACGGCAATTAACATCTGATTATTGACTGCTATTTAATCGATGGTCAGCACTTGGTTACTTTATCGTCACACGGCAATACATTAATTAATTAATTAATTAATATTCACACGGATTGATATTTGACACTCGCATTATGATCACATCCTGGTAAGTTTAATCACATATTCAATTTAAATCATAACGCTCCCTATCTAAGTATTTCAGCGGGGGGGGGGGGGGGGGTTGGTTGTCAGTTCTTCCGGCGCTTCGTAGTTCCGTGCCTCCACACCATATAGTACTTACCATTTTCACTTGCCATGCACTTATCAAAATAATAATTACTCCAATTAATAACTACTCTAACTGCACTCCCCTAAACTCATTACTACCGGTCTTCTGACGCAAATAAACAAACAAAATCTCCCAAGAAACAATAATTGAATAAATCTCTACCACATGCAAAACTAATGTATTCGTATTATATTCCCTAAATTATTTACAATCAATGACTCAGACCTGTCGTCGGCTTCCTAAACTAAGAATTAACAGCTACGCGCCCATTTCGGCGCTTTATTTCAACTGGACTACATCTTTAACATTTTATAGCGTCAGCTTACGATAAACATTTCCCATCCCCACTAGGCATGCCAGATATAAAAAATTAATACTCATCTCTATCACATGACGACACCTTCGTCAGCTCAGGAGGTCCATCCTGGGCTTACTCTTGGTCCATGGGCACCGCGGTGATTACTTGCATTTCCATACCACCTTGAAGTTGAGAGTCCATGGTTCCTTGCTGGTGGAGCCGCTGGCAGTTAATCCTGTACACACACACGTCACTGTTTAATTCCACACTCTGGTTAACAACGTTCAGTGTGAACGTCCGGTCACGATCGCGGATACGACTACGTAGTCCGCGGTTCAGTACCGAATCCCGTCTATCTCTCAGCCACTATTCAGTCTGCCGCTACATAATACTATCGTGCTATAGTAATGATAATAATATTACTTTACACATCACGCTTTTATAAAAAGTTAACACTGGTGTCACGGAGACCAAAACTATACACTGTTTATGCGAATTCGATTATTTCACTTGAAATGGGAGTTAACTTCACTTGAACAAAGAACTAACGAGGGCTTAACCAAGCATAGCTTCGCCGTCGATGAGCCGCGAGTCCCGAGTGACGCTCGTCCCTTACTGCAGTGGTTTTTACAAGGGCGCGATACCCCTTCACGAATTTGCGTATTGCCTATTCACGGCATACTTGAGGTGTGATAGTACGACTAATCGGTGACCAATATTTAGTTGATGCAATTGAGACATATCCATTCAATTATCCTTCGGTGGATCTCCTTTAATTAATTAAAATCTGTCCGGCTTCCCCTACCACGCGGGGTGAACTCCCTCCGTCAAGGACGTGTCATGAGAATAAACAGATGGCCCCGGTACTTTTCCACGCAGAAAAAACACAATATTCTTTCCTCTTCTGAAAGTTATCAAGAAAGGGGACAATAGACACTCTAAATAAATGTCCCAGTGACATTTATCCCTTTTAAATCGGGAGACGACTCCATAATTCGAGTTTCATTAATTTCTAGATCGTAGATAATTAAGTTGGCTAGTCCGAATTCAAGATGGCTCCTATAGTTCGTTTCGAAAAAGTTGGTTTCCCCTCATTCTCTGAGTCTTGAGGAGGGATGTCTTCTCTCGAGTGATGTCATGGAGAATCCCCATTCATAACCCCTCCCGGGTCCATATGGGCTTGCGTTCCGCTGCGGGCCCCCGCTACACAAAGGATAATATGGTGCAGTGGGTCGCAAAAAAGACATCTCGTAAAATAACTTTCAAAGACTCAATTTATCTATCTTAATGGTATGAATATTAATTAGTTTCGGTATTACCTCTATTAATGATATGAATATTAATCAATTTCAGCATTGTTTTCCTTAGATAGCATTGCGTGCGTAATTACGAAGATCAATATCAACCTAAGGTCCTTGGATCATGCCCCTGTCGGGTTCAATATGT
The DNA here is from genome assembly GCF_040414725.1 of Anabrus simplex. Taxonomy (NCBI): domain Eukaryota; kingdom Metazoa; phylum Arthropoda; class Insecta; order Orthoptera; family Tettigoniidae; genus Anabrus; species Anabrus simplex. The sequence goes on from NC_090274.1 coordinate 74,351,172, forward strand.
ATGCTTGAACCTAGTCCTTGTAACCTTCTACTACAGCGCACTTCCTGTCCTGCACTTAAATGCGTGTTCTCCACAATTTGGAAAAGCTGTACACAAAGACTGTGACTTTACACAACAAAGCAATGTACAAAAGAAACCTACACCATCGGAAATCTTTCTGATGTACAATATACAGGTAGAAAGGGTAAAATATGTGGTATATCTGCTGCTGCTTTGCTATTTCCTTAACATTGCACCGACACAGATAGGTCATATGGCGATGATGGGATAGGAAAGGCCTAGGAATGGGAAGAAAGCAGCCATGGCCTTAATTAAGGTAGAGCCCCAGCATTTTCCTGGTGTGAAAATGGGAAACCACGGAAAACCATCCTCAGGGCTGCCGACTGTGGCTCAAACCCACTATCTCCCGGATGCGAGCTCACAGCTGCGCGCTCCTAACCGCATGGCCAACTCGCTCAGGTATGGTATATCTAAAGAGTAACATAGGACAATTTTGCTGAAATCAAATGCTGGATAGAGAAAGCAGAGTCCATCTTCATTAACATGTGGCAACTCCTATCCTGAAAAGATCTTAGAATAAAGCTCAAAAAGAGAATAACAAAGTGCTGTGTCCTCTCCATCCTACTAAATACTGTAGAACCCCATATATTTTATTGCCCACAGAAAAGAGAATACAAATGTTCAAGATGTGGATATATAATGGCAAATTGTATAATTCCTGTGGGTTATTTTCATGTTGCACCAAAGGAGATGGGTCTTATGCCTACAAAAGGATAGGAGAGGGCTAGGAGTAGAAAGGAAGCAGCCTAATTAAGATACAGCCCCAGCATATCAATGATATGAAAATGGGAAATGATAAAAACCATCTTCAGGGCTGCCGAGTGTGGGGTACTCCAGACAATGAGCTGTCGACCTCAGCTTATCAAGACAATTTAACTCAAGAGGCTGAAATACATGTATCACATTACGAGGACTCCTAAAAAGGACAGTCTGTTACAAGTAATATTTTGAGGAAAAAATTTAGGCAAAAGAGGACTTAGAAGAAGACGGACAACTCGGATCAACATTTTGAAGAAATGGGTTGGAGCTCTTTGGCACATGACAAAAGAAAGATAGCCATGCTCATAGCCTGAATCTGGTCAGGATAAGATAGCAGTAACAGTGAAGAAACCAGCCACCTGATGCCATGCAGTGGAGGGACTTTGAATATTAATAGCTGCTATATGTTACCTAGCATAAAATATGGAAGTACATGAAGAAAATATGAAAATCATTCCAAAATATTGGAATCTGACTATACATCTTTCAAAGGATCTTCAGAATGTCTTCTTTAAAATAAGGAGTTGCTCAATTAAGTCTATTCAGCAGTTTGTTACAATTTCCACTATCAGAAAAATGTCATCAAAATATTAGATTACTTCAAATGTGTTTACCTGTGTTTCTCTTTGCACTGCCAACTCTGATTTTGGTTCTTCTTTCAAAAGCATCTCTTCTGATATAATTTTGTAATTGTCCTGTAGAAAAGTTAATATATTAGACAAATTTTACAGGCACATCTGGAAATGTATTTATATACGAGTGGGCTTAACAGTTCATCATTTCGTAGTAAATGAGAAAGTTTCAGTTTCAAATCATTATTATCATTTGTCAGAAAATCTCCATGTTGTGTATCCATAAAAGCATGACAACTAAGAGACCTTCAGGAGTGGAGGAATATCCTGTTTGAATGCTCAGTTATTTTGGAAGAGTAGAACATATATAAAACCTTCCAAAATTACACCGAATGATCATGAAAATGTACAGACATACTTACAAATAATCTGCTCATTATAAACAAACCAATTCTGAAATATTAAGAACTTCACAATTTATCACTGTTAACTTTCACATCCTGTACCAGCAAATAAAACTCAGCAGAAAATGTATCTTCTATATTTCCTCTTGTATATGAAGTGCTCCGCCTGAAGGCAGGGAGGATCTTCAACAACTCTACCATCAGCTGCCATAGAGAACTAGGTGTCACTGAGGAGGCAAGCTAAGGAAATGAAGTGTAAGGTGGTTTCCCATTGTTTTCCTCCTCCAGCCAGACAGTGCTGTTACATACCAGTCTCTCATGTTCAGACCAGCTATTTCACGCCTTTTCCTATAGGATCTGGCTGTGTTAAGAATGGTGTTACCCATACTGCTCATATCTCAGTCACTTTCATAGCGTAAGATCCAAGGATGAGACTGAGGCCCAAAATATAAGTGACAAACTTGTTCTGGGCCAATCCAGAATACAACAGGCATTGAGCACACAGTATCTCACTAGAGATGGATTGGGGCAGGCCACCTTATATGGAAGTCATAAGCCCTAAACAACATGAACCATAACCTATAGGTTACCTACAATATCACAGAGGGCCTGCATGCCTGGCATCAGTGCTCCTTGTGAAGGCACGAGTACATATGTTCAGCTGACAGGGATATTGCAACTTGCTTTATATTGCACTGACACAGGTAGGCCTTTTGGGGACGATGGGATAGGTAAGGGCTAGGAGTGAAAAGGAAGTGACCGTGGCCCTAATTAAGGTACAGACCAAGCAACTGCCTGGCGTGTAAACAGGAAACCATGGAAAACCATCTTCAGGGCTGTCAACGGTGGGTTCGACCCACTTTTTTCCCGAATACAAACTCACAGCTCTATGACCCTAACCGCATGGCCACTTGCTCAATATAGATATATTGTACATTGTGACAGGACTCCATATGTATTGAGAAGAAAAAGGTCAGATTGTTGTCTCAAGAATTCCAGTCCTATGTTCAGCATACGGCTGCACTAATCAGTGTAACTAATCCAAGGATACATTTTGTTTTAACTAAGTGTTACTGACATTGCTTTTGCAATTCCTGTTTGATTATATTTTCCTTTACATTAGCAAACAAAGAAAATAGAGCGCTCACTGAAAATAAAACTTAACCAAGAAAACCAACCAGAGGCAACCTATTAAAATTAAAGTATATAAAGTGGGGACTATTAAACAGTTTTAAATTTTCTTTCCCTAACCATTTGGTGCTCCTATTTATCAAGCAATTTAAAATTGTAGTGATTAGGGTGACAGTGTTTTAAAATTGTTTTAGTTTTATTTTTTAAATCACCAAACCTATGAACAAAACTACAGCTTTTGTGCCATCTCTACGAAATTAAAGCAGCAATTGGTGCAGGCTACCAGGAAAAAAAAAAAGCTGAAACCATAAAAAAGGAAGGAGGAACAGGAGGAAAGTCTTCCATCAGCAAGAAACATAATGATTCAGGTCTCAATGTTCTGGTTAGCTGTTTCCAAGAGGTGATCCAAGACCTCATCAGGCATCAATATCCCCAGTATATCCCTACTGTTACTGATACCTCAGGAAATTTTTACACCACCACATGTTCAAAATCTTTGTCACTGGACAACATCTATTGATGGCAGTCCAGATTTTACAGAAGAGACTAGTACGTGAGGCACTATATAATTTTAGGGATCAGCACTGCAAGTTGATAATTCCAAAATCATGAAGTAGTCATAGATCAAATATGTAAATGTAGTATGGGGCAAGTTCTTGAAGAGTAGCAAGACATATGTGTGGATCGGCACTGTGCTTCATGAACTACAACTAAAAATATGTATTTGATCCTAGACTTCTTCATAACATTGAATTTCCAACACACTGTGCTCCCTAAAGTGTTATGGTGCTTCTCAGACAGCATCAGATGGAAATGTTTAAACTTCACATTTTGTTTACCTTTTATACTTCTTTGCGATTGGCTGAAATTTCAACACACAGTGCTCCCTAATGTGTTTTAGTGCTTGTGCCCGTCGGCACACGATTTAAGCCTTCCCCTTGAACATTTTAGACCTTGGCAATTCGCCATTGAAAAGCATATATCTTATAAAAAATATCCTACTCTCTTTTATTTGGTGTACTCTGCGACTAATGTCGCTTACTGTATCTGCTTTCCGTCCGTCCGCGGAGTATTTCAAATGTTTTAATTTGTTGTACGTCACCATTTCCCCATTATCTATTGGTCCGCCTCAGGCCTGCCCGAGAGCGAGTCCGATTTTAGACTCGTTCGCTGGACGGCCCGCTTCTACTGCTAGCCGCGTTGGAACGCGTTTTCAGTTCATTGTCGACCGCCATGATCTCTGGAAGCCTTGTGCCGAACGTCTGCGTAAGGGCCTTTAACCATCATAAAATGCCTCCGTGATATTCAATGGATATGGGCTAAGGCCCAGGTGTGCTTTATTTTTAAATTTTAATATTTTTTATTTGCCTGGAGTGGACGCCTGTTTTTCATACTGTACCAGAAATATGTAAGTAACGACATTTCTACTGACGCTATGGAGTAGCTTTCTTCGCATGGACAAAAGTATGTTTCACTACAAGATTTTTATATTCTACCCTGTAACTTCTGGAGTTGGATTTCGTCGTATTTAAAATTCTAACCAAAAATTGTGGATCTCCAAGTGTTCTGTAACTACCTTTTCTGGTCGATCTCCACTGGAAATGAACTCGAAATTTAACATCGCATATTTAAAAAAAACCTTTCGAGTTGTTGACTGTACTTTTTAACCTATCAAAGTGCGCAAGATAATTTATTTTTCGTCGGCTGGCGTTTTTGGGGCTTAACAATTAATGTGTTTTGAGATAAGTTAGAGAAGTTTGTAATGTATTTAACTCAAGGGCATCTCAGTAGTATAATACAGGGATTCGGCCGCCTCCTCCCGCGGGAAATTTGAATTCTGGCGGGAAATTTGAATTTTGGCGGAAGATTTTAATTTTGGCGGGAGATTTGAATTTTGGCGCGAGATTTGAATTTGTAAACAAAGCCACGTGCTTTTGACAGCTGTCATCGACAACAACGCATCGCTAACCTCACTGCTGCCATCTTGACGGGTCTAAACCTCAGTAGTGCCAACTTAACCTAACTAGCGCGAGATAAACAAAGCCACGTGTTTTTTGACAGACAACAACGCATCGCTAACCTCAGTACTGCCATCTTAACGGGCCTAAACCTCAGCAGTACCAACTTAACCTAACTAGCGCGTGGTAAACAAAGCCACGTGCTTTTTGACAGCTGTCATCAGCCATCTTTAAACTACAGAGCACTGTGCTGCACTCTTTATCGTAGTAGATGTAAAATTCGTCACCTGTCATCGGCAGTGCTGCCATCTTGGCGGGCCTAAACCTTAGTGCTACAACTTACCCTCACTAGCGTGAGATAAACAAATCCACGTGCAGCTGTCATCCGCCATCTTTAATCCAGAGAGCACCGTGCTGCCCTCTTTAGCTACTTACCTTTGAAATGTGGTACGTCACAGCTGTCATCCGCCATCTTGCATCGCAAACCTCAGTGCTGCACTCTTTAGCTTGAAATGTAGTGGCGGCAAATTCCACGTGCTCTTGTTTGGAAACAAAGCCACGTGCAGCTGTCATCCGCCATCTTTAATCCAGAGAGCACCGTGCTGCCCTCTTTAGCTACTTACCTTTGAAATGTGGTACGTCACAGCTGTCATCCGCCATCTTGCATCGCAAAACTCAGTGCTGCACTCTTTAGCTTGAAATGTAGTGGCGGCAAATTCCACGTGCTCTTGTTTGGAAACAAAGCCACGTGCAGCTGTCAACCACCATCTTTAATCCAGAGAGCACCGTGCTGCCCTCTTTAGCTACTTACCTTTGAAATGTGGTACGTCACAGCTGTCATCCGCCATCTTGCGCCGCAAGCCTCAGTGCTGCACTCTTTAGCTAGATACCTTTGAAATGTAGTGGCGGCAATTTGAAAAATTCTTTATGCTCCTGTTTGGAAACAAACCTATGCGCTTTTTTTGTCAGCTATCATCCGCCATCTTTAATCCAGAGAGCGCCGTGCTGCCCTCTAAGGGGTGGTGGTAAATTCTACACGCTTTACAAACCCATGTGCTTTTCTGACAGCTGTCAACCGCCAGAGAGCACCGTGCTGCCCTCTTTGTGCCGGTGACAAATTCCACGTGCTTTTTGACAGCTGTCATCCGCCATCTTGCATCACAAACCTCAGTGCTGTACTCTTTAGCTAGATACCTTTGAAATGTGGTGGCGGCAAATTCCACGTGCTCTTGTTTAGTAAACAAACTCACGCGCTATTTGTCAGCTGTCATCCGCCATCTTACATCGCAAACCTCAGTGCTACACTCTTTAGTTGAAAAATGGTGGCGGATAATTTAAAAAGAAAAATTCTACAGCAGCCATCTCTCGACGCTAATTGCACAAGATGGTGGCTATACATGACTCCTTAAAGGTGCTTATGCGAGATGATCGCTATACATAGTTTCTTATGAGACTCCCTTGGGATGCTTGCGCAAGATGGCAGTTCGTGATACAGCGATTTAAAATCTAGGAAGAGCATCTAGCTGTAAATCCCCGATTCTCGTGTTAGAAGTTGAAAAACAGATTCTTAATCCGAGTTCTTTGACGTCAGGAAGGGCAACCGGTCGAAAACAATAGTGTATGATGTAAGAGGCTAGATACTGGCAGTTTTGCGTCAGGAAGGGCAACTAGTCTTAAAAAAATTATTGCGATTTAAAATCTTAGTTTTGCGTCAGGAAGGGCATCCGGCTGTAAAACAATAGTTCACGATACAGCGATTCAAAATCTAAGAAGTGCATCTAGCTGTAAAACCCCGATTCTCGTGTTAGAAGTTGTAAAAGAGATTCTTAATCCAAGTTCTTTGACGTCAGGAAGGGCAACCGGTCGAAAACAATAGTGTATGATGTAAGAGGCTAGATACTGGCAGTTTTGCGTCAGGAAGGGCAACTAGTCTTAAAAAAATTCTTGCGATTTAAAATCTTAGTTTTGCGTCAGGAAGGGCATCCGGCTGTAAAACAGTAGTTCGTGATGCAGTGATTTAAAATCTAAGAAGAGCATCTAGCTGCAAAACCCCGATTCTCGTGTTAGAAAAAGCATCTAGTTGTAAAAGAGATTCTTAATCCAAGTTCTTTGACGTCAGGAAGGGCAACCGGACGAAAACAATACTGTATGATGTAAGAGGCTAGATACTGCCAGTTTCGCATCAGATCCCCGATTCTCGTGTTAGGAGTTGAAAAACTGATTCTTAATCCGAGTTCTTTGACGTCAGGAAGGGCAACCGGTCGAAAACAATAGTGTATGATGTAAGAGGCTAGATACTGGCAGTTTTGCGTCAGGAAGGGCAACTAGTCTTAAAACAAATTCTTGCGATTTACAATCTTAGTTTTGCGTCAGGAAGGACATCCGGCTGTAAGACATTAGTTCACGATACAGCGATTTAAAATCTAAGAAGTGCATCTAGCTGTAAAACCCCGATTCTCGTGTTAAAAAAAGCATCTAATTGTAAAAGAGATTCTTAATCCAAGTTCTTTGACGTCAGGAAGGGCAACAGGTCGAAAACAATAGTGTATGATGTAAGAGGTTAGATACTGCCAGTTTTGCGTCAGGAAGGGCAACTAGTCTTAAAACAAATTCTAGCGATTTAAAATCTTAGTTTTGCGTCAGGAAGGGCATCCGGCTGTAAAACAATAGTTCACGATACAACGATTTAAAATCTAAGAAGTGCATCTAGCTGTAAATCCCCGATTCTCGTGTTAGAAAGAGCAACTTGTTGTAAAACATTCTTTATCCAAGTTCTTTGACGTCAGGAAGGGCAGCCGGTCGAAAACAATAGCGTATGATGTAAGAGGCTAGATACTGCTTTTTAAAATCCTAGAAGGGCATCCTGTTGTAAAACGGATTCTTGTGATTTAAAATCTCGCGTCAGGAAGGGCAACCGGTCGTAAAACAAATTCTTGCTATTTAAACTCCTGCGTCAGGAGGAGGCACTCGGCTTTAAAACATATTTTTAATCCCGGCCCTGCTACGTTAGGAACCACATCTAGCTGTAAAAACAGGAGCTTCAAACATTTACAGTTTTAAGCTTTAGGGACGGGTTATGGGTTACATTTTTTGTTCTACTGCATAGAACACTATCTTTGAAGTTGTATCGGCGCAGTCATTCAGAGCGAGGTATAGAATGCATGTGTTGGCTGAAATTGTACATGTATCTTCCGGCTGTAGTAACCTTGAACGAAGACACTGCATGCTGATGAGCGACTTGAACTCACCCTGTAAGCTCCTAACATAAATTATCATGATTGTACGGAGAGGTTAAAACACACAGTGCTAGCCTATAGCCCCCCTCCTATCGAAAGAGCCTGCACGGCGCCGGCATGTAGGCTACTCCTGTTGAAGGAGCCTGTACAAGGTATAACACCCCTCTATCAACAGCCCTTACTTAATACTAGCTTCTTTTGCACACCCTCGAAACTGCCTAAGAATGTAATATACTACCGTAGGGAGAGGGTAAAACACGGTGCCAGCACATAGCCTACTCCTACCGAAGAAGCCTGCACACAGCTTAACGCCTCCATCCGACAAATGAATCACCCTCAACACTCTTGTACTCACAATCATTTTCGAAGGAGTCTGCACAAGGTTTAACGTCCCCATCAACAGCCCTTACTTAATGCTGGCTCATTGCACGCCCTCGAAACTACCTGAGAATGTAATATGCAACAGTAGGATCACCCCCATCCGACAAATGAATCACCCTCAACACGGGTTTTACAGCTAGATGCACTTCTTAGATTTTAAATCGCTGTATCACGAACTATTGGTTTACAGCCGGATGCCCTTCCTGACGCAAAACTAAGATTTTAAATCGCAAGAATTTGTTTTAAGACTAGTTGCCCTTCCTGACGCAAAACTGCCAGTATCTAGCCTCTTACATCATACGCTATTGTTTTCGACCGGTTGCCCTTCCTGACGTCAAAGAACTTGGATTAAGAATCTATTTTTACAACTTCTAACACGAGAATCGGGGATTTACAGCTAGATGCTCTTCTTAGATTTTAAATCGCTGTATCGTGAACTATTGTTTTACAGCCGGATGCCCTTCCTGACCCAAAACTAAGATTTTAAATCGCAAGAATTTGTTTTAAGAATAGTTGCCCTTCCTGACGCAAAACTGGCAGTATCTAGCCTCTTACATCATACACTATTGTTTTCGACCGGTTGCCCTTCCTGACGTCAAAGAACTTGGATTAAGAATCTGTTTTACAACTTCTAACACGAGAATCGGGGTTTTACAGCTAGATGCATTTCCTAGATTTTAAATCGCTGTATCGTGAAGTATTGTTTTACAGCCGGATGCCCTTCCTGACGCAAAACTAAGATTTTAAATCGCTAGAATTTTGTTTTAAGACTAGTTGCCCTTCCTGACGCAAAACTGGCAGTATGTAACCTCTTACATCATACACTATTGTTTTCGACGGGTTGCCCTTCCTGACGTCAAAGAACTTGGATTAAGAATCTCTTTTACAACTTCTAACACGAGAATCGGGGTTTTACAGCTAGATGCACTTCTTAGATTTTAAATCGCTGTATCGTGAACTATTGTTTTACAGCCGGATGCCCTTCCTGACGGAAAACTAAGATTTTAAATCGCAAGAATTTTTTTAAGACTAGTTGCCCTTCTTGACGCAAAACTGGCAGTTATTTATTTATTTATTTATTTATTTATTTATCGTATGATGTGCACAGATAGATTATATAAATAAGTATACAATATATACACAATATATACAAGCAGAAGCCTATAGTTCCAAATCAAGTCCATTGATCCATTTCAAGGCCTCCTCAGTTGCGTTATGAATGTCCTCCAAAGGACCTTGAAATGCTCTCCGTGGACACTCGGCAATTACGTGGTGGATGGTCTGTGAGGTAGCTCCACAATCACACCCAGAAGACTTCTGCCAGCCCCATTTATAAAGCGTATAGCCGCATCTTCCTTGATTGACTCTTATCCTGTTTAGAGTCCTCCATTGACGTCTGGGTAGATGGAATCCAGGAGGTTGAACATGAGGTAGAGTCACAAGATGTTGATTGGGAACAGAAGACTGCTGCCATTGGTGTAACCAGGCGTTCGTGATGGAGAACCCAGATTCTTCCAGTGTAAGTGCAGTGCGCCAGGGTGGAGATCTAGACTTAAGTCGAGGAGGGGCAGGTTAAGTAATATCCTGGTGAACGGGGAGGTTGGAGTCCTGGCTGGTCTTCTTCCACAGTTTTAGAAGAGCTTCAGACCTTCTTAAGCAAGGCGGAGGAATATTACTGAGTGTAGGCAGCCAGGCCACGTTTGTAGAGCGAATACAACCGGTTATGATGCGCATTGTTTGATTTAGTTGAGCATCAATCTTCGCAGTATGAGCACTGTTCAGCCAAATTGAAGCGCAGTATTCAGCAACTGAATAGCAAAGAGCTAGAGCAGTAGATCTCAACACTTGGTTGTTTGCGCCCCAAGATGTGCCGGCTAATTTTTGAAGAATATTATTCCTACTTTCAATCTTGGCGGCTGTGTTGTTAATATGATGTTTATATGTTAGGGATCTGTCTAATGTGACACCTAAATATTTTGGGAAGGGTCAGTGTTGTAAGGATTAATTTCTGAATGTTATTGAAGGCTTGTAGTTGGCAAATTTATTTCTGAGATGAAACACAGATACAACAGTCTTTTGGAGATTTGGACGGAGACACCACTTTTGGAAGTATGTATCTAGCTTTTCTAGATCTGCTGTAAGAATTTGTTCAGCTTCTGGAAAACTTGGTGTTTGGCTAACCAGTAGTATATCATCTGCGTAAATAAATTTCCTGGACTTAGTTGCTGGTAAGTCAGCAGTATAGAGGTTGAAAAGTAAGGGTACCAGAACAGATCTTTGTGGAAGTCCATCATTCAGTTTGTAGGTTTTGCTTACTGCATCATCCGAAAAGATCTGAAAGTTTCTGTTGCTAATCATATTGCCAATGAGATTAGTAAGTTTGACACAGGGGATGGCAGAGATAAGTTTTAGCAGAAGCCCTTCTCGCCAGACAGTATCATAGGCTGCTGGTAAGTCTAAGAAGACAGCCATACTAATCTTCCGATTCTCAAATCCATTTTCAATATGAGAGGTCAATGCAAAAATTTGGTCAGCGCAATTTCTTCCAGGTCTGAAGCCAGCTTGTTCCGTGGGAAGGAGATTACTGATGGTTTCTGAGATCCTATTGTATATTAATCTTTCCAGGAGCTTTAGAGTAACACTTAGCAGTGCAATGGGTCTGTAGCTTTCCACTCTCAGAGGGTCTTTGTTGGGTTTCAAGATCGATATTACTTTGGTCTTCTTGAATAGTGAAGGAAGGTTACCTGTCTCCAAAATATTGGAGAAGAATTTGGTGAGCCAAGTGATTGTTAAAGGTCCAAGATGTTGCAGGAATTCAGGATAGATGCCGTCTATACCTGCTGCTTTCCCGGATTTTATGTTCTTGATGCCTTCTAGGGTTTCCTCTCTTGTGAAAGGACAAGAGAATTGGGATGACTGTTGTTTTGCTAATTGCTTTTTATGTTTCAGTGCTGACCGGATTTCCCTTACAACTTGTTTATCTCTATTGATCTTTGAGATAGAGATCATGTGTTTGGCTAGATCATTAATGTTAACACTCAGCTTCTGCCTGCCAGCTGGCTTTGATGAGTCAAGCTTTCTAATGAGAGACCAGGCCTTTCTACTTGAGTGGGTAAAATCAAGAGATGACACAGTGTCGTTCCAAATTTGTTTTCTATTGTCATTCAGTGATTGAATAAGTTTTGTGGCTGTTTCATTGTTGCCATTTTCCTCAAATTCCTTAAGAAGGCTCTCGCTCTCTGCAGTCCATCCAGGAATATATTCTTTACGGCATCCTCTTGGAATGCAGCGCCGAGCAGCACCTTTTATAACTCCAACAAATCTGTCATAGTTATTAAAGGTTGGCTTAATCCATCTTATATTTGCATCAGTTTGTTCTTTAAATTTTTTCCAATTAGCTTTTTTAAAGTTCCATCTAGGTTTCGGATAAGATCGAATGACAGGAATATACATGCCAATTTGGAGTATGACAGGCCGGTGTTGACTATGAGGGAAACTGTTGAGAACTGAGCGAAGTATCTGGTTTGGAGAGTTTGGGGATTGGGTTATGAAGGAAAGATCTGGAGTGTATTCCTTACCCCATCGGGCGGAGAAGAAGGTTCCTTTTTCTTTAGCATCATAGATTAGTTTAAGATTTTCCATATCCATCCTGGCAGTATCTAGCCTCTTAAATCATACACTATTGTTTTCGACCGGTTGCCCTTCCTGACGTCAAAGAACTCGGATTAAGAATCTGTTTTACAACTTCTAACACGAGAATCGGGGATTTACAGCTAGATGCTCTTCTTATATTTTAAATCACTGTATCACGAACTATTGTTTTACAGCCGGATGCCCTTCCTGACGCAATACTAAGATTTTAAATCGCAAGAATTTGTTTTAAGACTAGTTGCCCTCCCTGACGCAAAACTGGCAGTATCTAGCCTCTTACATCATACACTATTGTTTCGACCGGTTGCCCTTCCTGACGTCAAAAAACTCGGATTAAGAATCTGTTTTTCAACTTCTAACACGAGAATCGGGGATTTACAGCTAGATGCTCTTCTTAGATTTTAAATCGCTGTATCACGAACTATTGTTTTACAGCCGGATGCCCTTCCGGACGCAAAACTAAGATTTTAAATCAGAAGAATTTGTTTTAAGACTAGTTGCCCTTCCTGACGCAAAACTAGCAGTATCTAGCCTAGTCAAAGAACTGGGATTAAGAATGTTTTACAACAAGTTCCTCTTTCTAACATGAGAATCGGGGATTTACAGCTAGATGCTCGCCGGATGCCCTTCCTGACGGCATAAGTTGCCAGGATTTGAATCGCGGTATCCATCATTGTGTCTGACTTGCATGTATGCAAACTCACGCGTATTTTTTTTTTGCTGAGATATCATGCTACTTCCGTTCGCCAGCTATAGCGGAAACTCGCAGTACTGCGTCTATTTCGTCTTACAACTTGGAGGAGACAACATGTGTACATATAATTTATGATCTTTCACCCCCAATATTTTTTTAACATGTAAGTATGTAGTATCTCGCAACATTCTTATCCGTGTGTGTATCAGTGTTCTAGTCGTGTTGCAATTACTAAGCGAGTGACCCGAGCGAGTTGGCTACGCAGTGTGCTTTCTTGATTTTCGTATGACATATATCAGTGTATTTGCAATTACTAAGCGTCTTAGCAGTGCGATTAACGAGTTAGCTACGCGGTATAGATTTTATTTTCGTACTAAGAAAATCATTTGAAGTGTTGCCGAGTTAGCTATGCGATATGTGCACAGTGTGTTTTTGATTTTCATACTAGGCAAGTGATAGGCGAGATAGCTATGCGATATGTGCACAGTGTGTGTTTTACACTAGGTAAATCATTGAAGTTGTACTTTTGCTCTGAACACATCAAACAATGTTCTTACAGTGTTCGATTCTAGTCTTGCTATGCTTCAATCTAATTTTCTTAGAACAAAGGTATCCCCTAACATGTTGTATCGGATCACATGTTAAGGTTAACTGCATCGAGTGCAGTGTTCGATTCTAGTCTTGTTATGTTTCAATCTAATTTTCTTAGAACAAAGGTATCCCCTAACATGTTGTACAGTGTTCGGTTCTACTTGTTTAGTGATCTGAACACATCAATCAATGTTCTGATCACATGTCGTATCGAGTGCAGTGTTCAATTCTAGTCTTGTTATGTTTCAATCTGATCTTCTTAGAACAAAGGTATCCCCTAACATGTTGTACAGTGTTCGGTTCTATTTGTTTAGTGATCTGAACACATAAATCAATGTTCTGATCACATGTTAAGGTTAAAGACATCAAGTGCTGTGTTCAATTCTAGTCTTGTTATGTTTCAATCTGATCTTCTTAGAACAAAGGTATCCCCTAACATGTTGTACAGTGTTCGGTTCTACTTCTTTAGTGATCTGAACACATCAATCAATGTTCTGATCACATGTTAAGGTTATCGACATCGAGTGCAGTGTTCGATTCTAGTCTTGTTATGTTTCAATCTAATTTTCTTAGAACAAAGTATCCCCTAACATGTTGCACAGTGTTCGGTTCTACTTGTTTAGTGATCTGAACACATCAATCAATGTTCCGTTCACATGTTAAGGTTAACGACATCGAGTGCAGTGTTCAATTCTAGTCTTGTTATGTTTCAATCTGATCTTCTTAGAACAAAGATATCCCCTAACATGTTGTACAGCGTTCGATTCTACTTATGTAGTGTTCTGAACACACCAAACAATGTTTTAATCACATGTTGAAGTTAACGACATCGAGTACAGTGTTCGACTCTAGTCTTGATCACTTATTTTGTGTTCTGAACACTTCAATCAATGTTCTGATCACATGTTGTATCGAGTACTGGCTGTCTCATAAGGAGCTATGTATAACCGCCATCTTGCGACCGCCATCTTGCGCAAGCATCCTTAGGGGTGGGGGGCGTCTCTAGCCATCTTGTGCAAGGATCCTTAAGCCGCCTCAGAAGAGCAACCACCATCTTGCGCAAGCATCCCTAGGGTGTCTCATAAGGAGCCTTGTATAACCGCCATCTTGCGCAAGCATCCCAAGGGAGTCTCATAAGAAACTATGTATAGCGATCATCTCGCATAAGCACCTTTAAGGAGTCATGTATAGCCACCATCTTGTGCAATTAGCGTCGAGAGATGGCTGCTGTAGAATTTTTACTTTTTAAATTATCCGCCACCATTTTTCAACTAAAGAGTGTAGCACTGAGGTTTGCGATGTAAGATGGCGGATGACAGCTGACAAAAAGCGCGTGAGTTTGTTTACTAAACAAGAGCACGTGGAATTTGCCGCCACCACAGTTCAACTAAAGATGGCAACACGGTGCTCTCTTGATTAAAGATGGCGGATGACAGCTAACAGAACTTTTCAAATTACCCGCTACTACAGAGAGCAGCACGGTGCTCTGTGGATTAAAGATGGCGGATGACAGCTGACGAAATTACCCGCAGCACAGTGCTCTATTGATTAAAGATGGCGGACGACAGCTGTCAATAAGCACGTGGCTTTGTTTACTAAACAAGAGCACGTGGAATTTGCCGCCACCACATTTCAAAGGTATCTAGCTAAAGAGTACAGCACTGAGGTTTGTGATGCAAGATGGCGGATGACAGCTGTCAAAAAGCACGTGGAATTTGTCACCGGCACAAAGAGGGCAGCACGGTGCTCTCTGGCGGTTGACAGCTGTCAGAAAAGCACATGGGTTTGTAAAGCGTGTAGAATTTACCACCACCACATAGAGGGCAGCACGGCGCTCTCTGGATTAAAGATGGCGGATGATAGCTGACAAAAAAAAGCGCATAGGTTTGTTTCCAAACAGGAGCATAAAGAATTTTTCAAATTGCCGCCACTACATTTCAAAGGTATCTAGCTAAAGAGTGCAGCACTGAGGTTTGCGATGCAAGATGGCGGATGACAGCTGTGACGTCCCACATTTCAAAGATAAGAAGCTAAAGAGGGCAGCACGGTGCTCTCTGGATTAAAGATGGTGGTTGACAGCTGCACGTGGCTTTGTTTCCAAAGAAGAGCACGTGGAATTTGCCGCCACTACATTTCAAGCTAAAGAGTGCAGCACTGAGGTTTGCGATGCAAGATGCCGGATGACAGCTGTGACGTACCACATTTCAAAGGTAAGTAGCTAAAGAGGGCAGCACGGTGCTCTCTGGATTAAAGATGGCGGATGACAGCTGCACGTGGCTTTGTTTCCAAACAAGAGCACGTGGAATTTGCCGCCACTACATTTCAAGCTAAAGAGTGCAGCACTGAGGTTTGCGATGCAAGATGGCGGATGACAGCTGTGACGTACCACATTTCAAAGGTAAGTAGCTAAAGAGGGCAGCACGGTGCTCTCTGGATTAAAGATGGCGGATGACAGCTGCACGTGGATTTGTTTATCTCACGCTAGTGAGGGTAAGTTGTAGCACTAAGGTTTAGGCCCGCCAAGATGGCAGCACTGCCGATGACAGGTGACGAATTTTACATCTACTACGATAAAGAGTGCAGCACAGTGCTCTGTAGTTTAAAGATGGCTGATGACAGCTGTCAAAAAGCACGTGGCTTTGTTTACCACGCGCTAGTTAGGTTAAGTTGGTACTACTGAGGTTTAGGCCCGTCAAGATGGCAGTACTGAGGTTAGCGATGCGTTGTTGTCTGTCAAAAAGCACGTGGCTGTCAAAAAACACGTGGCTTTGTTTACCTCGCGCTAGTTAGGTTAAGTTGGCACTACTGAGGTTTAGACCCGTCAAGATGGCAGCAGTGAGGTTAGCGATGCGTTGTTGTCGATGACAGCTGTTAAAAAGCACGTGGCTTTGTTTACAAATTCAAATCTCGCGCCAAAATTCAAATCTCCCGCCAAAATTCAAATTTTCCGCGGGAGGAGGCGGCCGAATCCGTGTATTATACTACTCATCTCTTATGGAGGTTTGAAATCGCGAGATAATCTCCGTTGGTCGGAATCGGTTTCTGCTTTATTTGATCTTTCTGTTCGTTTTTCGTTTAGTGTAATTTCCTTTTATCTTATGCTTGGGTACGCTATTTCTTGTTTACTTTTCCATTGCAACCGTTGCCAACGGGAACGATTGTTTGGGTAAGTATTCGTGTTTTTTGGGTTCCTTTGTAATTGGATTGAGCTGTGACGAGCGTGTTTTCACGCTGTGAGTTTCTGTCTCCTTATTAATCTCATTTATTGATTCTTGATTTAATTGGCGGTTGGTTTCCTTTGTGGATTGTGCTGCCTGGTGCTTTATACCAACCTGATTTTTGGTGCGGTTACTTCTGTGTTTTGAGCGGCTTGCTCTTAAAATGTATATGATTTAATTCCAAAACCCTTTGTGGGGAGTTTTCCTTCTTAACGCTATCTTTTCCTCCCTTTTCCATGTGTGGCGTATGTTTGGCTAATCCCGGTTTTGTGTCATTTAATTTTGGGAGCGCCTTTCGGTTTTGATGTATGCTTTCTATGCATGGTATTTATTCTTGTTGGGCTCCCGTGATCCGACTCTGGAGAGTATTTCGCGGCCTCACTCCAACATATTTTCTCTTAATGCAAAAGTAATTATTCCTACAGGTGTTTTCTTAAGATGTTCAAAATACAACTAAAATCTTGTGAACGTACAGAGGTTTACCCGAGCTCGTCTAACGGGCAGTCAAATTAGTCCACGGACTCTGGTGCAAATAATTAATCTGTAATTCATGGTTTTAAAGTTTTCTTTTAATTTATTTCTTCTACTAGAGGGCGTCCCTCGTTTTAAAGGCATTTGTTATTTTAATTTAGTTATTCAATTATTTACTGTTATTCTTTTTCAAAGTCTATTTTACTGACCAGTTTAGCGCTGAGGTAAAACATATTTGTGAATTCATGAAGGTGCACCTTTTCATTTAATAAACTTCTTTGATGCTGTTAAGATGGCCGCTAGCTGCTAGTCGCACGCAAACTTTCTCTTGCAAGAATTGTAAATTGCAGGTGATATAGTGCTTGAAGTGATAAAGACGTTATTACATTCGTGCTGAAGTTCAACGTGCTTGAAGTGATAAAGACGTTATTACATTCGTGCTGAAGTTCAACGTGTGCAGCTAACTACAGTAAACTATCAGTGTTCTACTACTAGGTTGTCATAATGGCTCCTAAGAAGCTTCCCCAAGCCAGCCCGCCGCATGGCGCCAGCATACAAGAACTCGTTAAGCAGGCCGTAGCCGTAGCCGAACAGTTACAGCCCCTAATGTTTCAGCTCCAGGAACTAAGAGCGGAATACAAGGAAAGTGTCAAACTATTACAAGATCAGCTTCAGGCTAAGGACAGGGAGCTTGTGAAAATCAAAAGTGAATTTAAAACCAAGCAAGATGAACTGGAGCAATACCAGCGGCGGCAAAGTATCCGTATTTTCGGCATTCCGGAAAAGGAAGGAGAAGATCCCGATGTCATCGCAATAAGCATCGCAAGAGATCTTGGTGTCGACCTTGATCTTCGGGACATTGACAGGAACCATCGCATTGGAAGACGACTGGGTGCGAAGCCACGACCTCTGATAGTGAAATTCGTTTCCTACCGTAAGCAGAGTGAAATCTTCCACAGGAAAAGAGGCCTTAAGGGAACGGCGATCACAATAAGAGAGGATCTGACTGCAACAAGACTCGCAGTCCTTAAGGAGGCAATTTCTAGGTTCGGTGTATGCCAGGTATGGAGCATTGATGGAGTAATCAATATAAAAATAGGATCAAATAAGTTTAAAGTGTGCACTATGGAACAGTTGAATGAACTAAAGTGATATGCGGGAGAAATGCTAGTTGCTTTACGTCGCACCGACGCGGGAGAAATAATCACAACATTTTGTTACTTTCTATTGTAGTTTAATTTTAGAGTTATCCTTGTAGTATATCATAATTTTTAACTTTAACTCTCTATTAGAACGTAATTAGTAATATAGTTTACTTTTGCTTGCCGTAGTGGTAGATTGGTGTTAGTAGCAGTAGACTGGGTTCAGTGCCTTATTTTTGTCGCGTTTATTTCCACTTACATTATTGACACATTGCCATTATCGTATTGATCGCTGTAAATAGTTATTTCCATTCCCATTATTGTCATAATCATCTCCAACATAACGGAGAACAACGTCATTTACAGTCCCCCTGATAACGTACTTGAGACTAACGAACAGGCTCCTCTCTTCCTTGCAAACACTCCTCAAACCTTTCACTTACTCCACCCTCCCCCAATGTCGCTGGAACCTGCTGCGCAGGCAACAAACACCTATTGTCATCTGAGCTTTCTTGCCATTCCCAGTCGACCAGGGACATCATTAACCACCAGCTTTCTCCGTACAGTAATGCTTTAAAGATCTACCATATAAACGCTCAAAGCCTCCTTGCGGAGGCGCGAATGGACGAAATAAAAGCCCTATTTATGCCTCCCAGTTTCCACGCAATATTAATCTCTGAATCATGGTTAAAACCACATCACGCAATAGCAAGAGTGCAGCTGGCGGGTTATACATTTCTTAGATCCGACAGATTAAATAAGCCCTCCGGGGGTACCGCTGCGTATGACCAGATTACGCCCTAAAATAATCTGTAGGTCTCCAGATCCGTACGAGCGAAAACCTGAGTTCATATTCCTGGAAATAACTGTGAGCGAAGTAAAATGTCTTCTGCGTGTAGTATATAAGCCACCGAAAGCGGGTTTTTATGCGATCTAGAAACTCAAATACAAGATTTAGTCACTGATTACTCAACCCAACCCAACTTTGCAATTTAACGTTTCTCCCTCTCAACGCTACACATCACACACCTTAATTGATCTCATTGCCACTAACCAACCTGAATTAGTTCTTCATCACGGTCAAATTAGTGTCCCAGGTATATCGCGACATGATGCTATATTTGTGGCCTATTCTATTAAAAGTCCCAAGTTCAAATCGAAAATAATTTCATATAGAGATCTAGGAAGAATTGATAAGATTAAACTTTTACAAGACGCAGTTGCAGTGCCATGGCATGGCATATTTAAACTTAAAGACATAAATGACAAAGTGACTCTCTTCAATCAACATATGACTGAACTGTACGATAGACACGCCCCTGAAAAAAAGGCTCCAGTTACGCGGAAGCCAGCTCCCTGGCTCTCAGATGAGATTAGAGCACTAATGGCTGAACGCGATGCTGCTTATAGACGAGTTAAGAAACATTGCACTCCTGACAATCTACTGAACTATTAGAGACTGAGAAACGCTACGACCCAACAGATTAGAAATGCGAAACTACGACACGCTCAGTTTAATTCAACCGAATGTTTCAACAGCTGTGTTGTGGAAATCCATAAAGAGCTTTGGAATTACCAAAGGACGAGACGATGACGAAATAAATATACCCTTGGAAAAACTGAACGATCATTTTTCATCTAAATGCACATTAAATGCAGGCCTGAAACAGGAAGTTCTAGACGGGAATTATACAAAGACGCGAACAGATAGAGAAAACTTCTACTTCCGTCCAGCAACCCACTCACAAGTTAGGTTTGCTATAAATTGGATAACATCAACGGCAACAGGAAATTACAGTATAGGAATAGAGATGATAAAAATTATTCTGGATGTGATATTACCTGCACTAATTAACATATTTAACTCTTCCCTTGTAGACAGCACATTTCCCGAAATATGGAAAGCGGGCATTATACGTCCTCTAAAAAAGTAGCTTCCCCTTCTGAACCATCTGTATACAGAACCATCTGCATACTTTCTGCTTTATCCAAAGCGCTAGAGTTCATCGCTCATAGACAAATAACAGACTACATGACGACTTACAACTTATTTGACCCACTACAATCTGGTTTTCGTCAAGCACACAGTACTACAACGGCACTACTGAAGGTCACAGAAGACATCCGAGAAGCTATGGACAACAAGAAAGTGACATTTTTAATACTCCTAGATTTGAGCAAAGCTTTTGACTCTGTTGACATTGACATTTTGCTCTCGAAATTGTATTTCCTCCATTTCTCGGACAGCGCCCTCCTTTGGTTGCATTCTACCTGCATGGCCGTCGGCAGTGTGTTACAGATAGAATAAACAAATCAACTTGGCGGCCTGTGCAGTGTGGTGTGCCCCAAGGGTCAGTGTTAGGACCCCTTCTTTTGTCTATTTATATTAATGATGTCTCCCAAAACCTAACGCACTGCAAATACCATGTTTATGCTGATGATGTACAAATGTACCTCCATACATCTCCAAATCTAATACTTTCGGCCATAGACAAAATCAATCAGGATCTAACATCGTTTTCTTCTTGATCTTTGAGATGCGGGCTTAGGTTAAACCCAGCAAAAACGCAAGCCATCATCCTTGGATACCCAAAACAACTCGCGAAGGTCAATCGTCCAGAGATTCCATCTATAAGGTTGTGTAATACTAACATACCATTCATGTCATCAGTAAAAGTCCTAGGCATTACTTTCGATGATGACATGTCATGGAAAACGCATATCAGGAACATCACCCAGAAAACGTTCTCTGCATTGTACATGCTGCGCGGGTATAAATACTTATTTCCTGAAAAACTCAAAAAATGCTGGTAGAAAGTCTGGTTTTCCCTCATTTCGACTATTGTGACGCGATTTATAGAGACGCTCGAGGCAAGTTATTGAGCAGGTTACGTGGTCAAAATGCTTGTGTGATACGTCTGTAACCTACGGTACCATGACCATGTAACTCCTTCATATAACCAACTATCTTGGCCCCGATTAGAAATCCGTCGCACTGTGCATTCCCTATGCCATCTCCATAAAATCCTTCATTCTTCACAACCATTTTACCTTACTTCATATTTCAAATACTTATCCTCTTATCACAGTCTTAACACCAGATCCACTAATAATTCCATCCTTGCTTTACCTACCCATAGAACTGCCATCTATGATAAATTATTCACAGTAATTGCCTGCCGTGAGTGGAACCTCCTTCCCAAAAATATCAGGGGGTTAAGCGCTATTCGCACTTTCAAGGAAGCACTTTGGAGACATTTTATGCACCAGGAAGGATCATCTGTAAACTTGATGCTGCTACTTACAACCATTCTATTGTTATGGATGTCCTGGTAGAGAGTCTAAAATTCTTATCCGATTTGTCTTTAAAATCAAATTTTATGTACTGCCTTTTTTTACATGTAGGATATTAGTTTTAAGAATTTATCTCTTTTTATATCTGATTTATTTCATCTTAATTTTTAATTTAATCTTAATTTATTTCATCTTAATGTAATCTCACCATTCTTGTATTATTATTAATTTAATTTGTATTAGATCTAGTTATTGTAAGTAATACAATGCAATATATGTATATTTCAGTTCCTGGTTAGATGGAAGAGAAGGCCTGAAGGCCTTAATTTTGCCAGGAAAAATAAAACATTACTTATTTACTTACTTACTTACTTACTTAAATGTCATCTGTAAGCTTTGGTCTGAGTAATTAAAGTTTTAGTTCTTTCAAATAACATTTTTGGGTTTTTCTTTCACGTTCTCTATCATTTACCACTGTGAAAACCGCTAGTAACGATCTGTGTTGCCTCTGTTAAATGGTCCAGTTGGTGTCCTTGAGGGCAAGTATTTGGCTTTCACTTTAATGTTTTTCTTCGTTTGTTTATTTCATTCCCTTGTTAACTTGTGCTAGTAATTGCTGGTACGACTGGCACAGGTATTGGTAGCAGAGTGTGGTTTTTGCAATTTTGGTACCGGTAGTACATTTTTAAAACCTTTCCCTGCCACGGTGGTAAATGCTTGGAATATTAAAAGAAAAGCCTGTAGCAAAAAAGAGGTAAACTAAGGGAACAATTTGTGAAAAGGAGTGCAATTTCTTGTTCTAATATCTTCTTGTGATTTTCTGTTGCATATCTGCTTCATCTATGGCTCGGCCTGTATTGTTTCACCATCAACTCCGGAAAGGGGAATTGATTTATGAGCTTCTTGTAAGGGGACAGGAACGTGGGCAGACTCATGCGGAGTGTATCTCCTTGTTGTCAGACTGTATGCAAGTACCCATCAATTTATCTCCTATTACTCCAGAGAAGGTGAATGAGTCTTTGCATGACATAGAAATCGCGTTGCATGAAATTTCTATTTTGAAAAACGATTTTGCCGATCAGGCTCCTACTAAAAGTCAAATCAATCGGCTCAGAGCCAGGACGTGCCATTTCATTAATCAAACACAAGATTTATTGAGTATCAAACCTCAAGCAGAATATGTATCTGAATGTGTTAGGCTTTTATCCTTGTCCACGAGTATGTCCGCTGAGCTAGAAATTATTCTTGCCAGTAGGGAAATGGAGAATTTATCCATAACTAGCAATCAAAGCTGTTCTAGACCTAATTCTGTGAATGCCTCTAACTTGGTTGCCTCTAATTATTGTCAACATAATGCATTAGGGCATTATTTCCCCATTGTAAGGGTATTCTAAAACGAGAAATTACAGAAGCTATTTCTAGGAATTTAAAAATAAATGAATTTCATGATTTAGTCCTCTCAAAATTCATCCCCTCTCTGGCCCGCCAGAGATTAATCCCTCAATATTGTTTCAGGGTACAGCTTTTGCATGAAAATTTGTTAACATACATCCTTGACTTGAAATTTTATTGTAAGGTATTCAGGATAGCTGCACCAGAGGAAGAAATGGTGACTAGGATTATTAAGGGAATATCACCCGCATACCGTTCATACTTGTCTCTGACGAGATGCCCAACTACCTCTTCTGATCTTGAGGCTGCATGTTCGTTTGCGGAAGACTTTAAGCATGGGGACGCATCACGACAAATTCAACATCTCCCACCTACTAATCTAGTGAATTCGGTTCCACATCAACCTGCTAAAAACCATTTGAACGTCAAAAAATGCTTTAATTGTGGAAGTAGAGATCATCTAAGAAATAATTGTCCTTCGGTGAAGCGAAGTTCTGGAACTTGCTGCTATAACTGTGGTTCGAGGCAACACTCCAAAAATAACTGTCCTTCTTTTCGGAATCAGGGTTAATGACTACAGAATGATCTTAACAATAATAAAATTGAAAAGGTTAAAATCTTTGATAATTGTGACACTATAGTATGTCCTCATGGGTGTAACAGGATTGCTGCTAATATTGGGTCCAAGGGAACTTTTGTTCCTGTACAAGTTAATACTGAACCCCTGGTTGCCTTAAATGATTCGGGTAGCGTTGTTAACGTTATCGATTTTGGCTGGTACTGCCAAAAGAAGTCACCTTCTAATCCGCCTGATATGCAGAGTGTTAATGTTGAATGTGTCACAGCTGATGGTAAGAAAATGAAAATTTTAGGCTCTGTTAAGATTAAACTTAGAATTGGAAAATTTACTTGGAAAACCGTGTGTCTGGTAACTCCTAGTCTTTCATGTAGCATGATTCTTGGCACTAAGTTTCTTTCTAGTGTGGGGCTAGTGTTAGATCTTCAAGACAGAAATTATTTCTTCTAATTTGCCACTAACTATAAATTTAATTTAATTGATGACCCTTTTAAGACTGTTAGTGTTTCTGGTGTTGTTAATCCTCCCCCACTGGAGAGTAATGATATCGATCAGCTAAAACTCAATCATCTGAGTGACAAAAAGGCCGAGCAAATTCGTAATCTTTGCCAGCAATTTCCCGAGGTGTTCACCAGCAAACTAGGTCTAACTGAGGTCCTACAGTATGACAGTGTTGACCGACAACCAACCTGTTCGATCTTCGCCTAATCGACTCTCACCTCCGCGTATGCTGGAACTAAAAAAGATTATTGAGCAAAAGCTCAAAGAAGGTGTCTTTCGACCTTCCACCTCGCCTTATGCTTCTCCGGTATTCTTAGTGCCTAAGCCCTCTGGTGGCTTCAGAGCTGTCGTTGACTACCGTTTACTCAACCGCAATGTGGTTCTCGAGTCTGTACCATTGCCTGATTTATATAGTGTTGGTAGTGAGAATAGGGATAGATGTGTGTTATGTGGAGAGAAGTGGGAGGACCTGCATATTTTTAATCAATGCCGACCTTTGGCGGAGATAAAGATCAAACTACTAAGTAAGAAGGAGCTGCATATGGTAGGGGAAAGCTATAAGATAACATCTTGGTTATGTAGAGAGTGGGAGAAAGGAACGAATATAGCGAAATTCTTAAATGTGGCCAGAGCTATATTTATAAAGAAATTGAGGGAGTAACAGGGGTTGTGCAGATAATGTGGTTCGTGCTGAGGGAGAAAGGGGGAAGGCATTCTGCTCAGAGGAATGGATATCCGCCCTGAGCAAATGCGGGAAGGGTATCATGGTAATCATGATATCAGAAGAGGGGGCTGTAGTGTTAGGGGAAAGGGGGAGAACACCTTGCCCTGTGGAAAGGTGATCCGCCTGGGGCAAAGGGAAAGCCTGAGAAAATTAGGTAAGCGTTGAGAAAAAGGGAGGTTGAGTAGGTTTGAGGGTAGTGTAAAGCTTAGTAAAAAAAAAAAAAAACGAGTTGACTTAGTGAACTAATGGACTTGGAATGGAGTACTGTCTGTTGGTGTGTAAATGAGGAGTGAAAAAAAAATGGATTGTTTAAGTGTATTTGTGTGAGGAGGGAGTATAAAGAAGGTATATGTGATAGAATTGTGATAGATTAAGTGGGAATGTAGTGAAGGAGAAAATGTTGGCAG
The DNA here is from genome assembly GCF_040414725.1 of Anabrus simplex. Taxonomy (NCBI): domain Eukaryota; kingdom Metazoa; phylum Arthropoda; class Insecta; order Orthoptera; family Tettigoniidae; genus Anabrus; species Anabrus simplex. Next base: position 74,376,335 of record NC_090274.1, read on the forward strand.
TATGGAAATTATGAAAGTAGGTCAAAAAAAACTCTTTTAAAAAGAATTTAAATGGTGTAGATGCCTTGATGAGGGGTGTAAAAATTGAGGGATTCTTGATGTTTATGTATTAAGTTTAATAGGATGGAAGAAATGGGATCTAACAGTTTGATGTAATTGAGGTGTTGTAGACTGAGAAGACGGAGTGAACTAATGGATTTGGAATGGAAACTGTTTGTTTGTGTGTAAGTGAAATGTTTAAAACAAAAAAGTCAAATTGTTTTAAGTGCGATATAAAATGATTGTTAGTTGATGTTTAAGTCTGAAGCTTAATAAGGTGAATCGGTTTGATATATGAAGTGTGGTGCGGTAGGTGGAGAAGACTGAGTGAACTAATGGACTTCGAATGAAAAAAGTTTGTCTGTGTAAAAAAAAAGTGTTAATTGTTTTAGGTGCGTTGATGAGGGATTTTAAATGGTTGTTAGCTGATGTTTAAGTCTTCAGTTTTTATAAGGTGAGATGTAAATAGCGGGAGTAGTGCGTGAGAGGTGAGGGTGACGTATCAAGGGAAGAGGGAGGGGTGGGGGACTTGACCCCACTCCAAAGAAGATAGACTTGAGCATGTCCGCACGGAAATGAAAAGGATAGGGAAGGTAGTGTGCTGACAAGGGACAAGAGTATGTGTGACGTACATAGCGGAAGTGTGTTGCAGGCCACCTGTTGGGTCTGGTTCAGCCAGGGTGGCTTGTAACACATGATAAGGAAAGGAACACAGTGTTTGTCAGCGAGGGTCGGTGAGATACGATACCAGTTCTCACGTGGCAAGGCTGGTGGCTGCTGTAGACGGGTTGGTGGGCGTGTGTTCCATGCCAGGGCTGTTGCAGCGACCAGTCTAATTATTTTTTTTTTTAGGTGGTAGTTAGGGGTTGGGCTTTGGGTAGTTAGTAGTGCGGTATCGTCCTGCATGTGTGCTGGCTATCCGCGTACGTGTGGGATGATACTGAGCAGATGTAGAGGTAGTAAATGTAGTTAAGTAGTTTTAAGAGATATGTAGTTGTTATTATTGCTTGTTTTCCTTTGTTTCGCTCTGTCTGTCTTTATTGCCTGTAAGCCGATGGTGTACACTAGGGTGGGCAATAAAGATATGTATATATGTATGTATGTATGATTTACATACTTTCTTTGGGTGGTTTTCTGCAGCTAAATTTTTTATGGTACTGGACCTTAACCAGGCCAACTACCAAATCCCTCTATCTAAGCGGTCCATACCGCTTACAGATTTCATTACTGATTGGAATCTGTATGAATTTGTTCGCCTGCCGTTCGGATTGAGCTCTGGTGCAGGAGTCCTAACTCGCTTACTTGATTCTATCCTCTCAGATGTTAAATTTAATTTCGTTTTTAACTATCTTGATGATCTATTTTTTCAAAAACCTTTGAGGAACATGTGGACCATGTGCGTGAAGTCCTTGACCGCCTGAGATAAGCTGGTCTTACTGTTAAGCTATCTAAAGTAGCCTTTGCTCAGCGCAGTATGTCCTTTCTTGGGCATGTTGTGACGTCAAATGGAGTTTGTATTGATCAGGCTAGGACACAGGCTATTCGGGAATTTCGGGGATGTCAAAGGCACTGCCCGTTTTGTTGGAATGGTCAATTTTTTTCGTACATTTATTCTAAATTTCGCTGAGGTAGCTGCTCCTCTTAATCATTTGAGGCGGAAGGATGTCAATTTCTTCTGGGGACCTTCCCAACAAGAAGCTTTTGAGAAATTGAAAATAGCCCTTTCGAACGCACCTGTTTTGGCCATTCTGGATTTTAATCGCTGCTTCATAGTTCAGACTGATGCTTCTGGTAAGGCTACTGCTGGCGTGTTGCTTCAAGAGTATGAGGATGGAGGAAGAACCGTAGCATATGTATCTAGGATCCTCACGGAGCTAGAGAGCAAGTACTCTATTTATGAATTAGAATGCCTCGCCGTGCTCTTTGCCCTTGAAAAGTTTAGGTCGTTCATTGAGCATGTTGACTTTGATCTTGAGACAGATAATCAGGCCTTTTCATGGATATTGAATCGACCCAAAAGGACTGGGAGACTTACCAGATGGGCCCTTCGAATCTCCGCTTTCAGGTTTAATGTTAAACACATTAGGGGAACCGAGAATGTCATCGCCGACAGTCTAAGTCGAATGTTTGATGTTCATGAGGCTGTAGAGGAAAATCTGATTCAAATGATCCTGTAGTAATTAACATGTTTGGAGTTAACGCTATCCTTTCTGATCTACCTTTACTATTTCATGAATTTGCTGATCACCAAAAAGCTGACCACGAATTGAAAGAAATCATTGACAAAATTGCATCCGGAAATTGGTAAAACCTTATTCGTTGTCTAAAGGAGTCCTTTGTTGTAAAAGTCGTGATGACCGCAACCTCAAAACTGTTGTTCCTAAAGTTTTGGTACCCATGATTTTTAGATACTATCATTCTTCTCATCTTGCCGGTCATTTCAGCATCTTTAAGACCAGACAAAGAATTAGATAATTCTTCATTTGGAAAAGAATGGATAAGGATATTAGGAACATGGTCAAGGCTTGTACTTCTTGTGCGATTAGCAAACCTTGCATAAACTCAAACGTTGGTTTATTGTCTTCCTCTCAAGCGACCCGCCCACTAGAGAGACTATTTATAAATTTCGTGGGACTGTTTCCTCGATCCGCCTTGGGTAACACTCACATTTGTGGGTGTGTGGATGCTTTCTCTCGATTTTCTCGGATTATGCCAACTAGATCAACTAATTCACGGACATCTATCAGTTGCTTAAATGCTATTTTTGCTTCATTTGCCCCCCCCCCCCCAAGTTCTTGGTTTCGGAAAATGCCAGTGCTTTCACCAGTCACTCGTTTAAAAGATACTTGTTTGAGTTGTGCATTTCCCATGTCACTACTACCCCGTACTACCCCAATCCATCGTTTGCTGAGAGAATGAATAGGAACCTGAAATCTGCTTTAATCGCTTACCATCATGATAATCAGTCCAAGTGGGATACCTGTTCGCACTGGTTGGCTTACGCTTTTAATTCAGACTGTCATGAATCACATGGCAAAACCCCTATGTCCCTCATGTCCTCCTACACACCATATTTTCCTATCTCCAACCTTCTTTGGATTGAAGATCTTCTGTCTGAGCGGGCAAGACCTAATAATGTTTAAAAGATATGGAACGAAGCCAAAAAGAACTTGTGCTAGTTATTGCCGGTACATCTGGCACATGCTTCACAAACAGCAACTGATGGAATTATTTAAATTTCACATTTTATTTACCTGTGCATTGTCTTTTATACTTATTTGTGATCGGCTGATGATGACCTAGAATAATGGTCAAAACTGGTACCAATTTTAATTAAGTAGGGATGTAAAAATTACATTTCTTATTTTAATAGTATTGGAAGGTTGAACCATCTTATAACATCTTTTAGTATGTAAAATATATATCTAAATCAATTAAATATGTGCAGCATTTGTGTCTTTTGCAGTGTTACATAATATCAGCTTCATATCCGTACTGGCAGTACTGAATTATACACCTACAAGACTTTATTACACCCTCGTAATCAATACAAACTTCAGGATAAGTGCACTGATAACTTCAGGCCATGCTGCCAATAGGGGAAAACATGGACATTGCACTAATGCAATTCATATCTTGTACTGAATATGAGGATCCAATGGAGTCCTATAAAGGTATAATTCCTTTGTAGTGCACAAGCACTGACACATGTGGATTGGTGCAGTGTAATGAGTCTACATGAAACACACCCTTTTCTTATCATCATGGTATTATTATTATTGTTATTATTATTATTATTATTATTATCAATAATATTCTGAATGGCTAAATTAAGATGAGAAAAACCATTCCTTGAAAATTTTATTTCATTCTTATTCTAATAGCAAGACTCTTCCTTAATGGGGCTGACTGATCAAAAATCACCGTCTAGGAGGTGAACTAAAAGTGAACCAACACTCAAATCAGATAGCATTTTTGTATATCATGTAATAAGGCAATAAACTGATGATTGCAAGTAAGAATGCATTCAGTATTTTGTACTGCATAAAGAACAGAGGAATTTTTTGGATAACTTTAGACCATGCTGCCAATAGTGGCAAATAGGGACACTGCGCTAGAGCAATTGTTATCCATGAGCACATTATGCAATGTCCTGTTGAAGGGATACATAAATACATACGTATTCATTATAGACTGTTATTCATTTTGATGTTCAGTCTGCAAGCCTCTGGGAATGTACTAATCACCACAACAATCCCCTATTTCTAACTAGTTCTATATCTCTTATCTTAAAATCATTAGAAACTGAGTCTAATCCTCACTGCCTTAGTCTCCCTGTATTCCTCTTACCCTCCATGACCGACTCCATCATTCTTCTCCTAGGTAACCTATCCTGCGCCATTCACCTCACATGACCCCAACACGACTCGCTTCATGACTACAGCTCCATCCATTCAGTTCAATCCTAACTTAGCCTTTATTTCTTCATACCAAGTACCCTCCTGCCGTAGTTCCCACCTGTTTTTACCAGCAATCAATCTTGCTACTTTTATGTCTGTTACTTCTAAGTTGTCAATAAGTTATTCTGTGCCCACCAAGCTTTCACTCCCATATAGCAAAGTTGGTCTGAAACACACCTATGTAAAGATAGTTTCGTCCAGGAGCTGACTTCATTCTTCCAGAATACTGTTGATTGCAACTGTGAGCAGTCTGCATTAGCTTGATTCAAGTTCACTTACTATATTACCAGCCTTGGAATGCACACATTATAAATATTTGAAATTATCTACCTGTTAAACTTTGTATCTCCAATCTGACATTCATTTATCTCTGATGTCTTACCTATTGACATCAATTTAGTCTTAGAAAGGATAATTTTCAAACCATACTTATTGTAACTATGTTCAAGTTCCAAGGTAGTAGACTGCAAGCTTTAGGCAAAATCTGCCATTAAGAAAAAGTTGTCAGCATAGGCCTACGCCAGATTGCTTACTAAATTTTCACCTTACTGAATCCCCTTCTGCTGTTTTATACCTTTTAGCAGATGATCTATGTAAACTACGAACAACAATGATTTTTCAAAATTATGGCAAATACAAAAAATCTGACTGTGACAGTCCTTTTATGGGCTGAAACCACACTGCTTTTCATCCTACTTCCTCTGAAGCACTGACCTCACCCTCCCTTCCAAGATGCCAGTGAACACCTTGCCTGGTATACTGATTATTAAGATATTTTGATAATTGATGCAATCCTTCCTCTTTGCTTGCAAATAGGTAGGTGCAAACACAGCTTTCATCCAATCTGAAGGTACCTTTCTAACACTCCATGATAATCTTATTTTATGAAGCCATTTCAACCCTTCCTTTACACTATACTTCACCATTTCAGGGCTAATTTCATTTATTCCTACTGTTTTATGACAATGGAGTATATCTACATCTTTTCCAATTCCTTAAGAATAATTTCATCAAGATCATCGCCTGCTTGACACAAGAGTTGAGAAACAATTGGGATTGCAAGGAATATATGACACAGTGATGTTGCAGAATGGAGTGTGTTCTATGACTGAGAAAATTATTCATGAGAATTAATTTGATGAGTATGATGCTGCACTGCAAGAATGGGCTAAAGTAGGTATTGATGAAGAGACAGATTATGAAAGGGCTAGAGGTAAAGGTTACATTCTACCTCATCCGAGTGTATTTAAGGACAGTGCAACGAAGCAAGTTAGGCCCATATTCGACATATCCAGTAAAAGGAAGAGGGAGTTGTCACTGAATGACTGTATGAAAAAGGTCCAAACTTAATTGAACTTATTCCGTCTGTTCTGTTCAGGTTTAGAGAGAGGCCAGCGGGTGTTGGAATATTGCACGTTGGCACTCGTGTGTTACTGCTGCACTTGTGTGAAAGATTTTTGGTTATACAAAGACAAAGGAGCAGCCAGACTATGTTGTCAAGATGTGCGAGATGAAAAACGGCACCAAGCTAGAAAGGCGGATGCCGATTCTGAAACTCTATCGGAAAACAGAATAAAAGATGCCGTGGTATTTGTTGGACTCTTGTTACTGAAAGTAAAAAGGAAGAGGTTGATTTTGCTCTTTACTTTTGCTGTGTATAAACCAGTGTACTTGAACTGGTCAGCAATTTCATAACAAATGGATTTTTACTGAGTTTGCGACGGTTCACCACTCCATGAGAAATACCAAGAGTGTCTACAACAACAATGGCACAAATTTCACAGATAATTTGTTTTGAAATGTCGACTAAAACCACACAGAAAGAGAGTCCACATTAGAGGATTAACCCTCCCACAGCAGGCTGGTGGCAAAGTCTGATTCAGATAGTAAAGAGAAATTTGAGATGTGTCCTTGGGAGAGATTCACTGTGTTGCGAAGAGATGACGAAACTACAGTTCGAGTGTGATGCCATCGTTAATTCCCGTCCTCTTACCTACTTGCCTGAGAAGCGTGATGATCTCAACCAACTTTCACCTTCAAGTACTCTGCAAGATGATGTCTGCATGGGAATACTAGATTTAGATCAACTGGATTCTGTGAACTTGTCAAGGAGATTTTGATTTCTACTGCAGCTGCAAAAAGAATTTAAGAAGAGTACCTAAGTCAGTTGATCTAGAAGCAGAATAAGATGTCTATAAACACTGGAGAAGGGGATGTGGTGCTGGTTGCAGCTGATTTGAAGAAATGGATCAAATGGCCATTAACACGGCTGCTAGAAGTGTATCATTGGAAAGATGTGGAAGATTAGTGAGGTTAAAAACATTGTCAGGTGAGGGGACTAGTCTACAGCAGTGACCTCTAAAACTGCAAAGGATAATGCTGATGACTGTCCCAGTAGCTTTCACTCTCATGAACAGTCCGACTCATCACTCCTGAAGGTGGTATTGTGACAGCATGTCTACTGCTTCATGTGAATATAAAAACTGATTAAATCTAAGTGATTTTCAATAAAAGTGAAGTTCCTCTCAGGTAGAAAAAAAATTTCTCACAGGCTATGTGCTTTACTATATGGCATTCTGAAAAGATATCCCTCTCATTAATCCTCCTATCAAAATAGTGTACATGAGGAGAAAGTTTGACAATAGATTTCCAGTAAGGCTGGTAGATTTCAAATATGGTTGGCCATGTATATTTTTTGGGAGAGTAAAATCACTGTTTCAGCCTTCACATAAATCCCCAATCAATTCATGGATGTTGAAATGATATTGAACCTAAAACTATCCATGGATAAGAGGATTCTAAATGTTGGTTCAAATACATCCAGTAGTTTTTCAATTACAAGAACTCAAACAACAACAAAAAGAAAGGCATGACCCCTAAGATAAAAATATTTCGGTATCATTATTACTCCTGAAATGGATAATTAAAAGAAAATGCTGCCAAAATAATCAATATATAGATACACTGTTGTTACAATTGTTTTTCATATAGATTACAGTCATTAATAATATGCATTGCTTATCATTCCATGGACTACAATGATGCAGCTTTTCATGTCAATTTATCCTGCCCTACCAGCCTTTTCTTCTCTAAGTAGAGCAGTGTTTTCCCCAGAAATGTTGTCAGCCGGGTATCAGGAATGAGTGGCTAGGTGGGGAATACTACGCACTAAAACGGATGTGATAAAATATCAATTTATTCCCAACATGGCATTCGTATTAACAGACGGGTAACAGTAACTGCAAAATTGAACTATTTTAGTAATATTACCCTGAATAAGACAACAGAGGATTTTGAACTTCTGGTGTTCTACTGCTCATTCATAATCATTAATTCTGGGGATTACTGTTCCATTGCTGTGGAGTGCCATATGGGTTTGTGACATCATTCAAAACCACTAAATATTTAAACTCTGATGTAATAATGCTGAAAATAATGATTGATCATTTAACTAAACTTTTTTTCATTATGTAATTAGTGCATATCTAGGTTATGTTAGCTGGGCCGTCTGTAAACATGGCAGGGCGCTTCACCCATTAAGAGGTCTTAGGGATAGCACTGTAGTTGAACTAATATTTACTACAATTCTTTTATTACATTAATATCATGGCCTGCCCTATCACTCTAAACCTCTAGACTTGCTCCTAAACTACTGTAAATTAATGAAATCCTGCAGGAATTTGCTTCTAAAAAGATAACAATAATAAGGTTGCTATAACATTCCTTCAGTAGTGCTACATTTCATAGAACATTAATAAAACTGGCTCCGTGGTTTAAGGGGCAATGTGCCTGCCTGTCACCTGACGGCCCCGGGTTCGATTCCCAGCAGGGTCAGGGGTTTTTAATTGTAAATTATTAATATCCCTGGCCTGGGGACTGGGGGTTTGTGTCCTCCTTAATGTTCCTTTCCTCACATTCAACACTGTACATTTCCTCCATTTCAATAACACACAGGTTCCAATTACATGGTGCAAGTAGGGGCAATAGATCTCTACAGGTCGATGCCCCAAACAAATAACATTTTAAAAAATAATAATGAATAAAGCTGCTGCAGTACCTACAGCCAAACAATCAGGTCAGGTGATACCAGTGTTGTAATATCATGGTGGAAAAAGTGGTGGTCAACTATTTTGCCATTAACTGGTTATTAAATGCAGTATAAGGTGACTTTTCATTTCAATGGAATAGTTAATCATCTCACTATCCACATGAACCCTGTACATTCCTCACTCTAACAGGGAATAAGTATAGTACTCCCCTAGATGTATCCCTATGAGCAATCTCAAATGCAACACTTTAGGAAGCCTTAAGGGTATTGTGGCAGTGTAAAATCCAATTATCAAAGCTGACCATCAATGATATAAAATCTTTCAATCAGGAGAGGGGATGAGTAAAAATCAATAATGAGCAAGCTCCCCATGAAAATGTTAATTTAAATCTGTTGATGCCAAACAGGATAATATACAGTTACCAATACTGCATTAATGGACTCTATACCCTCATGATTTTAAGCGAAAAGAAAGCGACCAGTCAAAATCAATAATTCTATCATGAACAGCAACCTAAATGTCACTGTAGTAGTTTTACCAAATGAAAAAAAGTCCATAGCACTAACAGGATCCTGAATCAGCACTAAGTTTCAGGCAATGATATATCAAACTCACTGGGAATTTTACTGGGGCCTTGTAGGTAAGAAAAAGGTGCTCATGCTTAAAAAATAGGGCCTGCTCAGTTAATTTATCCCGAATATAATTAGTGTTATGTAACCATTCATTAAAACATCCATGGGGAAAAATAATGAATACAAGGTTCCAATGCCAACAACTATCCACTATTTCCAATAAAAATGAATGACATCCAGCACATAATATACTACGGGTGATGGTTTTGTCTGCCCTGTCAACATATTATCAGTTTCAAAATTTGTACAATTATTTCACTCGTACATGTTTTGGAAGACCCGACTCACTTCACCTGCGATTTCTACATCATAAATCAATAGTCCACATATCTTAAGGTCTAATATTATTCACCTATACATAAGACATCATCAATATATACAATTATTTTTAACACATACACACATAATGATCATATCATGATAATGTGTGCTGCAATGGAACACTTTAAAACATAATGGAACACTTTGGAACATTTATAAAAAGTTCAACTGGTTATTCTTATGTTATGTAATACTTTAAAACATGTATTAAAACATCAGATTGTTTCCTTAGAAAAATCCATCACTGATAAAATGTTTCTTGCTACTGTTTGTTCTGTTGTAGCCCACTTAAGCGTAGGCCTATTAAAAAATTAACTATTATGGTACCAAAGTCAACATTTTTGTCCTGTGATTCTTAGGACACTTTCTAGAATGAACTGGTTTATCGCTGAATTATTTGACTCCTTAAGAGCTCAACACGTAATTCATTATATCATATCAGATGGAATCTTTATGTGTTGGTGTTGGGATGGAATTTTGACAGAGCCGACCAAACCTCCCATCACATCCTTGAATTCATGGCTATTATTTGCTCTTCTTAATGTAAATTATTGAAGCGGAGGAAGAATACCCGCTCACCAGCCTAACACTTATTGATTCAATGTCATGCAAACTAGCTTTTAAGGTTTCAAAACACTAGGATGGGAGAAATCGTTCCTAATGTATTTGAGCACCCTTAATACCATCAGGGTGATAAAGAATTTAATATGCCAACTTGAAACCAGAAGGCAAGTCCTCCACAACCTGAACTACTCAGACTGCCATTTTTCCTGAAAAGAGCTACAAAGCAAAGAGGGATGGCTACTTGCTTTACGTCGCACCGACACAGATAGGTCTTATGGAGACGATGGGATAGGGAAGGCCTAGGAGTGGGAAGGAAGCGGCCGTGGCCTTAATTAAAGTACAGCCCCAGCATTTGCCTGTTGTGAAAATGGGAAACCACGGAAAACCATCTTCAGGGCTGCCGACAGTGGGATTCGAACCCACAATCTCCCGAATACTGGATACTGGCCGCACTTAAGCGACTGCAGCTATCGAGCTCGGTCAAAGAGGGATGAAGAGAGACCCAATTCTTCTTCAGCTTTCAGACACTCTGTGCCAAATAAGAGGTGTATACCTGTAAGTTCCGCATTTGTGTAATCATAAAAAATATACTTAGTCAATGCGAGATTAGTGTACAAATATACATGTGCCTTAAGTATAGACAGCAAGATACTCATATATCTCCTGAACATCAGATAAAGGTAGAGTTACGTAACCAGTCAAACTCATATGACTGCTAAGGGTTTAAATGTAATCACTACAAAGTTACCTGGAATGATACTTACGCATGAAGTATTCGAAGTTTCATCAAAGTAGATTGGTTCCTCTTTGATCTCTACTTCCAAGTCCATTTTAAACAGCGTGTGAAGGTACAGACGGTTTTGGGTTGTAGATTACTTCCACAGATCTTGTACTGTAACATGAGCAAAAAATGCTATTATTGCTGATTTGAAGTCAAGTCTGTAGTTTTAGGTGATTTTTGATATTGTGCTCATAGCCACAGGACCTCCAGTTTTACCTGGAAACTGAACCTCAGGGATAAACATCTTCAATGAAAGAACATCCAACACCCACATTAAGGGATTAATTTCGCACACACCTTGTGGAAAGCCTGTGACTATGCAACTTACATATCGCCCACTACACTGGGAGTCTAATGAATGGTTTGATGTACCTTCCTTTTTTTACAATTTGTTTACATCACACTGATGCAGATAGGAATTATAGCATTATGGCTAGCAGTGGGGATCAACTTACTGTGGCCTTGAGTAAGGTAGAGTCCCAGCAATTCTTTGGCGTGAAAATGGGAAAACACAGAAAACTGTCTCAGGGTCTGCGACTTCCTTCCCACTCCTACCCCATTCCTATCCAATCATCACCATGAGTCCTATCTGTGTCAGTGCAATGTAAAACCAACTCAAACAACAACAACAACAAAAATTCCACAACCAACCTTTGAAACTATTAATTTCTTGCTCAACCTGCAGGGAAAACAATCCACTTTTAGCCACTGTGAAGACACAATCCCCGCGCCCTGTCCCTCCGCTAGCTCTATTGGGCATGTTCATTTTGTACTGCTCAATATAAACCTCACTCTCTCTACAGTAGAGTCCAGTGGTGATTCAGACATAATATAAAATTTGAAAGTCACTATTAGGAATGTTCTGATATATTACATTCAGTTTTGTTTTCAAAGCACAAACCTTCGGATAGTAGGTGGTGAGCCCAGTCTTATTCATAACACTTACAAATTATGTAAATCATCCTGGATGTTAATGACAATTGTGGGTAAGCCCTGTGCCTCATGTATTTTAATAAGCCAGTATCTTACACAGATATAGCCATAGTTCTTCTCTCGACGCACAGTACTCTCCTGGGCTAGCAGCCCCTATAAGAGCTAGCATACAATATGTTGAATTCAGTAGCAGTTTTGCCATATTCCTTATTGATCAAACAAATTATTTGATAGAGGATAGAAAGGTACTCACTGGCAACTTATCCAGAAAGTTGCAACCATTACTGATTATGCTACAATATATACTGTATGTCCATTACAACAATCAGTCCCGTACTGGTTATGAACTCCTTCGTTACAGAATTCCGAACTGGCTATATACTATTTTGTTACAACAAACAGTTCTGAACTGGCTATGATCTACTTTGTTACAACAAACTGTTCCGAACTGGCTATGAACTCCTTCAAAATTATCTTAATGAGCATACACGAATCAGAATGCTTCCAGAACTGAATGTTAATATTGGTTTGTTGGAATTAGTATATGGCATTTGTGAACTGTATCAAAGCCACCCACGAACTGTTACAAAACGTTACACAATGGTTGATGGAAGAACTGACTATTCCAATTAGAAGTACTACATGTAGTCACACCATTTACTGGTCGAATCAAATGTGAATGTATAGAACAGCATGAATTCAGAACTCAACAGTTCAGAAGCAGTTCTGAATTTCTGTCAGAACAGCATGTACACTGGCATGAAAAATTATTGGCACAGACACCTTTTTGCATATAATACAATTGTATAAATACTAGGAACTTTATATGTATACCATTAACCCTTACTCAATGAAGGAAATAATTTGTATATTAAGTTATATTCTAAACACAACATAAACACATACAAGCTATTAAAATAGTGTTTTCTCCTGCTCAAAAAAGTATTGGCACACTGTACGTTGTTTGTTATTGAGCTTTACAGACAGCGCCATGCGTACCAGTATTGTGCAATCGGAGTTGACAAACACTTCAGTCGCTTGCCTTGCCAGTGTATGGGTCATTCACTTGTCACGATGAATCGGAAGGCGAAAGAGCATTCCGTGGGGTTCCGCACCAAGGTCGTTTTCTCGTATTCGCAGGGTAAAACTTACCGTGAAGTTGGTACCGTAAATAACTTTCTGTTACTTATTCAACAGTGCGGGCAATCATCAAGAAGTTTCAAGAGACTGGTATAACAGACAATAAAGGCAGATCTGGACGTTGAAGAGTTGTAGGGAGCGTCGAAGCATAGTTCGTTTGCACTAAAAGAGTCCTTCAAAATGCAGGGTCGATTGTATCGGACATCCAGTCAACGTCCAACAAACTGGTCAGTCCTCAACCTATTAGGAATGTTTTGAATGCAGCTGATATTCATGGGAGATCTCCCAGAAAGAAACCATTTATTTTGGAAGTTATCCGAAGAAAACACTTCCAGTTCGCCAAAGATTATGTCAATAAATCGATTGAATTTTGGAATTCTGTGATATTTTCTGACGAATACGAGTCCAACTTGTTCGTTCCTGATGGAAATGTAAAAGTGTGGTGCAAACCGAATACAGAGCTCCAATCACAACATGCCCTACCTACAGTAAAACATGTGGGAGGAAGCATAGTGGTATGGGGATGCATGGGAACTTCTCGTGATGGTGACCTGGCAATTATTGAAGGTGTCATGGATCACTGTAAATATACCGATGTGTTGCGAGGTCACTTATGTAGCAGTGCACAGAAACTGACTCTTGATGGCATCTTTTACTTTCAACAAGACAACGACCCAAAACATACGGGTCTGTGAACGCGGCAGTGGTTACTACTGGGTATTTTTTATGGCTTGTTTCGCATGTCAGGGGAACACGCACGAAAGGCGACAGCCAGGTGACTCGTTTGCCGAGAGATATATTGCTTTGAGTTGTGCTGCGCAACCAGCTAAAAAAGAAAAGACCCTGTATTATCGGCACACTGTATCTGGATGAATTTACACCCTAGTGCTGAATCGGTCGACCTCGGCAATCTTCGAGATTCGTACTAGCAACCTTTGAAACACAAACTATGAATCGCTTAAGCATCGTTGTGCGACTTCTGGCGTACACTTTACGTACTAGTACTGCTGTTATTGACACAGCAAAGCCAAACTATAGAATTCATGCTAGGAACAAGACTCGCATCGAGAAATGTCAGATAATCTGTATGTGACAGAGTTGTTGGCTTAAGACAATAACGGTTTAGAAACTTCATATCGATCGATCATATTCTCGATTCAATTCAGATTTCATTTTCATTCAGTTGGCAGCACTACCGGAACCGGGACAGCTTCCTCCTTACTCCTCAAACCCGTACACAAATGCATCCAGATAAAGTGTGCCGAAAATATATAATGCACCTAAAGGAGTTTTCACACCACACAGAGCCCTGATTTTAACCCAATAGAGCATCCTTGGAATCACTTGGAGACAAAAGTTTGAAAATGTCGTCCTACAGGGAAGCGCCTGTTTCAGACGGTGTTGTTGGAGGAATGGTCCAAGATCTCAGGAGGGATAACTCAACATGTAGTACGTTTACATGCAGGATTCAGATCGATCTGAGTACACTTCCCGTATTGAAAACGCCATGTAAACGGGGACTCAGTTCAGATTGAGTCTCAAGGTCGATACGGTAAAATCTGGGATCGTATCGTACTCAGATCGAATTGAGTTCCATCAAATACAGTATAGACAATACGCGACACTGAGCGAGATATCGAGGGACAGCTATTGGAGTTGACTCTAGCGGATAGACCTGAACAGTACTGATTCTCTCATAAGAGCACGTGTATTTTTGTGGGAAGTTTTTGGTGTTATTTACGCGTTTTCAGTGAGTTGACATAATAAAATAGTAGCATGTGTCATTCCTTGATATTTCCTCTCAACATGAGGGGAAAATATGTGCTGTGTTTGGCTGCAGTAATTATGAAGTAGAGAAATATGCGCGGTCGTTCTTCAGGTTCCCTCGTGACAAGAACATGTAAGTAATATTGTGTTTGCATATATATTTTTCCAGTGACAGAAATTTTTTTAGTACTTCATAATCTTCTGACCTGCTCGACCCATATTTTAACTGGCATAAAATGTAATACGCATATTTTATTCTATAGTGCAGCAGTTAACCTTCAATACCGATGTGTTGTTGTAGGTGTGATCTGTGGGTTTTGAAATGTCACAGAAGTGATTTGGGTAAGGTGTATAAGAAATAAGGGACGATACACTTATATAAGAATTATAAGATCTGTTCAGATCATTTCCAGGCCAGCGACTTTAAAAAGCCTCGACTATACAGCCAAGGGTATGTTACATTTTTACTCTAATTGTACGTAAATATTCTTCAAAGCATCACTATCGACAACATTTTCATACTTTTATTTCTTTAATCCCTCTTCTCAGATTAAAGCTGGAATTTTATAGATTTTCTTTCTGTTAGTAGGCTTCATGTTAAGAGGAAAATTGTCCAGCTTTTAAATGTTAATTCATTGCATCATGTGGGTAAGGAATGTGCCGATATTTTTATTGACAAGTGTCTAAAATTGATCATACAATGTTTTTTAAACGAGAAAAAAGACAAATCCAACCGTAAAAGTTCAGGCAGGAATGCTAAGCTAAAAAAGTAATGCATAAATGAAAGATCAAGCCATTTCACAGCAGCCCATTTCATATCTTGTTTATGTGTCTAATTTCAGTCTTTGAATAATAACCTTTTAAATAATTCTTCATTCATTTATCCAGAATTGCATTAGCAACTTCGAAGTTAATATCTCAATACCACTTTCTTTCTAGATGTAATTTATTTATCCATTTCCGTATATACATTTCCATTGATATTTGAATTTAGCGCAATTTGTTCAGGTCAAGTCACTAGGAGCGCCACCGTCGAATTGTCTCCCATTTTAGCAAGGCGAAATCCGTAAGTGTCGCGTATTGTCTCTACTGTATTTGGTTCCATGTAAACGCGGATCGTACTGAGATCGTATTGAAAACGACTGCGCACACACTCCATGTTTGTTTTGACTAAATCATCATCACTAATGTTCTGTCGAAATAACAAATATAATAAGCCAGTAAATATATTTACCTGTATAAATGATCAGCAATTGCAATCATATTATAAGACGGCCAGCCCTGGCGATTAAGAAAATCACGATAACCTTCTCTTGGGGGTAAAATTGGAATGTGCGTTCTATCTATTGCACCAATTACATTTGGAATACCACACATACGGTACTTTCAAAACTGAAAGTTATCTCCTAGGCTTCTACTTCATTTGGCGTTTTTAAATTCTAAGAGGTGATATCGATTTTACTACAATTCTGCATCGTCTGTATACGTCGATGTTGCCTGGCGGATTCAATACGATACTCAAATAGTACATGTAAACGGGGATCGTATTCAATACGGTAAGTGTACTCAAATCGATCTCAATCCCCATGTAAACGCACTAATGGTTCCCTCCGTGCCAAGACGTCTACAAGCTGTCATCACTGCCAACGGTATGCAAATAGGCTATTACACTTGAGTTACGTGAATTACAGAGACTTTAATTTCATTTGTGTATAGGTGTGGCAATATTTTTGGTGCCAGTCTATATTTACTACTGCGCAAGAGCAAGCTATTCTGAATCAATTCGGTACCATGTTGGAACAAATTTGCATGGATTATCACTAAGAATGGTAGCTGACATATATTTAATGTAGACAGCCTACAGTCGTCTGAAAAACAGAATTATCTGCCGCTGATCTTTTATGTTTAAATACGAACTGAACAATATAGCTCACCTTATTTCCTATCACGTAAAGTACGATATAAAGTTCCTTATGGAGATGTACAAGACTGAGACTCCTTTGGACACGGTGTAAAACGTAAGAAACTGCAATTACCTGATGTAGAAAATCTTAAGGGAAATAGGATAAACAACAGAATAAATCTGCACAAACAGCCGCAACATGTCCGAGATGCACAGGACAAAACAAATTAATTCGAACATTAAATAACGACAAGCCAACCACTTCGAAAGTAAACCGGACATAGAGAATAGGGCTCCTCACATATTAATAACCCTGGCGTCGTTCCTCGACCGTATACATACACACCCGGTATAATTCACTTATCTCCAGCTAACTACTGCACCTGGATAGAAGTCAAAAGTCATCTGAGACAACCAAGACCAACCATTACACTCAGACCACAAGACAGAAAATACATGGCGTGCGTACCTACCTACCGAGAGACGGGAGACGAATGGGAATCAGAAGCGTACACCACCAATTACCACAATGCTCATAGGCTGTCTAGCATTCAATTTGGCCGTTACGCCTCTTTATTTTTGTCAACTTATGTTTGCAGTTTCGATATGTACCGGTAGGTTGTCAATCAATTAATAAATCAATCACTACTGATCTGCAGTTGGGGCAGTCGTCCAGGTGGTTGATTCCCTATCTCTTGTTTTCCTAGCCTTTTCTAAAGTGATTGCAAAGAAATTGGAAACTTATTGATCATCTCCCTTGGTAAGTTATTCCAATCCCTAACTCCGCCTGCTATAAATGAATATTTCCCCAATTTGTCCTCTTGAATTCCAACTTTATCTTTCCTACTTTTAAAGACACCACTCAAAGTTATTCGTCTACTAATGACATTCCACGCCATCTCTCCACTGAAACCTCGGAACACACCACATAATCGAGCAGCTCGTCTCCTTGCTCCCAAGTCTTCCCAGCACACACTTTGCAGCATTATACAAAGTGCACTAAGAAAGTTTTGCAATGTGAGTGAACGCTTTAGACTTTTTCAAAATAATTTCCACCACACTCAATACACTTCTCCATACGTCGAAACCAGTCACTGAACCAACTCTGCCACTTTACTCCGGTTACCGGTACATTTTCACACTCTTGCTGCCAGAAGCTCCTCGTCGGATGCAAAACGCCGCCCTTTCAGCTTCATCTTCACTTCTGGGAAGAGCGCGAAGTCACATGGGGCAAGATCAGGATTGTATGGAGGGTAATCAAGCACAGTCAACCCTGATCTGGCAAGAAAATCCATTGTTACATTAGCACGATATGCTGGAGCATTGTCGTGATGCAAGAGCCAAGTGTTGAGCCGTGACCTAGGACGGAGCTGCTTGAGAGCCTGGATGACTTGAGGCAGACATGTCTCACTGTACCACTTCGCAGTAACTGTCCTTTGTGTTTCTAGCACAACCCGAGTCAGGATGCCCCGTTTAGTGAAGAATACTGCATTCATCATTTTCTTCACTGACCTTGACTTTCGCACAGTGACAGGAGTACCCTCATCTTCAAACAACCACACCTTGTTCTGGGATTTTGTTGGGACATCGTAATAATAAAGCAATGTTTCGTCGCCTGTAACGATGCTATTGACGTTACGCGAAGTCCCATTTTCAAACTGTTTTAGCATTTTTCGGCACCATTTCACTCGATGTGCCCTTTGTTCCTCTGAAAACATGGAGATGGTCTTGTAGAATTGAATGAATAGCTGGTGCAGGGATGTGGAGGGTCTCTTCTACCTGTCGATATGTCAACCGCCTCTCTTGCTGCAACATTTTCCTCACAGCTTCAATGTTTTCCTCAGTCACTGATTCAGACGGTCGCTCAGAACGAGGATCGTCTTCAACCCCAAAATTTTCCCCCTGGAACTCTTTGTACCAGCGGAAAATTGTTTTCCGATGTGGACAGTACTTCCCCAGCACAGGAGGCACTGGTCAACAGTTAATCCACGAGCAAAATTGTAGTGGATAATTGCGTGATATTCACCTTTAGACCACACTGAAATCTTAACATGCTTTCAATCCCACTGCTTGGTAACAACTGGTATGAAGGTCACGCCTTACTGTCTTCTAGACCGGTTTTCATCCCTCACCGTAACAGGGGTGTCCAGCCAACCGTTTTTGCGTATTGCAAAACTTTCCTAGTGCCCTTGTATATTATGATTGATATTACGATATTGCCATTGTTGCAGTCATGGCCCGTACTTATAGCCATGATGTCCGGCTCCATGGCTAAATGGATAGCGTTTTGGCCTTTGGTCACTGGGGTGCCGGGTTCGATTCCCGGCAGGGTCGGGAATTATTACCTTCACTGGTTAATTTCGCTTGTCATCATTTCATTATCATCACGCTGCGCAGGTCGCCTACGGGAGTCAAATCAAAATACCTGCATCTGGCGAGCCGAACTTGTCCTCGGATACTCCCGGCACTAAAAGCCATACGCCATTTCATAGACATGATATAGGCTTTTGGGCTTATGCCTTATTTCTTGACATGGCATAACCCCAGAAGTCTATATCATGTCGATATCATAATTGATGGTCATTGAAAGATTTATTTCTTTGAAAAACCTTATCTTCCTTCCATCTGATACCAGACTTACAAACCGTAGGTAGCGGTATCGCAAGGTTGCGTTTCGGAAGCCTGTGTGTTACATTTATTTGACACTTCTCTATTTTTGTCCATTGCTGCGCCCAGTGATGTGATGGCATAATCATTATCTCCATCTTCCACTTGACGAATGCAATAGAAGTAGTAGGGCAACGTATGTTCTAAATCAGTAGCACCAGCATGTTTTCTGCTGAGTCAGCACCCGAGGTCGTTGACCCCGGCCAAAGTCATTGACCCTATGACGTCATTACCACGTGACCGTGACCTCACGAGCACGTGGCCTTGTTTGTAAACGAAAGCACGTGCTTTCGATACCTGTCAACTTCACAGAACCAAGTCCTCTTTTTGGGCAAGAGAACGTCGCGAACCTCACTGCTGCCACCTTGACAGATCTTAACTTCACTGCTGCCATCTATACTACGTGGAACTTAAATAGCTGCCATCTTGACAAGTCCTAACCACGTGCAATTGTCTGACGCGGAATTTTGAACGAGGATAACCTTACTGCTGCTATCTGAACAGGTCCTTACCTCACTGCTGTTATCGTAAGCACGTGGGCGCGGAATTTGAACAGCTGTCACTTTGACTGAACCTAACCTCACCTTTTTGGACAAGAGAACGTCGCTAACCTCACTGCTGCCATCTTGAGAGACCCTAAACTCACTGCTGCGATCTTAACTACGTGGGGCGCCGAATTTAAACCGATGTCAAAATGACAGCTGCAATCTTGACAGGTCCTACCCGCGTGCAATGTTTTAGCGCGGATTTTAAACAAGTGAACGTCGCTAGCGTCACTGCTGCAATCTTGACAGGTCCTAACCTCACTGCTGCCCTCTTAACCACGTGGGCGCGAAATCTGAATCAGTAACAGTCGTCAAGATGACAGCTGCCGTCTTGACAGGTCCTAACCGCGTGCATTTGTTTGGTGCACATTTTCAACAAGTGGCCTTGGCGACATCCCTCTTCCCCGACACTATTTTAGAGGGGGCCTAACTTCAGAGGATTATAGTTTCAAGGCTAGCTGATCTTCTCGACATGCACCCTTCCCGACACCATCTTGAAGAGGGCCTAGGAAGTCAGCTCATGACATGTCGCCATCCGACAGTAACGAGCAAGTCTAAACATGTATAACCATGACGACGTGAACTTATGCTTAAGGCTTTACGTCCCCCCATCCGGCAGTCTGTCTGCGACGGGACTGAGCGTGTGCGATACTAAGATTATTCTGCTTTTTACATGCAGTGATGACGTCGACATGGTTATGCATGTTTAGACTTGTTCGTTATCAAGGTCGCTCTCCAGTAAACTCAAGTCTTTAGAGATAGTATGAGTGTGAATTTTTCTTTAGTCTCTGAGATACTGTGATAGAGAGTAGAGCGCTTTATTCCATCATGACAAGAACATTAATAGTTGATGCACAAGGCTTCAAAGTAAACGGCAACGAATTTGTGTCTAATGAGGAGACTGTGTGGGACTGTACTGTGTTGTTTGGAAACAAATGAAGACAAAAGGCAGACTCAGTGGATTGAAAAATATTAGGTCAGCAGTGGGAAGAAAAAGGAATACCTTATCGCTTTCTACGTTAGGTAATGAAAGGTTATTCGTCAAGAGCTGATCTTGTTTTTTGAAGGGTTGTGAACAGAAGGAATGGTTGCGTGAGTGTCTACCATCAACGTGTGAAATTATCGACATGCATGAATCAGGATGTCCATCATTTAAAACACTTTACAAGAAGCATAGTGGAGAACAATTAAACAGTCGTTACGACATGTTTGCATGCTCTTTGATTAGTTACGTTGCAGGGCATGTCGGGAGGTGAACAACATATGTAAACTGCAGTGTCGAAATTACGTTTGTGTGAAAGAAACATTTGTAGTGTAAAGACATAATGTCATTTCTATCCGATACTAAGTGTAACGCAAGTGTAATGCATGCAAAAAGAAACTAAACACTTTTACTGAAGAGGAGTTGAATGCATTACCAAAGACATTTTTGGTTAGTATAGCTGCGAATGCAGTTAAGAAAATCTGGGATAAGGTGCCCCGTGAGTGGACACAGGACCCTGTTTTTTCAGAGCTTCAACCGTGTAGTGTACACTAAGAACAAGTGAGTTTTGAGCAACACCCCGCACGCACTAAGTCCTGCTCACCGTGCATAATATACCATATTTAGCTAAAACCTGAGGCACGGATCGCGACTGGGAAAGGCCACAAGCAACAAGCCTTGAGCTGGAGATGAGCCTCTCGGCAGAAAATTCCAAGGGACTAATTTTCAAAAGAAAATACCAAGAATTTCAACAAATAACAAGGAAACATTTATTGAATTAATAAAATGAAAAACGGAGAATGTAAATAATTTGAAAATAGGGAAAGATAATCAATATGAAAATTATACATTTGTAATTCCCCTTTTACAGAGATGTAGACACGGTGTCACTGTGACGGTATACCGTACCATAATTCAGAATCGAATTATATTGCAGTCAGTTGAACCGCTTATAAGCGTGCGATTACATTCAGATTATCCCCACACAAACCCGACGCAATCCATACAGTTTATTAAAAGGTCGTCTAATTTCCAGCAGTTGTTAATTTCACCTACTCAGCTTATCTCTACTACCGTATATCACACCTCTCTTCTTTAATATCTCTTATTTTTACAACAATCCGGCTCCCCCCCCCAAAAAAAAACTATACTCCTACGCACCAAAGTGCAAACTACAGGAAACAATTACTCGAAGAATCTTCGGAGTAGATTTAAAAGGAGCACGAACACGAACTACAAGAAAATGTAATGGTAGGGGCCAAAAGCATGCGCAGTGCAATCATTAAAGAAAGGTAAAACGTGTCGGCCGGAAGCGATACAGGAGGCTAAGATAGTTGCAAAGACCGAAAGGAAAATGCACCCACAATCAGGTAGAGAAATAAAATTAAAAACAAGAACATTATAAATTCCAAACAAACACATTCCTTCTTGGTACCCCACCCATTTACCCTCACGTCCGTGCACACATACAATCGGGCATAAAACAATAAGAGTGAGGAACGGTCCTGAGTGTCCATCAAGGATTCAAATTCTTCAATAACACGACACCAAGATCGGTAGATGGCGGTTTCCAATTATTAGGGTCACGTGTATACATACACATAAATTTGGCAATGGGATCAGCAGGTCCCGTATTCACATCAAAACCCATCCAGATTGCGATTCGTACAGAGCGTGTGAAGCCCCGTGGTGACACAAAAAATATACAGTGTAGATGGGAGGTAGACGCAGAAGAATGCAGGCACGTAGTAATTTTAGGACCATAACGTTGTGAATAAACCTTAACACATTAAGCACAGAGAATCATATTTCATTCAAACTGTGGGGTAAACAAGGGATATATTTTCTTTTGCTATTGGCTTTACGTCAGTAGTATAATTGGAGAGTTCTGCGGCCTCCTCCCGCGGGAAATTTGCATTCTGGCGGGAAATTTGAATTTTGGCGGGAGATTTGAATTTGTAAACAAAGCCACGTGCATTTTGACAGCTGTCATCGACAACAACGCATCGCTAACCTCACTGCTGCCATCTTGACGGGCCTAAACCTCAGTGGTACCAACTTAACCTAACTAGCGCGAGGTAAACAAAGCCACGTGTTTTTGACAGCCACGTGCTTTTTGACAGACAACAACGCATCGCTAACCTCACTGCTGCCATCTTGACGGGTCTGAACCTCAATGGTACCAACGTAACCTAACTAGAGCGAGATTTGAATTGGTAAGCAAAGCCACGTGTTTTTGACAGCCACGTGCTTTATGACAGACAACAACGCATCGCTAACCTCAGTACTGCCATCTTCACGGGCCTAAACCTCAGTAGTACCAACTTAACCTAACTAGCGCGAGGTAAACAAAGCCACGTGTTTTTTGACAGCCACGTGCTTTTTGTCAGACAACAACGCATCGCTAACCTCAGTACTGCCATCTTGACGGGCCTAAACCTCACTAGTACCAACTTAACCTAACTAGCACGTGGTAAACAAAGCCATGTGCTTTTTTGACAGCTGTCATCCGCCATCTTTAAACCACAGAGCACTGTGCTGCCCTCTTTATCGTAGTAGATGTAAAATTCGTCACCTGTCATCGGCAGTGCTGCTATCTTGGCGGGCCTAAACCTTAGTGCTACCAACTTAACCTCACTAGCGTGAGATAAACAAATCCACGTGCTTTTTGACAGCTGTCACCAGCCATCTTTAATCTATAGAGCACAGTGCTGCCCTCTTTAGATATTTACCTTTGAAATGTGGTGGCGGATAATTTGAAAAATGCTTTTTGACAGCAGCCATCTTGCATCGCAAACCTCAGTGCTGCCCTCTTTAACTAGATACCTGTGGTGGCAGACAATTCCACGTGACAACAGCCATCTTTGAGCACAGTGCTGCCCCTCTTTGTGGCGGCGGAAAATTGCACGTGCTCTTGTTTGGAAACAAATTCACGTGCTATTTTCTGACAGCTGTCATCCGCCATCTTGCATCACAAACCTCAGTGCTACACTCTTTAGCTAGATACCTTTCAAATGTGGTGGCGGCAAATTCTACATGCTCTTGTTTGGAAACAAACCTATGCGCTCTTTTGACAGCTATCATCCGCCATCTTTAATCCAGAGAGCACCGTGCTGCCCTCTTTAGCTACTTACCTTTGAAGTGTGGTGGCGGCAAATTCTACGTGCTCTTGTTTGGAAACAAACCCATGTGCTTTTCTGACAGCTGTCATCCGCCATCTTTAATCCAGAGAGAACAGTGCTGCACTCTTTAGTTGAAATGTGGTAGCGGCAAATTCCACGTGCTCTTCTTTGGAAACAAACCTATGCGCTTTTTGACAGCTATCATCCGCCATCTTTAATCCAGAGAGCACCGTGCCGCCCTCTTTAGCTACTTACCTTTGAAATGTGGTGGCGGCAAATTCCACGTGCTCTTGTTTGGAAACAAACCCATGTGTTTTTCTGACAGCTGTCATCTACCATCTTTAATCCAGAGAGAACAGTGCTGCACTCTTTAGTTGAAATGTGTTGGTGGCAAATTCCACGTGCTCTTGTTTGGAAACAAACCTATGCGCTTTTCTGACAGCTGTCATCCACCATCTTTAATCCAGAGAGAACAGTGCCGCACTCTTTGGTTGAAATGTGGTGGCGGCAAATTCCACGTGCTCTTGTTTGGAAACAAATTCTACGCGCTCTTCATCTGTCAACCACCATCTTTAATCAAGAGAGCACCGTGCTGCCCTCTTTGTGGTGGCGGATAATTTGAAAAATTCTTTTCGACAAGCAGCCATCTTTAATCCAGAGAGAACAGTGCTGCCCTCTTTAGCTACTTACCTTTGAGGCGGTTAATTTGAAAAATTCTTTTCGACAAGCAGCCATCTTTAATCCAGAGAGAACAGTGCTGCCCTCTTTAGCTACTTACCTTTGAGGCGGTTAATTTGAAAAATTCTATTTAACAAGCTGCCATCTTTAATGAAAAGAGCATCGTACTGCTATCTTGCTGGTAATTTTTTACGTCACAGCTGTCATCCACCATCTTGCATTGCTAACCTTAGTGCTGCCCTCTTTAGCTACTTACCTTTGAAAAAAATCTATTTGACAAGCTGTCACCCGCCATCTTGCATCGCAAACCTCAGTGCTGCACTCTATGTGGTGGCGGATATTTTGAAAAAATCTTTATGACAAGCAGCCATCTTTAATCCAGAGAGAACAGTGCTGCCATCTTTAGCTACTGCCATCTTACATCGCTTACCTCGATGCTGCACTCTTTAGTTGAAATGTGGTGGCAGTAAATTCGAACAAGTTTAATCACGCATCGGGAAAGCTAGAGTAAGCACGTGCTGCAGTGATGACGTCATCATGCATGTTTAGACTTGTCCGTTTTCTTAAGAGTAAGTCGGTGTAAAGGAATGTAGTAGCGGTAAATTCGAACAAGTTTAAACATGCATCGGGAAAGCTACTGTAGAGTAAGCACGTGCTGTTGTGATGACGTCATTGTGCATGTTTAGACCTGATCGTTTTTCTTAAGTGTAAGTCGGTGTAAAGCAATGCAATAAGTACAACATTTTTTGAATGCGATCAAATATTTATTTACAAATGTACTACAACAGTGTTCGTTTTTGCTGCTGACAAGGTTGGTGTGCTTCTTAACAACGTATGCTTCTGAAATGCCTCCTGCAACATTCAAATTAAACTAAACATTTAGAAATATATTATACTAAGTATGTTATGCTTTACAGAGAAGATCATATACTTCTTACCTTGCTGTTATTCCTTTTCGGAATCATCATCATCATCATGAGGTACTAGAGAAAGTTCATTCATACACTGTGTACAGTGTTCAATCCTCGGATTTGGTCCATCACAATCATCATCACCATTTTCTCCTCGATGCTTGTAATGTCGTTCACAAGTTCTGCATAATGCTACTTCGATCGACATCTTACTGTGTAGAGGAAGGATGTCCCAAAAATTATGTACGTAAGAGGCAGCGTACGTGTATAAAAATCCTGGTGGTAAGTATTGAATAAGATGTTTCGGCATCGACGATCTATGTTTATAGAACATCTTAATAGCCTCACTCACTCGTGAAAGATAAATAAGATGTTGCGTATGAGCATGCAAACAGCATGCACATTTACAGTTTTGTTCCATAGCGTACGATGTCGAAGCACACACTAATGAAAATGATAAAGATCTATTCTTGTTTATAGTCTCGTAACAATATTCGTTAGCGGATGGTAAGTAACATCACTCATATGAATAATAAGACAATAGGCTGCTGTGTTAGCAGGAATGTTTTCAGATGTTTCAAATTCTAAACGAATATCAACTGGAGATTCTTTTATAGATTCTTCATGATAAGAGCAGTCTATAACTACAATCGGTGCTTTATTTTTAAATTCTTGAGGTGTAAATAGCGGACGACCTTCTTTCTGATAATACGATGATTGACATTTACAAAACATGTCATAGAGCATCCCAAACTTATTTTTCTCAAAGTTAATGTCGATGTTTTCGTACGGATACGTAATTCCGTTGAGATATAGTCTAACGTGTCTTAATTTACAGTGATCAAACAGTGAGCTATCTTTTTCGTGATTAAATTTACGATTAGTTTGAAATCCAAAAATAATGTACAGGGCTTCTCAGTAAAACGTGATGTTTCAACAGCCCGGCTATGCTTGTTTGTAGGTGGCAACACAGGATATTCATGCAGCTCCCAACTTCTAAAACGTATAGGTAATGGTGTATCATTTTCTACAATCTTGAGCAATCGAAGTTTTTCACGATCAGATAAGGTTACATGTGGAATCCGCCACAGTATACGATGCAGTGTTATTTTCGATTCTACAGGTGTTTCTACTGCTTTGAGAGAATTGTAATCACTTCGATCACGGATTAGAATAAGCTCTTGTTTTGCATTGATTATAATACGTGTAAAGTCTTCTGCGAATCCAAAAATATGTTTCATTGATAACATACCCGTAAAAGTTCCATCCTCATTAATCATCCAGTTGTTAGTAGCTTTTGGACACCATCCAGCCATCCGCAAAAGATTACTTTCTTCATCACAGAAAGAAGGGTAGAGTTTCATTGCACTTGTAAAATACCAACATTCTTCGTTCGATCTATTTCAACATTATTTACTTCATATCGCGCTTCAGAAAAGAGAAAAGCTAGAGCATGGTTGTTTAGTTGTGAAGTGCTTGGTCCACTTCCATCAGACTTTTCTAGTCGTACTTCAATATAGAGGTAGCTTTCGTGTGGTAAGGTGTAAAAATCTTGCTGATTAATAATAAAATGAATTTCATCATTGTTATTTAATCCAAACGTAAAAGGTTGATAGGAATGAAGCTCACTTCGTACTACACCTTCACGACTTTCTACTGTATTCGTAATGTCTAGCATTTCTTCCATTCTGTTGTAGTAGTGTATATCCTAAATCTTGGAGTATCTGCTTATGGATATCTGTTAACTCGATGAGTCTCTGCACACATGTAGTATGTCTTCGGAATGTACACCGTGTTTTACAGATGGTTTTCATACTGGTTTAAGATGTAGTTTGTAAGCTACGTACGCGTGCTGATCTAAATGAATAAGCTGATTATGTTTATTTACAAGTCTAAGAGTAATGTTGCTAATGTGTTTTACAGACACAGGATGATAAAGAACTACTGCTGGTTTCTCACACATAGTATATCCACGTTCCTCTGTAACAATAAAGTCGTGCAGGACGTGCGAAGGTTGTAGATTACTATTCAAGTCTGTAATAATATTACAAGTAATGTTCACATTATAATCATCGAAGAGTTTTATAGGTTGATCAGACTCGTAACGTACGTTCGGTAGGAGCTCCCTCGATGAAAATCCAAGCAGTGGTCCAATCGAATCAGGTTGTGATTTGAAGTCAATCTTAAATGATGATTCAATAACACATTTATGTGTAATGTTGCTTATAGTGATTGAGAACTTGTAATTATGATTACTAAAACTATCTTCCCCAAACTGATCAATTAACGTACTTTCAATATAGTAGTGAATATCGTCTACTGTATAACTACCTGAGGGTAGTGTTAGCACATACTCATCGTAATAGAACTTGTTTACACCATCACGCACATTATAGATTTTATTGTAGCTTCCAAACGATACTAGTCCAAGACTATGCGGCTGATAGCTAAGTTCGATTGGTGGATTAAAATAGACGGTTGTTTCAGGTCCTTCTCCACGTACAGCAAACGTTCTTTCACTGTTCGTCATCACGTAGACACTAATGCACTTTCTCTACTGTCTGGGTTTGATATAAGAACATAAGACATAATCGTCCGCACATGCGTGTATTAAAGTTTGCACACGGGTTTTATTGTAAACAATGTCCGCACTGCTTCCGAAGAAACGTATGAGCTCAAAAGGAGGAGGTAAGTCTCCATAGCTATCAAAATACCATACTTTAGATTTACGTTTTACATAAGCAACGTAATGAGTTCCAGGTCCACGACTGTCGTCCAAGTTAATTACGGCACTTTCACGTTCACGTGGGCGTGCTGGTAGTTGATCGCGCATATACACTCCTCGAAAATAATTAATTCCTAGTTGTTTAGCAAACGTAAAAACTTCATCATGCGTTAGAGCTCGATATGGCAGTGCATTCAGTAGACGTTTTTTGGAGAAATGTAGATACCAAGCCCTTTCTTGTATGGCGCTAGCTTCATGTTCATACCTTTGCCTCGTAACGCAATTGCCTCCATCGTCTTGTTATGACGTTCACTCTCTTTCAACTGTTGTTTCGCTTCTTCTACAGCTTTGACAGTTCTCGCTACAGCACTAGCACCACCTAGCAATGACCCTAAAGCTGCTAAGCCAGCAAACAGCGCAGGAAGAAATCCTCCTCGTTTTGGTACAGGAATAATTCGTGCACGTTTACTAAATATTGCTCTGCACTTTGGAGAAATTCTCGCTCTTGCTGCGCGTAACGCTTTAGTAATAGCTACACGAGGATTGTATTCCCCTCGAATAGCTTTTTGCGCAGCCTTTATAAAATCTTTCCATCCAACAGTTTTTACTTTCTTCTTCTTCTTCATGTCGTTTGGATATCGTTGTTTTACCATGCTGGACACGACTTTACTAGTCAAGAGCAAATCATAAACTAACCGTTACCTCTTGTTTCGTTTAATATATATATTACTATTACGTACTTTATGATTCAGTTATCTTAAAGATTATAAAGCAGCAAGACACGCTGTTACCGACATTGTACCACATCTCTTACCTAGTTCTAGTACAACTACAGGAAAACGTCACGGAACGTTGTTTCCTTTTACTGTTCGATGTATTATATCAGGCCCGTCGGGATGCGGGAAAACAAATCTTTTACTCACAATTATTACTTCTGTAAATGGTGTACGCTTCGAGAATATTTACGTTTTTGCAAAGTCACTCTATCAGCCGCTATATACTATTCTACAAACTGTAATGCACGATCTAGTTAAAGATGGAATAAGATATTTTAAATTTAATTCGCATGAGCAAGTACCGTCACCAGACGATGTGCTTCCTAATTCTCTTATGATCTTTGATGATGTCGCAACAGAACAGCAAAACGTTATTCGTGCATTCTTTAGTATGGGTCGGCATGTTATTGTGCTTTTTCGGCAAGATGAGCGCAACATGCGACATGTGTATAACGATCATGTTAACACTGATATGACATTCGATGACTTTAAACGTATGCGTGCTAAATATTTGTCATTACACCGTTACAGTTTTTTAGTTATTGATAAAGAAAGTGATGTACAGCATGGACGATATCGCATGGGTTTCGATCATTTTATATGCATTAACACAGGATTACAGTAACTACTTGATTAAAAACCATCATCATGTTAACATCTAGCAAGGAGATCACAAAACATATCATCCAAGCTCGAAACAATATTCGACGGAAATTTAAGGAGCTTAAACGTATTCAAGCAGACACGGATTTATTTTTTAAAACACAACTAAGTACACCACTCAAAGAAATTTTTAATTCTACTTCATTACCGCAGTCTACTTCAAGTTTTGCTTCTATGCAAACATCATATCATAAAGAGAAGCATGAAGAAGAAAAGCATGAACAAGATAAGGAAGAGAAGAAGCAGGATGTAGATCAAGAAGAGGAAGATAAGGAAGAAGAACAACTTAATGATACATCACCATCTAAGCGTGTTGAGTTTTTAACTACAGATGTTATTGCTGAAACACCTACTACATCGACGCAAAATCTACCACCTTTGTCTGAGGTTATGATTACACCAGGGTATCGCAATCAGTTTAGAACTTTTATTCAAGATACCTATGGATCTCTCTTTGCACCTTATATAGAAAAACTTTTTACAGGACAAACTGACACTACCTACGGTATTCGCTACGAAGGTGACTGTTTCCGGATAGGAAATTCAAATGTTAAGATTAATAACAACAAACTCACTGTAAAAGGTGTTACCTATAAACCCACGAAAGGACTCTTAGAACTTCTTTTCTCACGAATACCTGACAAGGATATAATTTTACAAGATGATCATAAAAATATAAAGCATTACTTTTTGCTACTGATGCAACACGACGTAATTACAAGAGAACAGAAGCTGTAAATGCGAATAAGAGTTACAAGTATCGTGAGTTTATTTCTAAGCTGTTTCCGACTGCACGTAGTCTTGATGTTATCTACAAGCCTTTGTTGCCGTATGTGGATGTAAGATACTGGAATGACCCAAACTTACTCGTTGAACGATTACAACTTTTAAGAGCATCGCAAGAGGCTGGTCACACTGGTCACGGATCAGAAATTCTAGAAACAGAAAGAGAACTACGTTATGCCGGTATTATTTTGTAATGGCTCGTCAAGAGAAGATCTCACCTGTAAAGGTAAACATCGCACATGAGTTAGATAAAACAGCACGTCGCACCTACTGTCGCAGACGCGTTATTACACGAGGAAAAGATGATCTCTGGCAAGCAGACTTAGTAGAAATGATTCCATATGCCTCTAGTAATAAGGGGTATAAGTATCTACTTACTGTTATCGATGTGTACTCGAAGTTTGCTTTTGCACAACCCGTGCGTTCTAAAACAGCAGCTCAAGTTAAAGAAGCATTTAAACATATTGTTGAAGAATCGAAACGCTGCCCAAGGCTTCTTCAAACTGATCAAGGCAAAGAGTTTTACAACAAGGATTTTTCTTCTTACCTCAAGTTACTTGGCATTCAACACTACTCTACGTTCAGCAATCTCAAGGCAAGTGTTGTAGAACGCTTTATTCGTACACTCAAAACAATGATGTGGCGAGAATTTACAGCGCAAGGTTCATATCGTTGGATTGATCTGCTACCTAGACGTTTATCTACCTACAACGATACACCTCATCGCACAATCGGAACAAAGCCACGTCTTGTTACAAAGAATACACCTCGTATAAATGCTATTCATCTTGTAATTAAAACAGCTGATCCACGTCGCCATCGCTTTAAAGAAGGTGATTTCGTTCGCATCAGCAAACACAAGTCTACCTTTGCAAAAGGATACACACCTAACTGGAGCACTGAATTTTTTCAAATCAGAAGTGTTAAGCTTACTAATCCAGTTACGTATTTACTTCGCGATCTCAGAGGACAGCCTATTGAAGGAGGATTCTACATCGAAGAACTGCAGAAAACAAAATATCCTGATCACTATTTAGTTAAACGTGTTATTCGACGTCGTGGCAATAAACTGTATGTTAAATGGCTTGGTTTTAATAACAGCTTTAATTCATTGATTAATAAAGAGGATGTACTTTAAATCTTATGTGTGTTTTCTTTTAATCCTCTACGTTTCCTTTCTTCTAAGTCACTAGGACATGCTGTAGGATTAAACAACACCTGTAATATGTTTTGACAATTCATATTTATTTTAGAATATATATATATATATATATATATACATTTTTATCCTTTGTTTATTTTACGGTCTTTGTCACTCAGTTTTCGTTTTATTACACTAACAACGACAAGTGCTGCTATATTCTTCTGAGCAGCTAAAGCACTAGGTAATAACACACACACACACACACACAGCATAACTTTACGAAGCAGATTTTAACAGCTACACGACATACTCTATGCAGGCAGCATGTAACTACATGTCAGGCGAACGTGTTCTAGGGCCGCAGGGGAGATGAAGCATGAAGAAAAGAAGATCAATCACTCTATTGATGAGTCCACGCCCAACATGCTTCCTCATCTTTCTCCCAGCACGTTTCTTCACCTTTTCCTTGTTTACTCTCTCCACAGCCATGAAAAGTGTTTATAAGCGAAGACAACTCGTTAGTTTTAGGTCCGTGATACAGTTTAATTAGTTGACATGTACGGCACTGTCTCACAGAAGGTCTTCTACCTAAACTCACGTGTTCATGATGTAAACTACACGTTTGAAGCTCTGACAAAACAGGATCTTGAGTCCACCTTATCCCAAATCTTCTTTACAGCATTCGCAGCTACATTAACCAAAAATGCCTTTGGTAATGCATGTAACTCTTCTTCAGTAAAAGTGTTTAGTTTCTTTTTGCATGCATAAAACTTTACGATCGCCTTTTCAACTGCGTTACACTTAGTATCTGTTAGAAATGACATGATGTCTTTACTCTACAAATGTTTCTTTTACACTAAGGTTATTTCGACATTGCAGTTTACATATGTTGTTCACTTCCCGGCATGCACTGCAACACAACCAATCAAAGAGCATGCATACATGTTGTAAAGACTGTTTACTTGTTCCTCTACTATGCTCTTTCGGAAGAGTTTTAAATGATGGGCACCCCAATTCATGCATGTCGATAACTTCACACGATGATGGTAGAAAATCACGCAACCATTCCTTCTTTTCACAACCTTTTAAAAGAACAAGATCTGCTCTTGAAAAATGTGCATTCATCATTAAATGTAGAAAAAGATAAGGTATTCCTTT
This sequence comes from Anabrus simplex, assembly GCF_040414725.1. Classification (NCBI taxonomy): domain Eukaryota; kingdom Metazoa; phylum Arthropoda; class Insecta; order Orthoptera; family Tettigoniidae; genus Anabrus; species Anabrus simplex. Next base: position 74,409,081 of record NC_090274.1, read on the forward strand.
TTCTTCCCACTTCAAACCTCAATTATTTTCAATCCACTGAGTCTGCTTTTAATCTTCATCTGTTTGCAAACAGTAAGGGAACGGTTGAGAAATACTAAACTAACAAGTTTTGGTGCCCACAACACACTGCAATCTAACACAGCCACCTCTTTAAACACAAATTTGTTTCCGTTTACTTTAAAGCCTTGCACATCAACTATTAATGTTTTCGTCATGTTTGCACTCCACTCTCTATCACTGTTTCTCGAAGACTAAAGCTTTTAGTCAACGAACGGGTTTAAACATGCATAATAACGTCATCACTACAGCACATGCAAACTCTTGTTTTTATGATGCATACTTATTGCATTCCTTTACACCGACTTACTCTTAAGAAAACGGACAAGTCTAAACATGCATGATGACGTAATCACTGCAGCACGTGCTTACTCTAGCTTTCCCGATGCGTGATTAAACTTGTTCGAATTTACCGCCACCACATTTCAACTAAAGAGTGCAGCAGCGAGGTAAGCGATGTAAGATGGCGGTAGCTAAAGATGGCAGCACGGTGCTCTGTTGATTAAAGATGGCTGCTTGTCAAAAAGATTTTTTCAAATTATCCGCCACCACATAGAGTGCAGCACTGAGGTTTGCGATGCAAGATGGCGGGTGACAGCTTGTCAAATAGATTTTTTTCAAAGGTAAGTAGCTAAAGAGGGCAGCACTAAGGTTAGCAATGCAAGATGGTGGATGACAGCTGTGACGTAAAAAATTACCAGCAAGATAGCAGTACGATGCTCTTTTCATTAAAGATGGCAGCTTGTTAAATAGAATTTTTCAAATTAACCGCCTCAAAGGTAAGTAGCTAAAGAGGGTAGCACTGTTCTCTCTGGATTAAAGATGGCTGCTTGTCGAAAAGAATTTTTCAAATTATCCGCCACCACAAAGAGGGCAGCACGGTGCTCTCTTGATTAAAGATGGTGGTTGACAGCTGAAGAGCGCGTAGAATTTGTTTCCAAACAAGAGCACGTGGAATTTGCCGCCACCACATTTCAACCAAAGTGTGCGGCACTGTTCTCTCTGGATTAAAGATGGTGGATGACAGCTGTCAGAAAAGCGCATAGGTTTGTTTCCAAACAAGAGCACGTGGAATTTGCCACCAACACATTTCAACTAAAGAGTGCAGCACTGTTCCCTCTGGATTAAAGATGGTAGATGACAGCTGTCAGAAAAAACATGGGTTTGTTTCCAAACAAGAGCACGTGGAATTTGCCGCCACCACATTTCAAAGGTAAGTAGCTAAAGAGGGCGGCACGGTGCTCTCTGGATTAAAGATGGCGGATGATAACTGTCAAAAAGCGCATAGGTTTGTTTCCAAAGAAGAGCACGTGGAATTTGCCGCTACCACATTTCAACTAAAGAGTGCAGCACTGTTCTCTCTGGATTAAAGATGGCGGATGACAGCTGTCAGAAAAGCACATGGGTTTGTTTCCAAACAAGAGCATGTAGAATTTGCCGCCACCACATTTGAAAGGTATCTAGCTAAAGAGTGTAGCACTGAGGTTTGTGATGCAAGATGGCGGATGACAGCTGTCAGAAAATAGCACGTGATTTTGTTTCCAAACAAGAGCACGTGGAATTTCCCGCCGCCACACAGAGGGGCAGCACTGTGCTCAAAGATGGCTGCTGTCACGTGGAATTGTCTGCCACCACAGGTATCTAGCTAAAGAGGGCAGCACTGAGGTTTGCGATGCAAGATGGCTGCTGTCAAAAAGCATTTTTCAAATTATCCGCCACCACATTTCAAAGGCAAGTAGCTAAAGAGGGCAGCACTGTGCTCTATAGATTAAAGATAGCTGGTGACAGCTGTCAAAAAGCACGTGGATTTGTTTATCTCACGCTAGTGAGGTTAAGTTGGTAGCACTAAGGTTTAGGCCCGCCAAGATAGCAGCACTGCCGATGACAGGTGAAGAATTTTACATCTACTACGATAAAGAGGGCAGCACAGTGCTCTGTGGTTTAAGGATGGCGGATGACAGCTGTCAAAAAAGCACGTGGCTTTGTTTACCACGCGCTAGTTAGGTTAAGTTGGTACTACTGAGGTTTAGGCCCGTCAAGATGGCAGTACTGAGGTTAGCGATGTGTTGTTGTCTGTCAAAAAGCACGTGGCTGTCAAAAAACACGTGGCTTTGTTTACCTCGCGCTAGTTAGGTTAAGTTGGTACTACTGAGGTTTAGGCCCGTCAAGATGGCAATACTGTGGTTAGCGATGCGTTGTTGTCTGTCAAAAAGCACGTGGCTTTGTTTACCAATTCAAATCTCGCGCTAGTTAGGTTAAGTTGGTACCACTGAGGTATAGACCCGTCAAGATGGCAGCAGTGAGGTTAGGGATGCGTTGTTGTCTGTCAAAAAGCACGTGGCTGTCAAAAAACACGTGGCTTTGTTTACCTCGCGCTAGTTAGGTTAAGTTGGTACCACTGAGGTTTAGGCCCATCAAGATGGCAGCAGTGAGGTTAGCGATGCGTTGTTGTCGATGACAGCTGTCAAAAAGCACGTGGCTTTGTTTACAAATTCAAATCTCGCGCCAAAATTCAAATCTCCCGCCAAAATTCAAATTTCCCGCCAAAATTCAAATTTCCCGCCAGAATTCAAATTTCCCGCTGGAGGAGGCCGCAGAACTCTCCAATTATACTACTTACGTCGCACCGACACAGATAGGTCTTGTGGCGACGATGGAACAGGAAAGGCCTAGGACTGGGAAGGAAGCGACCGTGGCCTTAATTAAGGTACAGCCCCAGCATTTACCTGGTGTGAAAATGGGAAACCACGGGAAACCATCTTCAGGGCTGCCGACAGTGGGTTTCGAACCCACTATCTCCCGAATACTGGATACTGGCCGCACTTAAGCGACTGCAGCTATCGAGCTCGGTATATATTATTTCTTTTGCTTCTGGCTATACGTCGCACCGACACAGATAAAACTTATGGTGACGAAGGGATAGGAAAGGCCAAGGACTTGAAAATAAGAGGCCGTGGCCTTAATTAAGATGCTGCCCCAGCATTTGCCTGGTGTGAAAATGGGAAACCACGGAAAACCATCTTCAGGTCAGTTGACAGCGCGATTCGAACCCACTATCTCCCGGATGCAAGCTCATAGCCGCGCGCCCCTACCTCATGGCCAACACGCCCGGTACAAGGGATACCAACAACCATGATAACATAAAGAAAAAGGTGAATAAACGATATCGTTACCTGAAGTAATATCAACGTGCAATGAATGGAGGCTAATGGTAGTAGAAAATCCATTTGAAACGTTTAGAAGCATTTGGGTATAATAAAACTGCAGCATCTAGATTCATAGAGTCCATTTTATATGTCATTAAAACCCGACACATGTTCATCAACTCAAAGAGGCAAGAAGAATATATTCCGCTGGAAAGTTAGACCGTCCGTGACAGAAAAAACAATGACTGCCATATTTCGCACAATTACGGAAGTTACGGGATCGTCCCACGTGAAGCAGTAACGAGCCATTTTGCCAAATACACCCAGCTCGGAACGAAACCGAACTGACACAAGAATAAAAACTGGCTCATCTAAAATATGTCTTTACTTGTTGATCAGACAAGGAGACACGTTTTAAAAATGGGCCCCAAAAATATTACTAAAACTGCGCGCACTGACTCTAATGTTCTTATATTTAAACAAAGTATTAATATACAGGATTATACATGGTTACGATAATTGGTTGAACTAAAGGAGAAGAGAGACACAATGCACTCAAATTGCTGTCCGTAAACCGTCCTAATGCACCAGGTATACATAAACGGTCCTTATCTTCTTGTTATTTAATACGAAGGTAACCTACGGTTCTGATATTCCTCAATAGCATTATGTCATTTTCTTACAAGGTCGACCTTCTTCATCGTCTTATACGATCAATACGAGGTCGCTTTCAAAACTTCTTCCCTTTATTTATATATATCCAAGGAAAGAAAGTAGTTAATTTTTTCCTGGAAAATAAAATGTCTTGTAATTCTAGTATTACACGAACAAGAGGAAAAGTAATCTTGCAACAGTAAAGATAAATTAAAATGGGTATAAGGTATTACATTTTTCTTAGATTGTAAGGTTTTTGTAAAGATACGTGGGATCTGGATACCCTTTGCTTTTTTGTCTTTTAGCCTAACTGTTACAGGTCAAAGAAATTCAAAAATTTTCTTGGGGCCGGACGATTTCTGGTAAAGTTCAGCGGCAATTTGGTCCGCTGCTAAAGAGACAGCAAAGATTTCACGACGACCAGATCTCCAGCTTTGAAACTGACGGCTTTCCTTCTTTGGTTGAACTTTTCTTCCACACGGTTGCGGGCTTTGATCAGTTGTTCGACGGCCTCTTTCCATTCTGTGTTAACATCCAGGTTCCTCGATGACTCAGAGAGGTATTCGACGTTCCATTTTAATTGAAGTGGATCTGCGATACTTCTACCTAGAAATAAATAAGCTGGCGTATGGCGGTGAGATCCATGCACAGCTTTGTTGAAAGCTAGAACATAAAAGGCTAGAGTTTCGTCCCAGCTGCGTTGATCAGCGCTGTGGAAGGCGCTCAGGCAGGATTTCAGATTTCTGTGGAATCTTTCCACGTGAGATGACTTGGGGTAATGCGGACTTAGAAAAGTATGTTTGATTCCCCACCCGAAGCAGAGGTAACGGGGGATTTATTATAGTTCAAAGTAGAGGCATTATCGGAAAATAAAACCTTGGGGGCCCGAAAACTCCACAAATGTGCAGGGACAGCACATAGACGGCAGTATTCGAATTTATGTGAAGGACCGAGAACAACCACACAACCACAACAAACACACGGGAAAGGCATAGGTAGCAGAAAGTATTCTGACATTATTGTTCTTCGATTTCATTAGAGGACCAAAATAATCAATGAAGAATTTTTCACCAGGATAAGAAGCTACATCAGCAGAATGGAGCCCGATTTGCGAACTTTTTGCAGGCGTACACCGTTGGCATGTATCGCAGCTCTTTACGTACTCTAAGACATCATTTTTGAGATTAGGCCAGAAGTAATTACGCGAAACTCGTTGCATGGTTTTGTATTGACCTAGATGGACGCCTAAGTAGGAATCGTTAAAGTTAAGCAGCATCATGGATCTTAATTTAACAGGAACAGATATTTTGTCCCTTATATTCTTGCGGTTGCGGCGAACCAACAATCCTCGTTTGATTAAAAATTCGATGTCACGAACGGACCCATCGACGATGCCTTTGATCAAATCAGACCATCCTTTGTCTTCCTTTTGGTGCACAGAAATATCGGTGAAAGACCAAGTATAGTTTAGAAGAATATGGATCCCATCAAGCAGGTCGCAGTTTAGTAGGGGAGCTGTGAGAGTTCTAAAACAATGGGAGCAACGTCACCATTTTCCCACGAGGTCGTTGAACCCATGACGTAATGACCATGTGACCGTGACGTCAAATTGTTTGAAAACAAAGTCACGTGCTTGGCCATGTGATTTTTGACAGCTGTCATCTTGATGGACACTAACCTCACTTTTTTGGACAAATGAGCATCGCTAATGTAAGTGCTACCATCTAAAGAGGGCCTAACCTCATTGTTGCCACCTTATGCTCGTGGTGGCGGGCAATTTCTAATCCACGTGCTTTTGACAGCTGTCAAGATGACAGGTCGACCACGTGGGCGCGGGATTTTTAACAAGTGAACATGGTTAACCTCAGTGCTACCATCTTAACAGGGCGAAACCTCATTGATGCCACCTGTTGCATGTAGGGGCGCAGAAATTGAAATCCACATGCTTTTGACAGTCCATCTTGTCAGGTCCTAACCACTTGGGCATGGATTTTAGACAAGTAAACGTGATTAACATCAGTGCTGCCATCTTAAAATGCCCTGACTTCACTGTTTCCATCTTAACCACGTGGAGGGAGCAGAATTTCAAATCCACGTGCTTTTTGACACCTAACAGGTCCTAACCACGTGCACTTGTCTTGAACGTGGCTAACCTCACTACTGCTATCTTGATACGACCTATCTTCACTGCTGCTACGTAGGAGGGCGTAATTTAAATTTATCATGACGAGACTTAGCCACGCTGCGTACTTTTTTGAACGATCCTAAAGCCAGGGGACCTAACCACAGTGGATTAAGGCAAGCTGCCCTTCTCGACATGCCCCCCTCGTTACCATCTTGGAGGGGTCTAATCTCGGAGGTTTAAGGCAAGCTGCCCTTCTCGACATGACCCTTCCCGACAGAGTTTTCATGCAAGCTGCCCTTCTCGACATAAACCTTCCCCGACATAGTTTTCATGCAAGCTGCCTTTCTCAACAAGACCCTTCCCGACATAGTTTTAATGCATACTGCCTTTCTCGACATGACCGTTTCCTATATAGTTTTAAAACATGCTGCCAATCTGGACAGGGTACCTTCCCGACACCATTTTGGAGAGAGAATTATAGTTTTAAACCAAGCTGCCCTCCTTGACATAGATTCTTCCCGCCACCATTTTCGAGAGAGGATTGAGCAAGCTGCCCATCTCGACATGATCCCTTCCCGACACTATTTTTTGAGAGAGGATTATAGCTTTAAAGCAAGCTGCCCTTCTTGACATAGTTCCATCACGACACCAGTTTTGAGAGAGGATTAAGCAAGCTTCCCTTCTCGACATGATACCTTCGCGACACTATTTTTTGAGGATTATACTTTTAAAGCAAGCTGCCCTTCTCGACATTAAGAGCTAACTCATGACGATCTCCCAGTCTAGTTTACAAAGAGAGGCTTAGTAAAATGTTACCTTTTACCTGATATCCTTACTTTATTAAACTGGATATCATGGTGTAGCGTTGTCCTCTTGCTCTTTTTACCCTGTCGCATAAGTTTTTACTCTTTTCGATTGAGGAGAGAATGGTAGGAGGAGGAGGATGCGGTAAGGAGAAGGTAATACTTTTTACCCTCTTCAATTTTCCTTTTCGATTGCAATCAGCGCACTCACGCATAAATATACAATTGAATGAAGGACATACAAATGCTGTATGTCTCCGTCCGACAAGACAAAACATGTTGACAGATTTAATCCTGTTACAGAATGCTATCAGCACACACGCAAAGATATGCATTTGATTGCAGGACAAGCAAATGCTGTATGTCTCCATCCGACATGACAAAACATTTTAACAGGTTCAATCCTGTTACAGAGGACATTTGTTATCCTACAGTAAGGATTTGAATAGACAGCATACATTCTCTATAGTGTTCTAAACAGAAAACTTACCTTGATTATATGATAGGAGGAGCAGGAAACGCGGTATCTTGTTGATTGATGGGATTTTAATGTGTGATTAGTGTACAGTTGTACTTCGTCTTAAATCAATAATCACTTCCACTGTACTGATAAAATGATTTTTACGCTTTTAGTTACAACTTAGCAGGGGACACTATGAAATATCCTTGTCATACATATATTGTGTTAAGGAGAAGGATTTTGCGGGATTCGAACACTAATATATGCAACAGAAAAATCTGTATTACAGATATAGATTTCGAACTCTGATTTAGTTACCATCACAGAATAAAAAAATAATGGATTCAAACCCTGTTCTCTTAACGCAAACACAATTGTTACCGTAAAGAATAAAAACATCATGGAATTCGAACTATGATCACTTTCTATTGGAAACACTGACGCATGGAACAGAAAAAGAAATCTGCATTACAGATACAGATTTCGAACTCTGATTTAGTTACCGTAACAGATTAATAAAAATCATGGATTCAAACCCTGTTCTCTTATATCAAATACAATAGTTACCGTAATAGAATAAAAATCATAGGATTCGAACTGTGTTCCCTTTCTATTAGAAAAAATCTCTAATACATACATTATGGGATTCGAGCACTAATCTCTCTGTTGAAAACAGGTTATACATGATAACAAACGCACTTCTTTAATTCTACATCGTGTTGTGTTAAGGAGATTGATTTGCGGGATTCTAGTTTTATATAATTAGAATAAAAAGGGAGATGAATACAAGTGTGATTGTGTACAATTGTACTTCCTCTTAAATCAATAATCACTACCACAATGCAGATAAAATTATTTTACGTCAGCTGTGAGAGAGATCGGATATGTATTCATATATTGTTTACTTGTTTACAAAATGATTTTACTCATTTAGTCACTACTTACGTCAGTCAAGGGGATACCACAGTCTAATCTAGCAATAAATCGAACATAGTCACACAAATAAAAATAATCTGTTACGCTGAATAGCTCGGACGGCAACTTAAGGGACACCCTTTTTAGTCGACACTTACAACAGTTTTTGTGTTTAGAACACTGAATTTTTCATTGTAACATTTTAATCTTTTAGAATTGAACACTAGGGACATTTAATCGTCTACTGTAATGTTGACATTACCTGGTAAAATATCCGCACATCACATGCACAGGTGTTTAGAACACTCAGTGTTTATTGGTAAAGAGGTAATCTATCTGCAACACACATATAATGGCTTTCTGAGGTTTCACATAAGGTACAGCCTCAGCATTTGCCTGGTGTAAAAATGTGAAACCACGGAAACCCATCTTTATGGCTGCCGACAGTGGGGTTCGACCCAGCTATCCCCGACTGCATGCTGATAGCTAGGTGAGCTAAACCGCTGCTTAGCCCGATCGGCGGTCTTAGATATTTTACAGTACCCCGACAATATTAATTGTACACTTGAATCTTATTTTTTATACATACCGTATACTTACATATCCTTGATTTAAATTTAATCTCTAATCCCCCAGCATTTGCCATGCTAGGCTCTGTGGTTTAGACGCTGGGCTGAAAATTTTCTGCGATGCAAGGATAGAAAAGGGCTTAGAGTAGGAAGGTAGTGGTCGTGGCCATAGTTAACACAGCCCAGAATTTGCCTGGTGTGATAATAGGAAACTACGAAAATTATCTTCAGGATGAGATAAAAAACAACCAGTACCCGAGCTAAGAGAATTACAAATAAGGTATAGACCCTAGCATTTGGCCTGCTAGGCTGTGTAGCTTAGACACTAGCCTTAAAAATTCTCAGCGATGCAAGGTTGGGAAAGGGCTTAGACTAGGAATGTAGTGGCCGTAGCCATAGTTAAGGTACATCACAGAATCTGCCTGGTGTAATAATAGGAAACCACGAAATTCGAACCTACTATCACTTGGATGAGGAGGATTTATTACGCTGACTACGCATATTACCTCATAATCTGCAGAAAATTAGAGGGACTGAGCAGCAGTCATTTGGAAGTCAAAGTCCGCGGTACCGTTCGTAGCAGAGTCAGGGGAAATCGAACCTAGCCCTCTACCACTACCACCACTATTATGTTAAAGAAGTCCTGCAGGGACAAAATTCCGATACTAGGAAAGTAGTGGGCCGTAGCCATAGTTAAAATACATTCCAGCATTTGCCTATTGTGATAATAGGAATTCGAACCCACTATCACTTGGATGAGGAAGATTTTTACGCGGACCACGTACATTACCTCGTAATCTGTAGGCCTTTAGAGGGAGCTAAGCAGCAGTCGCTTGGTAGGCAAAGTCCGCGTTACCGCTCGTATCAGAACCAGGGGATATCGAACCTAGTCCTCTACTACTATATCCCCAGCATTTGTCTGTTCCGATTTCGATTTGTAACTATCATACTGCTATAGAGACCTGCTGAACTAAAAACTGCAACGATGTTCATTTACCAAGTTGATCGGGGGCATTCCAAACTCATCGATTTAATTCACGGTTCATAACAGAACATGAACGGTGTTCACACCGACACAGGTAGGTCTTATAGCGACGATAGGACAGGAAAGGACTAGAAACGAAGTGGTCATGCAATTGATTAGAGTACAACCCCAGCATTTGCCTCTTCCGAGTTCGATTTGTAACTATCATCCCGCTATAGAGACCTGCTGAACTGTAAAGTGCAACGCTGTTCATTTACCAAGTTAATCGGGGGCATTCTGCTCTCATCGGTTTAATTCAACAGAGCAAGAACGGTGTTCGCACCGTCACAAATAGGTCTTATAGCAACAATAGGACAGGAAAGGGCTAGGAAGGAAGCAGCCGTGCAGTACAGCCCCAGGATTTGCCTGTTCCGATGGGCTGCCATATTGTGCATTACACCCTAGGGCGTTAAAGTAGAAAAATTCATTTCGAATAAGCCAGGATAGAGTTGTAGACAGATAACATTGAGGTTTTGTCCTGCAGCCCCTCTAGATAATCTCAACACTAGTAGACAATTATTCCTGTTTCTATAAAATGAATGTACACTACGGTGAACAATGCAGTGGGACACACTTTAACAGGATGCATGACTTGAGACACATGAAGCATTCAAAAACGTTGAGTCAATAACCAAGTTCCTGCTGCAGAAACCGGACTTTGCTCTTTCAGGAGACTATTCGATTCCTAGCCTTCCTAGAGCTTTACGATTTTAATTCATTTCCTAAGCGTACTACACGTTCTGTCGCCGTGCAAACGTCTCAGGAAGAGATGCAAGGTGACGTAGAAGAAGATTTCAACGCTTCTTTGCTATAGAAACAAGTCAAATTTGTATATGGAAACGCTACTGCAGAAGCACGTATTTCATCAAGACAAGTCCCTACACATCAACTGTCAGCATATAGGCTCAATGTACACAAAAAACCTCTGTTACCCCATGTAGACGTAAGATACTGTAAAGACCCCGATGTACTCGTAAAACGTTCGCAGCTGCTAAGAGCCTATGAAGATGCTGGTTACACAGAGTATAAAGCAGATATTTCTGAAATAGAGCAAGAATGTCGTCGTGTGGGTATTATTGAGTAATAGCTCTATCTCGACAATACAACAGACTAAACACCTTCCTACATTTCCAGCCCTCACCCTCACCTAAGTCATCCATCTTCTGTAGTATATAGTGGATAGAGTAGCTATATTGGTACAGATTATTTTCCAACATTCTCCCTTCCTTAGAGTGTTAACTCCGCCTCTAAAAGTAGAGCCGGTCTCAAGCCCGGATAAAGAGAGTAGAGACCTTAAATACTACAAAAATGTTAGCCCTTTTACCATTTTACCCTTAGCCCATTAGCCCTTTATCTCTTTAACCCATTTCCCCTTAGACCTTTATCACTAGGAGGAGGGTGTAGTGAGGAGGAGGAGGAGGAGGAGGAGGAAGAGTCCTTTCGTCCTTTTGCCCTTCTAATAAGACGTGACCCAGGGGTTCCATTCCCTATCATGTGTGCAGCACGAAATTTTTCGGTTCAGCATTTCCCAATCCTACACCTGAATAAACTTTATCACTTCTAACAGATTACAAAGTTAGGTTATAACAACATTCTATGTTTATCTACATCTCATCATTCTGATAATGCGTTTAGCTTTAGGCGACTATCCATCCTCGGGAGCCGTAATACAGCTCTCCCCCCTCGAGTTAGTTCCATAAGAGCCTATGTGCACGCAAGAGCCCCTGCGCTAGACTGGTGTTAGGAAGGGTATCCGGTTAGGATGATGAAACTCCACCGTATTAGCCCAATACTCGAAAAGCTCTAGCACAGCTCTCCCCAAGTTAGTGCCATAAAGCACATGTACCACCCCTAGCTCCTGTGCTAGACTAAAGTTATGATCGGCAGCTGGTGAGAGGGATGAGCGATAGCCAAGCTCCTTAAAGTTAGTCTAATATTACCAATGTACAGCGGCTATCTTGCCTAGTAGCGTCTGGCCAGTTCGAAAAAATAGGAAATAAAACTAATGGGTCATAAGTTACAAGTTGTGAGACCCTGAGGCAGCTCTCTAGTTAGGTCTATACGAATACAGTATAGCAGTTATCTTGCATAGTACCCCTTGCCTCAGTTCTCGAATGTTAGGCTGATAAATCTAATAGGTCATAAGTTACAAGTTGTGAGCCCCTGAGGCAGCTATCTAGTTAAGGTCTATACGAATACAGTATAGCAGTTATCTTGCATAGCAGCCCTTGCCTCAGTTCTCGATTGACAGGCTGATCAAACCAATAGGTCGTAAGTTACAATTTGTAAGCCCCTGAAGCAGCTCTGTAAAGATCGGCCTATAAGAACAATGTATCGCCATTAGCTCCTGGTCCATCTCCTTAAAGTTAGTCACATATCACCAATGTATAGCATCCACCTTGCCTCGGGGGCCCTAGCACTAGAAAGATGGACGCAGCCGCCATCTTGCGCAATCGCCCGTAGGCCGTCTCCTTAAATCCGATGTCACCCCTGAGCCAGTTTTCTCCATAAGAGCCTATGTATAGCCGCCATATTGCGCAGTAGGCTATGGGCTGGCTTTATCATAAGAGCGTGTGAAGAGCTGCCAAATTATGCAATCGCCCTTAGGATGTCTCCTTAAATCCTATGTCTCCCGTAGACCAACTTTCTCCATAAGAGCCTATGCATAGTCGCCGTCTTGCGCAGTAGGCTCTGGGATTAACTTTCTCCATACGAGCCCATGTATAGCCACCATCTTGCGCAATGGCCCATAGGTCATCTAAATTAGTCCTATGTCCCCCCTAGGCCAGCTTCCTCCATAAGAGCCTATATAATGCAGCCATCTTACGCAGTAGCCTCTGGGCCAACTTTCTCCATACGAGCCCGTGTATAGCCACCATCTTGCGCAATGGCCCTTAGGTCATCTAAATAAGTCCTATGTCCCCCCTAGACCAGCTTTCTCCATAAGAGCCTATATATAGCAGCCATCATGCGCAGTAGCCTCTGGACCAGCTTTCTCCATAAGAGCCTATGTATAGCCGCCATCTTGCGCAGTAGCCTCTGGACCAGCTTTCTCGATAAGAGCCTATGCATAGCCGCCATCTTGTGCAATTGTCGTCAGAAAGGGCAGTCCGCTAAAGAGGAGGGAGGTTATGCCCCTACAAGATAGCGACTGTCCACGTCGGGAAGGGCATCAGCCTGTACATCTGAGGTTAGGCCCATCCAAGATAGCGAATGTCCACATTGGGAAGGGCATCTTCCTGTAAAACTAGGTACTGTGCGGTTAGGCCCCTCCAAGATAGCGACTGTGAGGTTAGCCTTGCTCTCTTATGCAAAATCCACGCCGGGAGGGACAACTTACCGTAAAACTTTGATTAAGCCCCTCCAAGATGGCGTCTGTGAGGTTAGGCTCGCTGTCTTATGCACATTCGCGAATAGGCATAGTCATCCTACTATACTACGGGTCAATGACCTCAGGTCAGAACCCGCATAGGTATACTAATAGAGCTGGCAGTGGTGTAGATAAAATTGTTTTACAACAGCTATTGATCCCCTACTACACGCAAAGGATAATGGACCTACATAACTCAGTAGGCATACCCAAAATTAAAACTAGGACGTAACAACATGACACGTGGAGATTGGGGTTAATAGAGAGTGATTTAACACACCCAGAATACATTTTCATCCCCATCTCTACCTCCTCCAAATTTCCTTCGAAGGAGATATCCCAGTCTAACCGCGCGACTGCTACAATTTGAGCCGCATCCCGCACGCACAATATCCTGCTCACCGTGCGTAATATAACATAAGCTAAAACGTGAAGCCCGGATCGCGACTGGGAAAGGCCACAAGCTACAAGCCTTGAGCTTGAGTTGAGCCTCTCGGCAGAAAAATACCAATAGACTAATGTTCAAAACAAAATACCAAGAAATTCAACAAATAACAAGGAAACATTTATTGAATTTATAAAACGAAAAGAAATAGAGAAAGAAATTGAATTTGAAAATAGGGAAAGATAATATGAAGATTATACATACGTAATTCACCTTTCACAGATATGTAGCAACAGTGTCGCTGCGACGGTATACCATCATTCAGAATCAAATTATATAACAATCTGTTGAACCGCTTATCAGCTTGCGATTACATTCAGATTATCCCCACACAAACACGACGCAATCCACACAGTTTAGTAAAAAGTGGTCTACTTTTCCAACAGATATTTCTTTAACCTACTCAACTTATCTCCACTCCGCATATCACACCTCTCTTTTTCATATCTCTTAATTTTACAACAATCCGTCACCCCCCCCCCCAGAAACTATACTCGTTCGCATCAAAGAGCAGACTAAATAAATAATTATTCGTAGAATATCCGGAGCGCTAACGCGAACTACAAAAAAGTAATGGTAAGGGCCAAAAGCATGCGCAGTGCGTACATGAAAGAAAGATAAAACATGTCGGCCGGAAACAATGCAAGAGGCTAAGATAGGTGCAAAGGCCGAAAGGAAAATGCACCAACAATCAGGTAGAGAAATAAAATTTGAAACGAGAACAAAACAAAATTCAAACAAAAATAAACCTTCTTGATACCCCACCCATTTACACTCACGTACGTACACACATACAGTCAGGCAACAAAACTATAAGAGCGAGGAGCGGTCCTAAGTGTCCATCAAGGATTCAAATTCTTCAATAACGCGACACCAAGGCCGGTAGAAGGCGGTTTCCAATTATTAGGGTCATGTGTATACATAAACATTAATTTGGCAACGGGATCAGCAGGTCCCGTATTCACATCAAAACCCATCCAGATTGCGATTCGTACAGAACGAGTGAAGCCATACAGTGTAATGGGAGTTAGACGCAAAATAATACGCGCACGTAGTAATTTGAGAACCATAACGGTAAGAATAAACGAACACATTAAGCACAGAGAATGATGTTTCATTCATACTGTGGGGTAAATAAGGGATAACAACAACCATGATAACATAAGGAAAAAGGTGAATAAACGATATCGTTACCTGAAGTAATATCAATGTGCAATGAAAGGAGGCGAATGGTAGAAGAATATCCATTTGATACGTTTAATAACGATTGGGTACATTAAAAATGCAGCATCCAGATGCATGGTGTCCATTTTATATCTAATTAAAGCTCGACACATGTTCTTCAACTCAAAGAGATGACGAGAATACATTCCGTTGGAATGTTAGAATATCCGTGGCAGAAAACTCAATGACTGCCAGCTTTCGTACAATCACAGAAGTTACGGTATCGTCCCACGTGAAGCAGTAACGAGCCATTTTGCCAAATACACCCAGCTCGGGACGAAAGCGAGCTGACACAAGAATAAAAATGGCTCAATTAGTTTATCTAGCGAGACAGTGTCGTGCATGTCAACTCATTCAACTGTATCACGGACCTAAAACTAACGAGTTGTCATCGCTTATAAACACTTATCATGGCTGCGAAAAGAGTAAACAAGTTGTCGCAGAAAAAGGTGAAGAATCGTGTTGGGAGAAAGGTGAGGAAGCATTCTGGGCATGGGCTCATGAATAAGGTGATTGATCTCCTTCCCTTTGAGTTTCATCGTCCTAGTTCCCAGTACTGGGGCCCTGGATCTCGTATTTACGTCCGCTTGGCACGCAGTGATCCTGGTATTAATATGTTAGATGCTGTCTGCAAAAGAGCATGACGTTGCTTACGGTCAAAATAATCCTAAACTAAAATGTGCAGCTGATAAGAATCCGTATCCTAAAGCTATGCAGCGTGCGTCGTCACCTAGTGCTTCAGTTGCTGAGGGGAAAGCAGCACTTGTCGTTTCCGGTGCAATAAAAGGTGTTAGGTTTACCAATTAAAAATCAGAAAGCACCCCGCTGAAATCAGACATTTTTTACTATTTATTCAGAAGAAAAAAACAAGCACTTCTCTATGTCAGCCATTCACATTATTTTCAACACCCACACACACTCTCTAACCCAGACATCCCTCTCTACTGCCAACCCTATCATATTAAATTTAATTTCAAATATGTTACAAACTCAACATCTTCCCACCTTGAGTTGTGGGAACAACTCAACACATCATTTATCCACATTACAATACAAAACTGAATTTACTATACACAATACAAAACAGCAAGATCACCTCTCCCCTTTCTTGTCTCTTTTGGAACTCAAAATAAAAAAAATCACTTAAGATAAATATCACATAGAATAAATGAACACTTGTGAAAAAATATCACTCAATCCTCAAATCTTTTGGGTTTAATCACCAGTCTCCCACTACTAGTTTTCAGTTTGGAGCTATCGGTCGATGATTTAATTGTTCTTCGGTCACTTTCTTTCTTTTCACACAGCTTAAATTGTCTGAAGGCGTGGTCTTCTGCAGGTGTCACTTCGAGTGGGTATACCTTCTACACCGGTCTCACGATTACCCCTCTTTCAGTCTTCAGACGAACAAGTCTCACAACACCACCTTTGCCAGGGATAACTTCCATTACTCTTGCCAACGGCCAATTCAGTCTCTTGGGGTTGTCATTGTCTACTAGTACTACTTCATCCACGAAGGGTTTGTATTGGTTTTTTGTAGGGTGGTTCTTCTGAATTACTTGTCCAAGATATTCATTCCTAAATCTCAACCTTAAATTTTTCTTTTATTTTCTGTCTATATCTGTATCTTTTGTCAAACCTTACATTTTCTATCATGTCGATATCGGGCATCCCAAACTCCTTGACCTCTTGCAGAAACATTGCAGGGGTTATTGCCATCAGGTCACTTCCATCATTGGACAGGTAGGTAAGCGGCCGAGAATTCATCACAGCATCGATGTCACACAAGACTGTCATCATTTCTTGGTACGACAAGCACAAATTTCCCAGAACTTTCCTGAGTATTTGTTTGAGAACACCAATCAATCTCTCCCACCAACCTCCCCACCATGGTGCAGCGGAAGGATTAAATTTCCATTCAATTTCATTTGTAGAACTATATTCAACAATTTTATCCCACTGAATCGTCTCCAAGGCATTACAGACGCCATGAAAATTCGTCCCATTATCACTGTAGACTATTGCTGGCCTTCCACGTCTGGATACAAAGCGTCGAAAAGCTTCTAGGAATGTTGAGGTAGCCATAGATGTCACAAGCTCCAGATGGACCGCACGAAAAACAGCACACGTGAACAAACAGATCCAGGCTTTCTCTCCTCCTCTCAAAATCAAAGGTCCTGCAAAGTCTACCCCTGATATCTCAAAAACCGAAGCCTCTCTCACTCGTTCAACGGGTAGATGAGCCTGTTCCGCTTCAATATGTTTTCCATGGTATCATCGGCAGACAACACATGATGCGATTGCACTCTTCACAGTTCTTCCTCCGCCGAGGATCCAGTATTTCTGTCGGAGCCCGCTGAGCAGAATCTGTGTACCAGCATGACATAATTCTTTGTGTTTTTTCCTAATAAGAGCACAAACTAAAGCATGTTTTGCAGGAAGGATAATAGGACAGCGGAAAGCGTAATCATCCCGACGTGCTATTATCCTTGTTTTCAGTCTCATCACTTTCTCGTCATCAGTGAAAACACAGAGTGTGCTAAATCTCTCGTCCTTTACATCAACAAAACACTCTTTTCGTATGAACTTCATCACAATTTTCTCCGCTCTGGTGGTCTCCTCAACTGATAGTTCTGCGTATATCCTAGTTAATTTTTGCTGTCGACAATTGTACAGAAATATCAAGATCCACCCCATAATGCGAACTGTTTTCCGAAAACTCGAGAAATAGTCGAGGTGCCACTCTTGCGTATTTGACTTATTTTCTATTGCGGTCATAGTGTTGAGACTTTTCTTCTTTTTTCTTCGAATACTTCTTCATCGTTTCTTGTAACTTCGGAGCAGGGACATTGAGTAGGGGATTGTTTCAGCCATTTCGAACCCTCCCACCATCTCTGTTCTAGTAAATGCTTTGGATCACATCCTCTTGATTCCAGGTCAGCTAGATTCATGGTTCCAGGAACATGTCGCCACTGTTCAATTCTGGATAATCTTCGGATTTCTTGAACTCTATTCCAAGGTTCGTCTAATTTTATCCAAGATGACACTGTCGATGAGTCACTCCAATAATGAACAATAATTTCTGTTACGGAATTTTCCGTGGTAGTTAGAGGTGAAAGAAGGTGCGGGGGTGAACAGGTCTCAGGCTACGAAATTAAAGTTAATTTAAAATTTAACAAGGTTATATTTTCTTTTCAAAATTCAGAAATAACAAGAATGGCAGGTACAGAGTAGCAAGATAACAAATTACACTTACAGTATTTACAGGATTTGGGCTTCGAGCCCCGAACTCACAATTCTTGGGCAATTAGCCCCACTTTACCCCAAAACAAGTTTTAACAGAGGGGCAGAAAACCCCATTCATGCCCAGGAGCACTTGCTCCAGAATTACACAGTAAAGCCTCCTCGAGGCGCGCAGAAAACACAATTTTATTTTGGAAAGAGCAACTAGCTCTCAAAGTTCCGGCCTATAAAAGACCACACCAAACTCGACTTTCAAGCTGTCCTCTAAGGACATAAACACAGGGGTAAGATACCCAACCTACTGAGGCCTATTAAGTGAGAAAAGGTTAATTACATGGCCTCTAAAATACCAATTTGAGAGGAGGCGAACTGCACTCCTAATACATTTTGTTTAAAACCTAATCTGGCTCTAGGCCGCTAATGCAAGGGCTAATCCCATACTAAAGAGGTGACTTTAGCAGGAAACAATTTACATTACGTTAAGGAAGAATCGGTTATGAAAAGTAAGTTCACCTCAAAACAATATGAGTGGGAGCTCGAGAGGGTTAAGCACTCTCTATCCCAATATGTAGCTTTAAAAGAGAATAGATGCTAAGAGTCTTTACATTTTAGGGAAAGTTACATGGTGGAAACGCTTCGGACCCGCCCCGAGAGTTAAACTGCTGAGCTAGCAAGAAAAGAAGTTATTAAACGGCCATTACCTTGTTGTTGAGCGGCTGCCCGAAAAAAGAGGCGCTTCCCGCCCCCTGCTGCGTACTTTACACTTTGAAAGTTGGTACAGAAGTGGCGCAGAGACCCGAAAATCAGCAGTTTATATACTCTCGTGGAAAGTTCGAGGCGTTTCGGAAATGAGAACACCCGCCCACAAAAACTTTATTGGCTAGGGTTAAGCAAGATATTCAAGTTGGAGAAGATACATCAGATTGGTCAGAAATTAATTAAAGAAATTCGGGATTGGCTAAATACAAAACAAGGGGAAAGAAAGGGGTATACAGCCAACTTAAACAATAACAGAAAGAAATTTAACAAGGAACAACTTATGAATTCAAAATTTCTCCAAAAAAACACAGTTCTTTCACTTTGCACTAGGGTGCACTATTGTAGTTCTTCAGTAGTGTCCTCTAGAAGAGAAAGTTCACACTTCTTACTTCAGGAAAAAACAAAAATACGTCGAAAACGACCCAGTTCAGAAACTTCAAACTTTCCAAGTAGTGACATCTTCTGAGAAACTTGAAAATTAATACATTAGATAAAGTTCAGACTTCCTCCAGTAGAGGAGTTTCAACAGGCGCAAGTTTTGAATTAGCGGCGTGGAGGTGTACCGCCCGGTACAATTTCTTTTGACCTTAATGATGGTAACACTGATGTGGCAAGTCTAACACCTATAGTAGCTGCTAATAATTCCAGACGTGGTATGGTGATCTTCTTCTTGGGTGCCACTCGTGCCTTTGCTTGTACTAGCCGTAGATCCACGTTATCAATCCTCTGTACTCGCAAGAATATAACTGCTGCATATGCGGTTTGACTAGCATCGCAGAATGTATGTTTAGAGATATCTTCAACCGACTGCAGCCTTCAAATCAGACATCTGTGAATCTTAATCTCAGCCAGGAGAGGTAGTTCTGCCAACCATTTCAGAAACCTTTTCTTTGTCGATTCATTTACCTCAGTGACCCAGTCCAGCTCAGAAGCCCAAAGTTCCTGCAGAATTAATTTAGGGCAGTGAGATGCAGGACATGAAAAACCAATAGGATCAAATACTCTATGAGCAGCTCTTAGTATTGTTATTACATCAGGTATGATATCAATGACATGTGCCAGATTCAACTCAATAGTACCATTTTCTTTATTCGAAACGAGTCCTAACACTTGTGAAAGGTTTTCATTTGTTTTGTCATGAGAATACTCCCACCCTCGTAGGTTGAAATATGCCTTCTCCATAATTATGTTTGCCTCTTTCATGAATGAATTGAGCTCAGTTTCATTGTTAACACTTGTAGTACAATTACCTACATAGAAACATTCTCTCAGACTTTCTATTGTCGGAACCAAGTAGGGATTGTTATCAACTGCTTCTCTCTTCATCTCGTTCAAATGGAATTCTATTGTTGCCGACAGCAAGAAAGGAGAACACGCAAGACCGAAAACAACTCTATTATGACGAAACACTTTCATCTTTTCTGTACTTTCCTTATCCCACCAAAAAATCTTAGAAAGTCACGGTCTCTAGGATGGACGCTTATTTGGAGAAATGCCTTTTCTATGTCTGCGATGACTCCAATATCATTTTCTCTGAACTTCAGTAATGAACTAGGAATCAACTCTATAAGGTTAGGTCCTTTTTCAATACAATCATTTAGAGAAGGAGCGTTCCTCTGTTTCGCAGAGGCGTCAAATACAGGTCTTATCTTGGTGGTGCTGTTCTCTTTCAAGACAGGTCGATGTGGTAAATAGTGTCCGCCGTTCGCCAGCTCTTCTTCGGACTACCATTGCAATAATTCCTTGCCCCATCCAATCTTGTAAGACGCCATCGTATCCCCCATAATGTTGCTCAGCTTGTAGTTTCATTGTGACTGTCTCCAATCTGCGCTGAGCTATTTCGCTATTGTCCGGAAGAGGTGGATGTTGCTCGCTCCAAGGGAGACACAATTCATATCTGTTGTCTTCATTCAGCCTCACAGTCTCAAGGAAATTCTTCCTAACTCGTTCATTCTTCTCGGTGGTAGATTCCTTTTCTGCAGGATCAGTAATTCCAAGAATTTCTAAGTCCCAGAGATCACAAATTTTTGTTTGTTTTGAAAACAATGATGTCACCAACAGTGACGCTGCATCCCTTCTAGGTTTATTACTTACAATTTTTCCCATTAGTGTCCACCCTAAAACAGCCTCGACTAGAATTAGATCACATTTTAGTTGATGTGTGCTCCCAGTAAGCAATTCACCTGCGACATCTGCCCCCAGTAGAATCTGTATGGGTCCTCGGTCTTGTACGTCTGTTAAACAAATCTTCAGATCCTTTATCTCATCACTCCAAGTACCATTCCTAACATATGGGACATCTTCACAAATTATTTCTTGGCTCAAAACTTGCCGTTTCTTGGAATGTTTTCCCTCTAATCTCCTTAAACTTATGTTGTAACGATCATGCTTTACCTCTTGGGAACGCACTCCCCCAAACAAAGAGTGTATTAGAGTTTCCTTTCCGACTGACTGGTACCGCATTTGTTCAGCTAGGCCACGCACAATGTAAGATTTAGTAGACCCGGTATAAATGATCGCTCGCACTGTTTTTTGTTTACTCTTACCCATAACAACAACTGCCAGAGTTTGCAAATATACCTCAGGAGAACAAGAGACGTTGGCCATAGTCTTATCTGCATGAGTGGCATCCTCACTAATCGACTTTCTTTCTACCTCAAAATTATTTTTGGAAACACTTTCTTTGTCTTTGTTACCAAGTTTATAATACATTGGTACCACATGCTTCCCACCACAAACAATACATCTGATAATGGATTTACAAGCTTTACTTTGATGACCTCTCTTTAAACAATTGAAACAACAGTGCTTGTTACTCAAGATTTTCCTTCTCTCCTCCACAGTCATTTGTTGAGCTTTAATGCATTCTGAAATTGAATGAGGTTTAAGACAAAATACACACTCCTGCATTTTATAAATATCAGTAGATAACAAGGCAGAAGCGGTGGGGACATTTAGTTCAGAGGCTTCCCTTGGTTTTTTGCCTCCCTTAATCTTGAGCCCTTGGGATGTATTAATGTTGAACCCTTTCATTGCCAATGAAATTCTTTCCTCACTAACAACTTCACTTTGGAGAAAAGCCATGAGCTGTTTCAAACGATCTTTGGAGACAGAATCACATCTGAAAGAAGTATTCCTTTGCCAGACCCTTAGTAAGTCTTCTGGCAAGGATGATTCAATTAAGGGGTATAGCATTGCAGTGCACTTTTCTGTAGTAACTCCTAAACTTTCCAGAGACCTGAGATGTGATTCTAATTTATCATATAAGCTACTAAGTGTTGGTTATTCTGTGGAATTTACTGCATGGGTTAAAACTAGCTTCAGTAGTTCACGAACGTAAACTTCTACCTTTAAGTCCTCCCTACCAAATCGACCTTGACGACTGTCTATCGCTTTATGATAATTGTCGGCAGTCGGGGGGAAACTTGTGACTAACTCGTACGCTCTAGAACCTTCTATCATAGCTTGAATGAGATACTGGAATTTATCTTCCTCCCCCATGTCCTCATCTTCGTGTATTTTACGGAACTGGCTCCAAAAATATAACCAGTCAATTATTTCCCCAGAAAACTTCTTCAATTCTATTTTTGGAAGCCTGTATTTCTTTCTTTCAGCTATATTTTCATTTACTACACTTTGGGTAGAGGAAGCCGGCACAGTGGTATTCAAAAATCTTGTTGCTTTAGCCCTACAGCTCAAGAATTTACGTCTATATTCATCAGTTGATTCTTCCTCATCTGCTATTTGACCAACCTCTCAATTATCATCTATCATCTGTTGAAATACCAATCCATCTAAATTAGCGATAGTATCATACCTTTCTTGAAGGATATCTAGTTGTACCTGAATTTCTTCTGTGTCTGGTTCACCGTCTTGTAACGATGACATAACCTCGTTGTATACTCGTGTAAATAACCGCCGCTTTACGGCCCTTGCTTTCGTTAGGTTTTCCATATTTTTTTCACGGGAGTCTTTCCTTATTAATGGTATCCTGTCACGGTCGCCAAGTAAATGTTAGGTTCACCAATAAAAAATCAGAAAACACCCCGCTGAAATCATACGTTTTTTACTATTTATTCAGGAGAAAAACACAAGCACTTCTCTATGTCAGCCATTCACATTTTTCAGCACACACACACACACACACACACACACACACACACACACACACACACACACACACACACTCTCTAACCCAGACATCCCTACTCTACTGCCAACCCTATCATATTAAATTTAATTTAAAATATGTTACAAACTCAACAAAAGGAAAACTGTTACTAGGTAGTGGCATTAAACAGCGAAGACTAAATTAATCTATGTATGAAAGATCAGAACAGATTTACTTGAAAAACTGTTATACATTCTAATAATAAATACAAATTGTAAAACTTATTTGCAGGTGCTGTTTTAATTTTTTAATATTAATCCTAGCCTTCAAACTGTCCTAGTAGAGACAATGTTAACATGCATTTTTAATCATTTCTTATGACATAGAAGGAAGGAGAGGTATAGTTTCGAGAATAAAAAACAAGTTTTAACCTACATCCTCTTTATTAATCCATGAATTAAATTTGTCATTATAACCTAGCCTGTCAATATCTGACAGTTATGAAGGTCATCACTCAGACTAGTTTTTTGAGAGTGTATATATCCTAAAAATGTTCATAATCAGCCGAGCTTAACCAAACAGACTCTGAAAAAGCTTCAATGTTTCCATCATTGTATTAACATGAAAAAATAACAGTTGCCAAGTTCTCAGATATCAAAAGCATAAGTCCAAAGAAAGTACTTGTTTGCTGAGAATGGCTCCCAAACTAAACTTTGGAACAGGTTTTCCACTTAAGCACACTTAAACAACAACTGTTGTTCAGCTACTTTGTTCTATGAAAGATCATTAGTTGTGAGCAAACAACAGTGTAGTACTTATTCAAGAATTGCACATTTTCTGGAAACGGTTTCTCACGAGTGGAAAATAATGAGTATTTAAAAAGTGATTAAGTTTTCCTCTGGTAAAATCAAATGTTGATAAATATGTCTTTCAGTAAAATATTTGATGGTAATCCAGCAATCGTGCAGGCTGTGATGGGAAGTATTGATGGAGAGCCAAACAATAGAGATCTATTGCTCCATCGCTCTTTATACAGATCCATGGCCTGCGCAACTCTCAAGGTAGCAAGTTAACATTACGCCACAAATTCTGAGATAGAATCAAGGTGCAACAAAGCTTATGCAGTGAGCTGGCAGTATTCTGTAAGGAGAAAGTCAGCTCCCGCTCAAAACTATCGTTATACCTGTCAGTTTTCAGACCAACGTTGTTGTACGTGAGTGAGAGCTAGGTGAATTCAGAGTAGAAGTAACAGACATGAAAGTAGCGAGAATAATCGCTCGTACAAGTAGATGGGGACAATGGCAGGGAGGTACTCAGAGGGAGGAGATGAATTCTAAGTTTTGAATGAACTGTTATGGATGAAGGTATACGCTTATTGCAGCTTAGTGGAGGGGTCATGTGAGGAGAATAGATTACCTAGGAGAATACGGGACTCGGTCGCGAAGGGTAACAGAAGTAAAAGGAGACCATAATGCCAATAGTTAGCCTCAGCTTCCAATGATTTAAAGACAAGAGGTATAGATCTAATCAAGGCCTCAGAGCTAGTTACAGTGAGCTAGAATAAAATAGAGAGGCGGAAGCGCTTTCTGGCTGGAGCTAATTTAACGTACGTCCGCCATGTTCGCTGTGATCAAGTAATCAAATGGACGCGGTTCTCGAATGAAGAAAAATGTTAAAAATACAAATTACTAAAGCACTGGTGCAAAATTAGAGACCGTTAGATAAAGCTTAGAGCATTATAAACATAGAGTGCGAACAGCGCCACTTCATACTCATTGCGATGCGAGGCCAGCACCATTTAAAAAGGTTATAAGAATTATCGTCAAACAGTGACATACGATCAGGACACGAAATCGGAATCCTGCTTGGTCGTTGCGCTTAAGAGTAAATTGCAATAAAACTGTGGATATAAATTAGTATTTATGACGGAAATCCTTAAAACGAAAGAGACCTGCGATAGGTTACAACCTCATTCGGATCACATTTTATGGTTTAATGTAGGGGAGTTGTCATTATTTCTCCTCACGGTATCGGACTACTTGTTCCTTGTTTAACGTCGCACGAACACATGAGCAGCTCTATAACACACACTACCTTCTAGTTTTAAAATAATCATTTGTTCCAGGAATGCTATGTAATGGACCTAAAACCTGTGCTGGTAGCATTGCAGATTGTTGTTGAACTCTCTGCCAGATGGAAGCATTTTAATCATTTGTGATGTGAATTCAGTCGAAGGCTCTAAGTGACCTGCTACATTTCCAAACGAAGAAGTTTACTTTGAATACGTGTGCATTTATTGTCAGTTTCTGTTTTGTGATTCTGTGTGTATGGAAAGGCGACAGTGTTTGAACAATACAAATGTGTTGTGTTTCATTTGTGGTAGTTTTGTAGTGAAAATACAGAGACAAATCATAACCTCGTTTGTCGCTAAAAGCCTATAAATCTTATATTGGAATAAAGTTAGGAGATCAAAACGAGTCATGGGCGCCTCATACAGTGTGCAGTATTTCTGTTGAAGATTTGAGAAATTGGACAAAAGGGATGAAAAAGCGCTTCGTTTTGGTATACCGATTGTTTGACGTGAACCCAAAAACCACACCAATGACTGTTACTTTTGTACTTGTAAGGTCAAAGGTTTCAATGCTAAGAAAAAAAGTCATAACATACCACAGCATCGAATCTGCTAGGAGACCAGTGCCTCATGGCCCCGATATTCCAGTTCCAACACTTCCTAAAGACGATACTAAAGTTTCTGATGCTTCAAGTAGTGAAACATCGGGAACATCTGACAATGACTTTACCCCGAAAAATCTAATGTACCAGTACTATTCACACAATCCGTGTTGAATGGCTTAATATCAGACTTCGACCTCCCCAATGATGCAGCTGAACTCTTAAGTTCCATGTTAAAAGAACAAAATCTCCTTGCTGATGGTACTTCAGTAACTTTCTAAAGAAATAGATGAAAACATCTTGCGCAGTAATTTAGTCATGAAGAGAGACTGTGTTATTGCAACAACATTCCAGACCTAATAAACAAGGTAGGTACTGCCAAGTATGGCCCAAACAATTGCAGGTTATTTGTTGACTCTAGTAAGAGAAGTATGAAAGCTGTGTTACTGAATAATGGCAACCACTTGGCTTCAATTCAAGTCCACTTAAAAGAGAGTTATGAAAACATGAAGCTTATCTTGGATAAAATACAATATAACAGACATCAGTGGATGGTCTGTGGAGATCTTAAAGTAATCGGTATTTTGTTAGGCCAGCAACAGGGATACACTGAATTACCATGTCACTTGTGTGAACGGGATAGCCGGGCAAGAGTTGAGTATTGGTCTGGGAAAAAATGGCCTGATCGAACCACCTTAACTCCAGGATGTAAAAAAAGTTGTTCCGAAAAGTCTAGTGGATCGTAAGAAAATACTATTACCACCTCTTCACATCATGTTGGGTCTGATGAAGCTGTATGTGAAAGCCCTTGACAAGGAGGGCGATTGTTTTCAATATCTTTGCAAAAAGTTCTCCTTCCCCCACAAGCAAGAATAAAAGAAGGTATTTTTAGGGCAACAAATCAGAAGTCTAATGAAAGATGATGAGTTTGAAGATACAATGACTCCTGAACAAAAAGAAGCCTGGCAAGCCTTTAGAGATGTAACCAATAAGTTTTTAGGAAACGCCAAAAATCCTAACTATGCAGAAGTAGTAGCCACAATGCTTGGGTTGCTACATGAGTCTTATGCTGCACTTTCTTTTTTGACATTTGGATGTATTTCCTGAGAATTTGGGGTCGGTGGGCGAGAAACAAGGCGAACGCCTCCATCAGGATATTTGGGAGATGGAACGACGGTACCAAGGATGGTGGAGTATATCAATGGTAGCAGATTACTGCTGGATGCTTCAAAGAGAAGACTCTGCAGCAACTCATAAGAGAATTTCCAAGATAAGATCACTGGAAGGCAAAGGAAAACATTATTGATTAAATAGCATTCTCGTGAATGAACATTGTGCATTTCCAAGTAATACAACCAGTATTTCAATCAAAACTGTATTCACTTTTGTAAAGAAAGGTATATTTTTGTAAATAATATTGAATTTTTCATCCTCGATTTGTAAAAAACCTGATGTGATAGGAGAAAAGGGCGTTTTTAAATGGCTGTACTCAATTGTATATAATCATTTTTCAGAAGTAAAAAAGCTTGAAAAAGTTCCATTTTGTAGACCTGTGTAATGGTTTAATGTAGGGGAAACTCGTCACGGTAACGAATTACTTGCTCTTGTTTCACCTCGCACTAACATATGTCTACAGTGATTTTGCTGTTTTGCATTATTGAGTCATTTTGAAGTATTATGCATGTTTTGATGCCAAAATAATATCCGTTTACTTGTATCACACACCATTTTTTTAGTCTTAAACTTATTTTTTGTCTTAGTAACGTTATTACATACTGCATACCACCTTTTAGTTTTAAATTAATCTTTTGTTCCAGGAATGCTATTTAATAGACCTAAAAACCTGTAGTGGTAGCACAGCACATTGTTGATGAACTCTTTGCCAGATGGAAGCACTCAAATCCTTTGTGATGTGAATTCAGTCGAAGGCTCTAAGTGACCTGCTAGATTTCCAAACGAAGAAGTTTACTTTGAATACGTGTTCATTTATTGTCAGTTTCTGTTTTGTGATTCTGTGTGTATGGAAAGGCGACAGTGTTTGAACAATACAAATGTGTTGTGTTTCATTTGTGGTAGTTTTGTAGTGAAAATACAGAGACAAATCATAACCTCGTTTGTCGCTAAAAGCCTATAAATCTTATATTGGAATAAAGTTAGGAGATCAAAACAAGTCATGGGCGCCTCATACAGTGTGCAGTATTTCTGTTGAAGATTTGGGAAATTGGACAAAAGGGAAGAAAAAAGCGCTTCGTTTCGGTATACTGATTGTTCGACGTGAACCCAAAAACCACACCAATGACTCCTACTTTTGTACTTGTAAGGTCAAAGGTTTCAATGCTAAGAATTAAAAAGTCATAACATACCACAGCATCGAATCTGCTAGGAGACCAGTGCCTCATGGCCCTGATATTCCAGTTCCAACACTTCCTAAAGACGATACTGAAGTTTCGGTTTCTTCAAGTAGTGAAACATCGGGAACATCTGACAATGACTTTACCCCGAAAAAATCTAATGTACCAGTACTATTCACACAATCCGTGTTGAATGGCTTAATATGAGACTTCGACCTCCCCAATGATGCAGCTGAACTCTTAAGTTCCAGGTTAAAAGAATAAAATCTCCTTGCTGGTGGTACTTCAGTGACTTTCTACAGAAATAGATGAAAACATCTTGCGCAGTAATTTAGTCATGAAGAGAGACTGTGTTATTGCAACAACATTCCAGACCTAATAAACAAGATAGGTGCTGCCACGTATGACCCCAACAATTGCAGGTTATTTATTGACTCTAGTAAGAGAAGTATGAAAGCTGTGTTACTGAACAATGGCAACCAGTTGGCTTCAATTCAAGTCCACTTAAAAGAGAGAGTTATGAGAATATGAAGCTTCTCTTGGATAAAATACAATATAACAGACATCAGTGGATAGTCTGTGGAGATCTTAAAGTGATCGGTATTTTGTTTGGCCAGCAACTACAGGGATATACGAAATTACCATGTCACTTGTGTGAACGGAATATCCGGGCAAGAGATGAGTATTGGCCTTACGAACCACCTTTACTGCAGGATGTAGTTCCGGAAAGCTTAGTGGATCTATTACCACTCTTCACATCAAGTTGGGTCTGATGAAGCAGTATGTGAAAGCCCTTGACAAAGGGGGCAATTGTTTTCAGTATCTTTGCAACATGTTCCCTTCTCTCTCACAAGCAAAAATAAAAGAAGGTATTTTTGTAGGACCACAAATCAGAAGTCTAATGAAAGATGATGAGTTTGAAGATACAATGACTCCTGAACAAAAAGAAGCCTGGCAAGCCTTTAGAGATATAACCAAGAAGTCTTTAGAAAACACCAAAGATCGTAACTATGGAGAAGTAGTAGCCACAATGCTTGAGAAATTCAGAATTATGGGTTGCAACATGAGTCTTAAGCTGCCCTTTCTTTTTTTTTGACATTTGGATTATTTCCTGAAAATTTGGGGGCGGTTAGCGAGGAACAAGGCGAACGCTTCCATCAGGACATTCGAGAGATGGAACGACGGTACCAAGGATGGTGGAGTTTTTTTTGCTAGGGGCTTTACGTCGCACCGACACAGATAGGTCTTATGGCGACGATGGGATAGGAAAGACCTAGGAGTTGGAAGGAAGCGGCCGTGGCCTTAATTAAGGTACAGCCCCAGCATTTGCCTGGTGTGAAAATGGGAAACCACGGAAAACCATCTTCAGGGCTGCCGATAGTGGGATTCGAACCTACTATCTCCCGGATGCAAGCTCACAGCCGCGCGCCTCTACGCGCACGGCCAACTCGCCCGGTGGTGGAGTATTTCAATGATAGCGGATTACTGCTAGATGCTTCAAAGAGAAGACTCTGCAGTAACTCATAATAGAATTTCCAAGACAAATCACTGGAAGGCAAATGAAAACATTATTGATTAAATAGCATTCTAGTGAATGCACATTATGCATTTCCAAGTAATACAACCAGTATTTCAATCAAAACTGTAAACTGTATTCACTTTTGTAAAAAAAGGTGTATGTTTGTAAATAATATTGAATTTTTCATTCTCGATTTGTAAAAAAAATTGATGTAATAGAAGAGAGAGTCATTTTTTAAAAATGGCGGTACTCAATTGTATATAAACACTTTTCAGAAGTAAAACGGTTTTTAAAAAGTTCCATTTTGTAGACCTGTGTAATGGTTTAATGCAGGGGAAACTCCTCACGGTATCGGACTAAGTGCTACATGTTTAACGTCGCACTAACACATGAGTAGCAATTTAATGGTTGGACACTCCTCACGATATCGTGCTACTTGGTACTTGTTTGACGTCGTACTAACACACGAGTAGCACTATAATGGTTTAATATAGGGGACACTCCTGGCGGTATCGGACTACTTGCTACTTGTTTAACACCGCAGTAACACATGCAACGTTTTCGGTGGCGGAGAGATGGAAAAGGGCTAGGATTGGGAAAGGGGTGCCCGTGGCTTTAATTAATGTATAGCCTGGTGCGAAAGGGGGCAACCACGGAAACCATCTTTAGGATTGCCAACGGTTCGATTCGACCACACTATCTCCCGAATGCAAGCTCATAGCACACCTTGTGTGTTGCTGTAGTAGAATAACAACCGCGGTATCCCTGCCGGTGTACCATGTAATCTTCACTTAGGAGCGTGGGTTGGCCACCACAGGGCACTTAGCTGAGTTCAGGTATTGCTTTTCGCTTACTTGTGCGTGGCTCCCCACTTTCATCTTTCCTATCCGACCTCCCTTGGTCAACTCTTGTTCTTTTCCGTCCACGACGGTATTAGGTTTGCGAATGCTAAGGTAGTCTTTCATTTTCATGCCTTTCGTCGTATTTGACTCTTAGGGGAGATGTAGCCAAAATATGACTCGAAAATACCTTTTTTTTTTCAAAGAAATCATTTTATAATAGCACAGAATCTCATAAAAATATTCCCAATGTTCCGTGGCGAAAATGTACCTAAGTGCCATAAAGCAATGAAAATTCACGTAC
Organism: Anabrus simplex; assembly: GCF_040414725.1. Taxonomy (NCBI): domain Eukaryota; kingdom Metazoa; phylum Arthropoda; class Insecta; order Orthoptera; family Tettigoniidae; genus Anabrus; species Anabrus simplex. The sequence goes on from NC_090274.1 coordinate 74,439,672, forward strand.
GTGTGTTTCTTCCTCGCCAACCTGACAAAGAGTAGTTGCCAGCTTGTAAGTTTTATTCCCATTTCTTGCAGGTACTTTCAAGAACTGTTACTTTCTTGCACTATTCTTGTAGGCTAGATTGGGGCAATGATCTAGAAGGCTGTGTGTTTGTCCTTACGTGATTTGGTATTGTTGAAACTGTTTCCATGTAAACATCAAGTAAGTACTTTACTATCTGTGTATTTGTTAATCAGCTATGGGATGACCCTCTGGATTTATAAGAAAGTTAAGAAGACTCAAACAGGCAATATAACGTCAAGAAACCAGACGCGTTTCCCAAATGAGGGTAGAAATCCTACTTCACCAATAAAGGATTACTGTGGAGGAGACAATGCTGGAAATATCATTCCCCCAGTGATAACCTCACCACCAAATGCCTCCCGTCAGAAACTGAAACTTGGACTGTTGGAAGAGCGTGTGAAATGTGACATAGGCCTAAATAGTGGTTTAAGGTTAGTTGACATCGCATGTTGTTGTACACAGAGTATATATCTTATTGATGACGCAAAGCGAATAGGTCTTGCTTGTAATGTCCAAATAGTGTGCGATAACTGTAAAGCTAGTGAGTCAGTGAAAACTTCAAAGTCTGCTAATTGGCAATATGAAGTAAACTTTCGATTTGTGTACGGAATGGGATGTATTGGAGTAGGGAGAGAGGGTGCAACCTTATTTTGTGGCATTATGAATATGCCACCACCTCCTGCAAGATTCACTGCTCTAAATACTGTCATTTGGAAGAGTTTCAGTGTTGTATGTGAGAATATTATGACTGCTGCAGCTAAACAGGCTGTGAGTGACAATGAGAATAGTGTACCTACTGATTTGTGTGCATCTTGTGATGGCACATGGATGAGCGAGGCCACCAGTCCCTTCATGGTGTATGGACGGTAGTTTCTGTGGAAAAAAGTTTTGGACATAGAAGTAGTTAGTAAGCACAGTCGTACGTGTGCTGTTAGGATAAAACACAATGACAAGGAAGAGGAAATCGAGTGGAGTAGGAAACATGAATGGACTTGTGGTAAAAACTGTAGTGGTTCAAGTGGCGGTATGGAGGCTGCTGGAATGAAAGCGATATTTAGTCGTTCTGACCAAAAGTACGGTGTTCGGTATGTAAAGTATCTCCGAGATGGAGACTCCAGTCATTACAAGGCAGTGCGTTAAGCCAACCGTATGGAGCTGACTGTATAGTTGAAAACTTGTTAGTTGGAAAGTAAGCTGAGGAAGGTGGTAGCTGTTTCGAAAAGGAAAACTCTGGAAGATGGGAAGCCACTTGGTGGTAAAAATAGCCTCATTGCCAAGAGAATAAATGATATTCGGTGCTGTTATGGTATGGCAATCGGGAACCACATACAGGGTGTGAAGGCAATGCACAAAGCTGTGTGGGCTATTTACTTCCACTTGCTGTCAACAAATGAGCACCCAATACATGGTTTGTGTCTGGAATCCTGGTGCAAATATATAAAAGCACAAATCAATGAAGAACCATTTCAGCATAACAATAAACTTCCTGCAGCCGTGATGAATGATGAAATAAAGCCTACATCACAGCTCTAGTGCGCGGTAATGTCGCATCCATTCTTGAGATCTGGATGAAGTTTTTCTTCTTTAATGGAAGTCATTGTATTTTATGGTATTCAGGATATATTAGATTACTAGTTTAAAAATGTTTAAACACATAAAATGCATTTATTTCAAAAATTCATGTGATTTGACATTTTTACAACAGGAACAATGGTGTACTCTACCACTGGCTGTTTGGGATGAGAGATTGTCTATAATGAGGTTTATCTTATATACTACTGAATACTTTCTTCTACTCAGGATCTTCTCATGAGAATCAGCTGTAATATCGATCCAATTTCCGGGAATGAATATCTAACAATTTCATAATAAGCATTTCTATTTTAATAATACCAGTAATGTTTACATTTATTCAGAATATCTTACAAGAATATGACAATATTTCGGAACCGCATCACGAGTCATATTAGTGGAAATTAGTGGGAATTCAGGATACGGGAAAATTTGAGTCCGTTGACAAGTAGGCCCAAAATATTTTACTTTGCAGGGAAGAGAATACACATCAATATCAGCTCACCGTTGGATCTGTCTCTGGAATGATTGAACAACATGTACATAACCTCTTCTATGATAACCTAGGGCATATATTCAGCATTCTCATCACCACATTCTTCTGGCTTAATTTGTTCAGAGAGGATGATTACCTATTTGAAATTCCTCTTAAAACAAAAATCACCACCGCAACCACCTGACTTTCTAATATAGATTCAAGCAAATTCGCCCACCACTACTGGCTATACACTTCAAGATCACTAGTACCAAAGAACCAGTATATCGCCGGTTCCTCTACCTTGTATTGTTACCACTCCCGTATACAGCATTAGTTGAGGCTTGCAGCAGAATTTATAGGAAATGTATAATCGATAATAACGGTATCTAAGGCAAAATAGGGCATACATACGAATATATAATTTGAGGTTATACTGTAATACTCATCGTTATATTGAACTCAAATATACAATATAACGACAAAAATAATATTAAAAATACACAAAGTTTTCGTTTACAAATTTATATCTTGTTAACCTGAAGAAAATATATCACTTATGTAGCCTAAACAAGTCGTAAAATGGCACCCAGTAACCAGTGCCAGTTAGCCAACCCTATGTACGCCGAGTACTAGTACAGGGATTTGTTTGCTGTCTCACCCTCTGTCAGCACTCCGGTCTACTACTTCTTACTTACTATCCTACTTCACTTCATCACGCGCATATGTGTGCCACAATTTTCAGTCTCCAATCTAAATAACAGTAACAGCCGAGAGAATGAGGAAGGTTCATTTGCAGTTTTGTTCGATAATCGAGGGATTTGAGGTGAGCCAGGCCAAGTGTTTCAGACAGTAAAGTGTATGTCTTCTGAGGTAGAGTTGAAGGGTTCATTCCTTCATTAGTCTGCTGGAGTTCAAATCGACCAGGCTCGCTTATTAGATATTTATTCAAGGTAAAGAACTGAGGGAAGAAATTTTGGCACTCGGTGTATCTCGAAAAACACTAAAAGCAGATTAAAATGCGTAAAACTATTATTATCGCGTTGGAGGAATAAAAATATCCATACACCGAGAAGGGGTTATGCTAGATTAACAAACTTTGGTGGACGTCTTTAGACATCTGAAAAATGAAGTTGATTCAAATTTCCCGCAAATCGCATTAGCGTGGCGCTAGTAGCGGCCATATGACTTTGCACATCAGGTTTGTTTTAAATACAGACTGTACTGTGCGAGAGCGTTAGTTACCTATGAGATTGGACAGAGTGACTGTGATTGGTTCAAGAATGCCTTTACGACGACGAAGAGGCCAGTATGAACAGCTTACTGCGGTTGAAGGAGGCCGTATAATAGGGCTACGTGAAGGTGGATTTCCCTTCCGCGCGATTGCAGAACGACTAGGCAGGAATGTCTCCACTGTGCATGCGTGCTGGCAGCAATGGTCACGAGAAGGTATGCTCGCAAGAAGACCGGGTTCCGGACGTCCCCGTGGCACCACCGACAGGGAGGGCCACCATATTTGGCGTATGGCTGTGGATGGCTGTGGTGCAGCGGACTGCGTCTACAGCAGCAATTCCAGCGGCAGTTGGCACCAGAGTAACGCCACCGTTCTGCGGTGTTCATTCCACTTACCCCAAACTAGTAGTCTTCAACACAAAGCCTGTCTCTTCGCTACAAAGTGGCCATATGAAACATTCAGTGGCAAGTTTTTACCCTAACATTCAAGATGATGAAACCGCTCATGTTCTTTCCTCCTACATCTGACTACATTTCCACAAGTGCACAATAATAGAAATATATATAATAGAAAACGTGTAGAACGTGGTGCCTACACCAACAACCCAAAGCTATCCCAAACTAAATAGTAAGGTTTAATACATACAAGGTAGATGGCATGTCCCCTGTGCGAGCAAATGAGACAAATTCCTAAGTAAATAAATTATAGCCTATAAATAATACCATATCTAACGCTGAGTTGTAGATTAGGTGCATCAGAATGAACCACGTAGGCTAATCAGCATCGGTGAGGATCGAGTCAAAACAGCATGCTCTCTTATTTGAAGGTTCCTCGCGTGACAACACATACGTTGACTGTGAAAATTCATAACTTCACTGCAAAATATCGAAGGTTCAATTACTCGTCCCCTGTCAATCATAACTTGACAGCATACCTGAACATTCCAGGTTAACTGAGACTTGGGTGTTGTATGATGAGTGTAGTGAAGTCGGGAGTGCCCTCCAGAAGATTTGAAAGTACGTGAAATATCTCGATAAAGTACACTAATATTTCATTCTTACGGGCCTCGTACATACGGTCCTCGAATTCACAATTGTGTCACTGTAATCGTCTTCAACATGGTGAGGAATTACGATTTATAACTACGTACGTAGGTACATTAACAGAGAAAAATCGGATGTGTTAACAGCAAGACAAGATTCATACTGCGATGAAATTTGTGAAAGTGAAAGTCCTTTACCGTAATTTAAGATTTTGTCTCTTTATTAACCACATTGCACTACACTTCGAAAATTTGTCATCTCCGGTATCGTGTTATATTTTCACTACTTTCTCAATTGTGTTAATTATAAAACCAGATGTTTCCAGTCGCGTTATAGGTTATGGCAAATTTCCATAATCGATCTTTGTCATACGCCTTTGGTTGTGGTACCATACACAACCATTAACCCGACTTAAGGGAGATAGGGCCACCTTCCCTATTCTCCACTTGAGTAACTCCTGCCTGGCGCATCCACGTTGCGGGGGTGGGCATCCTCTACTCCACTAGGCCGGTGTAAAAAGATGGCTAACATCAGGTGGGGACTCAGTCCCACGGGGTATAACTTGGAACCCATGCCCAGGGTTACGGGTGAAGAGCTCAACGGTGGATCCAGCAGAGAAGGAGACCTTCGGAATGGTGGATGAGGCAACCCATCCTCGCTGGGGTTAATTAGTCGAGGACGTAAGACGGGGTAGACGGGACTCCCTAGTCGTGGTGAAGACAACCTATCTAGGAGTAGGACGCTCCAAAATGTCCCAAGCCAGTGGATAGGGTTTAGCGTGGGGTTAACAGCCTCACCTTGTAAAAAAGTATTGTTCAGAAGACTTCTACGAGAAAACCGGACGGAAATCAAACACGACAAAAGCTTAGGAAAAGGACACGAGTAAGGAAAGCGGATATAAACATGGCGAAATTGAATGTAAGAACAATGTTGAAACCGGGAAAAATGCAAGAAATAGTAAATGAAACAGAAAGATTTGGATACGACTTAGTAGCGATTCAGGAAATAAGATGGAAAGAGCAAGGATTTATTAAAAGAAAGATTATAACCTCTATTAACAGTGGGCCGGAAGAAAGAACAGGACAGTTCTGTACGGGGTTTATAGCACATGGGAAATTGAAGAAGAGTGTAATAGGATTTGAACCTATCTCAGATAGAATATGTAAGCTTCAGATTAAGGGGAAGTTTAGGAACATAACTGTTATATCAGCACATGCACCAATTGGAGATGCGGATGAGGAAAGAAAGGAAACATTTTATGATGAGTTAGTATAAACCGTTGAAGAGGGACCAAGATATGACATGATTATTATTTTAGGAGATTTTAATGCCAAAGTGGGAAAGGAAGAGTGTATAAGACAAATAGCCGAGAAATATGCACAACATGAAGAATCAAATTAGAATGGTTTTTCACTTGGTACAGTTTGCAACTACGAGTGGCAGTATAATTAAAAGCACCTGCTTTGATCATAAGAAAATACATAAAGGAACGTGGACGATGCCAGGAAACAATGTGGTAAATCAATTAGATCATGTACTAGTGACAACGAGGCATGCAGCATCAATTATTGACGTAAGGACATGCAGAGGGCCAAACTGTGATTCTGATCATTATTTAGTAAAAGCAATAGTGAGGCAAAAATTGGCAATAGGACAGAGGAGACAACCTACGGAAAGAAAGAAATGGAATTTGGAAAAACTACAACAACCAGAAGGAAAACAAGAATTCCAGTCAAAAATGAATAATACTTTACAGACGATTGGACAAGTTTCTGGAATAGAGGAAAGGTGGGCAAAAGTTCAAAAGTGCATACAAAATGCGGTACAAGAAACACTGGGTATAGCCAAAAAGAAAAGAAATATTTGGTTCGATATGGAGTGTGAGGAAGCGATTAGAAAGAAGAATGCAGCAAGAGCAAAACTGTTACAGAGAAATGCAAGGTCAAATAGGGAAAATTATGAGAAATGCAGACGTGAAGCTAATAACATCTGTAAGAAGAATAAACTAGAGAGTATAGAGACAAAAAGGTTACAGAAGAGGACAAAGGAATTCTATAATGAAGTTAATTATTTCAGGAAGGGGTATAGGCCAAGACTGAATGGCTGTAAGAATAAAAAGGTATGCTATTACAGAATGAAGAGGAAATAAGTGAAAGATGGACTGAATACTTCCGAGAGCTCCTTAACAAGGAAAGAGAAGAGGTGGAAGAAAGTGAAAGGCGTATGGAGCAGAGTGGAGCAGAATAATGGATAAATGCCCCCACATTGAAAGATGTAGAAAATGCTATTTTAAAATTAAATAACCATAAAGCAGCACGAGAAGACGGAATAACAAGTGAATTGATTAAAAATTGTAGCAAAGAATTGCTACATGAGATACATGAACTGATTGTTAAGATATGGGATGAAGAACGGATACCTGATGAGTGGAATACAGGAATAATTTTCCCAGTATATAAGAAGGGAAATAAATACTATAGCACTAATTACTGGGGAATTATATTACTGAATATCATCTATAAAGTATCTTCAAATATCCTATTACAATATCTGATTCCATATGCTGAAGAGAGATTGGATGAAGCACAATGTGGCTTCACGTGAAATAGGAGCACAGTATATCAAATATTCGTGGTACGTCAAACGATGAAAAAATGCTATGAGCATAATACAGATATACATATGTTGTTTGTAGATTTTAGACAAGCATTTGACGGTATATACAAGGATAAACTATGTGAGTATATGGAGACAATACGAATATCACAGAAACTGATTAGGGTGTTCAGAATCATATTAGGAGAAGTGAGGGCAAAGGTGATGGTGGATGGAAGAATTTGAAATGAGTCTGCTTTTAATACAGGAGTCAGACAAGGTGATGCACTCTCAGCTACTTTGTTTAATCTGGCAATTAACGTTAAAAAATTATGGATACCGTAAATATTGTATATAAATCTAAACAAATTTGTGCGTATGCAGATGGTGTAGCCTTAATGGCCACGAATGATAGATATTTGAAGGAAATATTTCTTGCAATAGAAGAAGCAGGAAAACGGATGGGATTGGAGGTGAATGACAGTAAATCCAAGTATATGCTTGTGACTGTTATAGAGGGCAGAAGAAGTCAAGATAATCTGACAATAAATGGGCATAGTTTTGAGAATGTACTATTTTAGAGTATTTGGGAACCATGTTGACAAACAATAATAGAATAAGTGAGTAGATACATCGTAGAATAATAGCTGGAAACAGGGCCTATTATGCAAATCTCACATTATTTAAATCTCGTCTATTGTCTAAACCTATAAAATTCAAAATATATAAGACCCTTATTAGACCTGCAGTGATATATGGCTCAGAAGCCTGGAACCTTTTACTTGATGATGCAAATAAATTAACACCATTTGAAAGAAAGATTATTAGACGAATATATGGCCTAATTCAAGACCAGAATGGTTGGAGGATAAGGACGAATGCTGAAATACAGAACATATTAGACCAAGAGGTTATAGTTAGATTTATTAAGGCACAGAGACTGCGATGGCTTGGCCATGTGGAAAGAATGGAGGAAGATCGAATGCCAAGAAAAGTAGTTAAATCCAGAGTAGATAAAAACGGCGACAAGGCAGGCCCCGTAATAGATGAAGCGATGAAGATGAAGCCGACCTGAGGGCAATGAACATCCTCCCATGGAGAGCAGCCGCTCGGGATCGAAGTAGATGGAGGACTATAGTAAGTAAGTAAGTAAGTAAGTAAGTAAGTAAGTAAGTAAGTAAGTAAGTAAGTAAGTAAGTAAGTAAGTAAGTAAGTAAGTAAGTAAGTAAGTAAGTAAGTAAGTAAGTAAGTAAGTAAGTAAGTAAGTAAGTAAGTAAGTAAGTAAGTAAGTAAGTAAGTAAGTAAGTAAGTAAGTAAGTAAGTAAGTAAGTAAGTAAGTAAGTAAGTAAGTAAGTAAGTAAGTAAGTAAGTAAGTAAGTAAGTAAGTAAGTAAGTAAGTAAGTAAGTAAGTAAGTAAGTAAGTAAGTAAGTAAGTAAGTAAGTAAGTAAGTAAGTAAGTAAGTAAGTAAGTAAGTAAGTAAGTAAGTAAGTAAGTAAGTAAGTAAGTAAGTAAGTAAGTAAGTAAGTAAGTAAGTAAGTAAGTAAGTAAGTAAGTAAGTAAGTAAGTAAGTAAGTAAGTAAGTAAGTAAGTAAGTAAGTAAGTAAGTAAGTAAGTAAGTAAGTAAGTAAGTAAGTAAGTAAGTAAGTAAGTAAGTAAGTAAGTAAGTAAGTAAGTAAGTAAGTAAGTAAGTAAGTAAGTAAGTAAGTAAGTAAGTAAGTAAGTAAGTAAGTAAGTAAGTAAGTAAGTAAGTAAGTAAGTAAGTAAGTAAGTAAGTAAGTAAGTAAGTAAGTAAGTAAGTAAGTAAGTAAGTAAGTAAGTAAGTAAGTAAGTAAGTAAGTAAGTAAGTAAGTAAGTAAGTAAGTAAGTAAGTAAGTAAGTAAGTAAGTAAGTAAGTAAGTAAGTAAGTAAGTAAGTAAGTAAGTAAGTAAGTAAGTAAGTAAGTAAGTAAGTAAGTAAGTAAGTAAGTAAGTAAGTAAGTAAGTAAGTAAGTAAGTAAGTAAGTAAGTAAGTAAGTAAGTAAGTAAGTAAGTAAGTAAGTAAGTAAGTAAGTAAGTAAGTAAGTAAGTAAGTAAGTAAGTAAGTAAGTAAGTAAGTAAGTAAGTAAGTAAGTAAGTAAGTAAGTAAGTAAGTAAGTAAGTAAGTAAGTAAGTAAGTAAGTAAGTAAGTAAGTAAGTAAGTAAGTAAGTAAGTAAGTAAGTAAGTAAGTAAGTAAGTAAGTAAGTAAGTAAGTAAGTAAGTAAGTAAGTAAGTAAGTAAGTAAGTAAGTAAGTAAGTAAGTAAGTAAGTAAGTAAGTAAGTAAGTAAGTAAGTAAGTAAGTAAGTAAGTAAGTAAGTAAGTAAGTAAGTAAGTAAGTAAGTAAGTAAGTAAGTAAGTAAGTAAGTAAGTAAGTAAGTAAGTAAGTAAGTAAGTAAGTAAGTAAGTAAGTAAGTAAGTAAGTAAGTAAGTAAGTAAGTAAGTAAGTAAGTAAGTAAGTAAGTAAGTAAGTAAGTAAGTAAGTAAGTAAGTAAGTAAGTAAGTAAGTAAGTAAGTAAGTAAGTAAGTAAGTAAGTAAGTAAGTAAGTAAGTAAGTAAGTAAGTAAGTAAGTAAGTAAGTAAGTAAGTAAGTAAGTAAGTAAGTAAGTAAGTAAGTAAGTAAGTAAGTAAGTAAGTAAGTAAGTAAGTAAGTAAGTAAGTAAGTAAGTAAGTAAGTAAGTAAGTAAGTAAGTAAGTAAGTAAGTAAGTAAGTAAGTAAGTAAGTAAGTAAGTAAGTAAGTAAGTAAGTAAGTAAGTAAGTAAGTAAGTAAGTAAGTAAGTAAGTAAGTAAGTAAGTAAGTAAGTAAGTAAGTAAGTAAGTAAGTAAGTAAGTAAGTAAGTAAGTAAGTAAGTAAGTAAGTAAGTAAGTAAGTAAGTAAGTAAGTAAGTAAGTAAGTAAGTAAGTAAGTAAGTAAGTAAGTAAGTAAGTAAGTAAGTAAGTAAGTAAGTAAGTAAGTAAGTAAGTAAGTAAGTAAGTAAGTAAGTAAGTAAGTAAGTAAGTAAGTAAGTAAGTAAGTAAGTAAGTAAGTAAGTAAGTAAGTAAGTAAGTAAGTAAGTAAGTAAGTAAGTAAGTAAGTAAGTAAGTAAGTAAGTAAGTAAGTAAGTAAGTAAGTAAGTAAGTAAGTAAGTAAGTAAGTAAGTAAGTAAGTAAGTAAGTAAGTAAGTAAGTAAGTAAGTAAGTAAGTAAGTAAGTAAGTAAGTAAGTAAGTAAGTAAGTAAGTAAGTAAGTAAGTAAGTAAGTAAGTAAGTAAGTAAGTAAGTAAGTAAGTAAGTAAGTAAGTAAGTAAGTAAGTAAGTAAGTAAGTAAGTAAGTAAGTAAGTAAGTAAGTAAGTAAGTAAGTAAGTAAGTAAGTAAGTAAGTAAGTAAGTAAGTAAGTAAGTAAGTAAGTAAGTAAGTAAGTAAGTAAGTAAGTAAGTAAGTAAGTAAGTAAGTAAGTAAGTAAGTAAGTAAGTAAGTAAGTAAGTAAGTAAGTAAGTAAGTAAGTAAGTAAGTAAGTAAGTAAGTAAGTAAGTAAGTAAGTAAGTAAGTAAGTAAGTAAGTAAGTAAGTAAGTAAGTAAGTAAGTAAGTAAGTAAGTAAGTAAGTAAGTAAGTAAGTAAGTAAGTAAGTAAGTAAGTAAGTAAGTAAGTAAGTAAGTAAGTAAGTAAGTAAGTAAGTAAGTAAGTAAGTAAGTAAGTAAGTAAGTAAGTAAGTAAGTAAGTAAGTAAGTAAGTAAGTAAGTAAGTAAGTAAGTAAGTAAGTAAGTAAGTAAGTAAGTAAGTAAGTAAGTAAGTAAGTAAGTAAGTAAGTAAGTAAGTAAGTAAGTAAGTAAGTAAGTAAGTAAGTAAGTAAGTAAGTAAGTAAGTAAGTAAGTAAGTAAGTAAGTAAGTAAGTAAGTAAGTAAGTAAGTAAGTAAGTAAGTAAGTAAGTAAGTAAGTAAGTAAGTAAGTAAGTAAGTAAGTAAGTAAGTAAGTAAGTAAGTAAGTAAGTAAGTAAGTAAGTAAGTAAGTAAGTAAGTAAGTAAGTAAGTAAGTAAGTAAGTAAGTAAGTAAGTAAGTAAGTAAGTAAGTAAGTAAGTAAGTAAGTAAGTAAGTAAGTAAGTAAGTAAGTAAGTAAGTAAGTAAGTAAGTAAGTAAGTAAGTAAGTAAGTAAGTAAGTAAGTAAGTAAGTAAGTAAGTAAGTAAGTAAGTAAGTAAGTAAGTAAGTAAGTAAGTAAGTAAGTAAGTAAGTAAGTAAGTAAGTAAGTAAGTAAGTAAGTAAGTAAGTAAGTAAGTAAGTAAGTAAGTAAGTAAGTAAGTAAGTAAGTAAGTAAGTAAGTAAGTAAGTAAGTAAGTAAGTAAGTAAGTAAGTAAGTAAGTAAGTAAGTAAGTAAGTAAGTAAGTAAGTAAGTAAGTAAGTAAGTAAGTAAGTAAGTAAGTAAGTAAGTAAGTAAGTAAGTAAGTAAGTAAGTAAGTAAGTAAGTAAGTAAGTAAGTAAGTAAGTAAGTAAGTAAGTAAGTAAGTAAGTAAGTAAGTAAGTAAGTAAGTAAGTAAGTAAGTAAGTAAGTAAGTAAGTAAGTAAGTAAGTAAGTAAGTAAGTAAGTAAGTAAGTAAGTAAGTAAGTAAGTAAGTAAGTAAGTAAGTAAGTAAGTAAGTAAGTAAGTAAGTAAGTAAGTAAGTAAGTAAGTAAGTAAGTAAGTAAGTAAGTAAGTAAGTAAGTAAGTAAGTAAGTAAGTAAGTAAGTAAGTAAGTAAGTAAGTAAGTAAGTAAGTAAGTAAGTAAGTAAGTAAGTAAGTAAGTAAGTAAGTAAGTAAGTAAGTAAGTAAGTAAGTAAGTAAGTAAGTAAGTAAGTAAGTAAGTAAGTAAGTAAGTAAGTAAGTAAGTAAGTAAGTAAGTAAGTAAGTAAGTAAGTAAGTAAGTAAGTAAGTAAGTAAGTAAGTAAGTAAGTAAGTAAGTAAGTAAGTAAGTAAGTAAGTAAGTAAGTAAGTAAGTAAGTAAGTAAGTAAGTAAGTAAGTAAGTAAGTAAGTAAGTAAGTAAGTAAGTAAGTAAGTGTTCTTTGTCATACACATTTTCTTAACTCATGGGTTGTACCTTTGTAAAGGCAACTTAATATTGAGAAGTTACTGAATAAATGGTTTGCGTTATTTGACTGTAATGTTCTGCGTAAAACAAGTCAAATTTAACTCAAGTGCCTCATGTAGTAAGTACAGGCTGAGCAGGGTGATGAATACGCAGCGAAATTTTCCTACATTTTAATATTATCATTTCATCTTTCATGCCATTTTTAAATTTTTGCCATCATATTGCCACAACAAGCATGTATATGTGTCCATGTATTATTGAAAGCCTGGGACTGAACTCAGGTATTGTACGACTGTAATGACAGCTGAATCTCCAGCATTCAATGAACAACTTGTGAGATTTAACTGATATGTTCTGCCTATTACAACTTAGCTTTAAACCAAGTGCCTCATCTTGTAACTATACGATGAGGTGGTATCTTGAATCGTTGTATCAGAGCTCCACGCCACGCGCACAATTCAATACGGATGCCCTTACTAAAAAGCCTCATCAAAATTGGATGGAATCAAAGCGCAAATTTCGATATTCACCAAGAGAAAATAACGTCAAATTTATAATAGTCTAATAAATTCATTGAACCCTACCAGACAACGATCCCAGGACCTAATACGGAGTGGTTTTATCACACCGATTACGTTTATCAGTTCTGAAGTCGATATTATCGCTATGAAACACTAATCACCAATGGAAGACACTACGAGGCCCATGCTCATTACAAGATGGAGACCAGGTAAGTACTAATCATTATTATTTTATTTAGGAGAGTAGCAACCGCACACGGTCATCTACATAAATATGTAAATATCAATCACTAATTATTCATTATGGCGATTTTATGTTTCCTAACTACATAGTATATAATTGGTTTAATGCATGTCCTCTTACGGTTGATGGATTGGCTAAATGAGTATTCGTTAATGCGGTGTAAATATTACTGATCACGAGTGTACAGGTGTATTTGCTTAATGTTCAGTCGACATGAAATGACTTTAGTTTAGAAAATATTATAAATAATGTAGAAAAATGTATTTAAATGTTGTCATAAACTATTCATTGCCTGATCACAAACGACTCAGGCTTCAACTATCATGGGAAAACTATCAGCAAGGTAACATTAACTGAATCAAGCATTCCATGATGATAAATCAAAAAATATAATCTCAGTGGAAGAAGGACACTCAGAAACGTACTAATATTTTAAGACTGAAATATTTAAACTTCATTTAAGCTCTTCCTAGAAAGGAAGGCTACCCAGAAAATCTAAGGTATTACAAAAACCCATAGCACTACAATAAGAAAGCTTACTATTAAAAGCTACATTCCTCATCTTGCAAGTAATCAGAGAAGAATCTGTTTTATTGCTTAACTAATCAGGGTATTTCTGAACAAAAAAGGGCGGTAGAAATCTAACAAAACATTATATGGAATGGAAATATAGAAATAATTATCAAAGACAAAATTACTCCAGATTCTACAATTAATGTAACACTGCTTGGAAAATAATAAATTATGAAACTGGTAGGAGGTAATAAAAGGGTCAACGGCCACCACATATCCTGATTTATTTCTTTATAAACAAGTACAACCTGGAAAATAAGTTTGATATCCTTGAAGAGAATTACAATTTACCTCCTGATATTCTTAGTTAAAATCTATTACAGATATAATGATACAAATTTTATGTGACATGAAATTACATTTCAAAGGTCTGTCCACTATAAGTGGTAGTTTGCATGAATTGTGTACGACTAGTGGTAAATAATAATATCCTTGTATATAATTTCTATTGCTCATTTATCTCACGTTGCCATCGCATTTACGTTGCTTTCCTGCACATGAATTCCAGTTCTCTAATATTTCACATTCTCGTTTACCGCAGTACGAGGTATTTACTCGTCTTATGTCGTTTCTTAAAATAACATTTAAAACGAGAATTACCTGCTTGTGCCCCTGTGATATTATACATCACATTTACAAACAATACAGGTGACTACAGATTTAACAGATTTCAGACAACTTAATAATTTGTAGACTATTACTATATAGAGTAAATACACGTGCATGACAGTATTTTGGAGTGTCATCGAGCTCGATGTGTGGAACTATAGGTTGCTGAGAGGCAACAATATTATTCTATTCATACAAGAAAGCAAAGATCTACTTCCACTGTTGTTTTCACACAAAACCTTTGAAGATTTTTGCACAAATCTAATCAGCCATTCTACACAGTAAGTAGATAAAAGGGCATTAAGGGGAACTTATTGGGCAAACGAACTATCAAGCACAGCAAAACTCCACGACACTTCTCCAGAGAGATATAAGAATTTTATGTAATAATAACAATAATGTTACTGAGCCACACATCCCGGCTGTTGTTTAAGGAAAGACCTGTTCGAAAAACGCGGCACTGTATACATGAGAAAAGTGCGGTCTGAATCGTGTGTTAGTGGACTAGTAACTTCGACGATTTTACCACTGAAAAAATTTACTATTGTATACATCGCTGTGGATGGGCGATAGCCCAAACCATGTTAACCCTAGAACAATACTGTGAAAATCGTAACATGAACGGTCGGGCTAGGTGTGATAGACCCAATATCAGAACAATTACGTAAACCATTTTAGTGATTAATTTTGCACCAAAAGTATATTACAATAAAATGGCATGCCAATACCCAGAAAACATTCTTAGAATAAACGACTCAATAACATTTTATAAACTGTCCACTGAAAAATCAGCATAACATTTAGGGTTCAAAATACACGGATATGAAAGTTTGTGGCAAGCAATATGTACTAAATACATCTATCTGTTAAGAGCATTGTCGAAAAATGAACACGATGATTCTCAATATGGCAAGCAAAATGTAACATGTATATGACACTTAGAGAAGTTCCAACTGGATCACATTCGTTGGTTTCTTCTGCCTTAATCAACAAAATAACGACGAGAGTTCTTTGCATTCGAATCCTTTGTAATGACCGTAAAACTGGAATTAGCTATAGTTGCATCTCCAATGTCTTCTTCTCCTTCAATAAATTAGCTGTTGGATTCAATATTACTAGTTATCACAAAATCTGGGTCAGGGTTTGAATCATATTCTAGGTTTAAGCAGTCGTCAAACAAGATTA
Source organism: Anabrus simplex (assembly GCF_040414725.1). Lineage (NCBI taxonomy): Eukaryota > Metazoa > Arthropoda > Insecta > Orthoptera > Tettigoniidae > Anabrus > Anabrus simplex. The sequence goes on from NC_090274.1 coordinate 74,454,837, forward strand.
GACTTGCGACATAAACATATCTGCACGTTGAATACAAGGGTGTAGCCGTTCTATAAAATCTATTTTATGATTAAGAATTCCAGAAAATAGCGTTGAAACGTACCATATAACAACATGGGCGTTACCGACAGGGTCTAAATGTGTTCCGGGGCCGATGACCTTCGATGTTAGGCCCCTTAAAACAACAAGCATCATCATCATCATCATCATCATCATCATCAATATGTGTTCCTTGCGAGTGTACTTACAAAAAGAACAAACGACCAATGATTCATAACATCAGTGCAGATGTTCACTAAGGTAAGCTACCAGGTCTGTCCGAAAATGAGTCTTGTGGGAAAACATTTTTTATTCATTCATTAAAACTGCTTCATCGTTCTGCATTGTTAGCGGGTGAGTTCTTCTTAAGACAAAACTTCTACGGAACCTACTAGCGCACTTATAACAGAGACGCATTTATTTGGAGGCTGAGTGGGCAGGTGTTTACAAAAATTACCACTCTCGTTACAAGAATGAGAGAGGTTCCACCAAATTCTTGAGAAGAACATCCCCGTTCCACACCACAAGTCAGCATATATAGTTTTATTGCACTCTTGAGAAAACTTACCATCACATTGACATCAATAGTTTGACCGTAGCTTGGGATGGACTCACCGGATGTTTTCCAACTTGCCTCTTCCCTAAATCTTTTATCCCATTCGTTACACCAGTGTGAACCATTTCTCTTATAAGAAACCATGTGCATTCGAAAACTAGATTTTTTTCAATTACTTACTGTCACATTCTTTACGAATTTGAAGGCGCCCAGCAATATGCGTCGGCAGGTGTGTTGGAAGACGAGATATCAAGGGAAACGCACATCACAAGAGTACGGAGGCTTATAAATATCTTTTAGCAGGTGCCCATTACGTGTGCTCTTTTCACGAAACTTTTCACCACATTAGTTACGACAGTTTGGACGACAGATGTTTCCGAAAAATATATTGGCGGAAAACGCACTACAACATTCAACATGAGAGTGTGACCACTATCCATCCAGTGTGTGTATGTGTGTGTGTGTGTGTGTGTTGTGGGCTTCATAATGGACTGGACTTCAAACTTTGGTGGAGAAAACTTGACTTCAAACAGCGGAGGAGAGAATATGTAACTTGTAGGGGCCTGGTTTTATTGTGTTTGTGAAGTGTGTTAATAACCTATAACTGTGGAGTGCTTAGGCACTTGGTATTGTACCACTTTAGGCAGCTTTGTATTATATGTTGGTGAGAGGTATGGGGTGCTGTATTTCAGACTTTCCACAATTTGTGTTCCAGAACAACAAGCGTGTGTTGCTCGAGTAATGCATCTTTATACCAAGTGTCAGTCAGTGAACACAGTATTATAAAGGTACAGTATCTGTGTGATATAACAAGTGCCAATAATTAGAATATGCAAGTTGTGTTGATACACAGAGACAGTTATGGGTACTTATCTACATATGTGGTTTGTTCAATGGGTTGACTGCAAGTGCTGGCTTGGTCCTCGCTTTTGGTTTCCCACTGTTTTTGTTGTTGATTAATGTGAAAATATGGAGTCTTCCAGCGATGTATTTTGAGTGTATTTTATGCATATTTTGGTGTGTTGATGAGGTACCCATCACGGATATTTTTCAGAATATAGTTAATTATTTTACAATCCGTTGAGTTATTGATGAAGCTACCTGTGAAGTCCACACCTATTAAGTCGTTTTCAGAAAACTAGGTAAGGCCTGAAGAAGATGTACCAGTACACAGATTTATGTACACGCCCTGGGAGAAAAAGAATTTTCATGCTCTATTAAAATTCAAGGGAGTCATTCTGGAGAATTCTGGCACCTATATTACGGACATTTTGAAATATTATTTTATTAATTTATTTTATTTGAATTATGTTAGTAATTTATTGAGATGGATTTTGCTCGACGCCCTAGCGTGAGGCGGTTAAGTATTTTATTCACATTTGATTTTATTTCAATCGTATTGCAATGGTTTATTATTAACATTGTATTACAAACGGTGCCCAGCGTGAGGCGTTTAAGTATTTTATTTCATTTGATTATTTTAGTCATATGTCAATGGTTATTAATGATTTTAATTGTTATTCACATATATTACAGTGTGTGTGTAAGATATTGCATATCCTGTTTGCACTCTTCAAGAAACTTCTTGGAAACGTATGCAGCTGTTGGCCGCAAAATTTGCAACCAACTCGCCGTTCCGTCTCGGCACATCACAGTGTAATGGGAGGAGCCAGTATTCCTAAGTTACACCCTTCCCCGTTAGGCGGTACGGTTTACAGAAGTTTCAACGACAAGCAGGCGCCCAGTGCGACTTCTAAGTTCATAGGTGTCAGATCGGCGGCTGTCTGCCACACGTTAGCTAGTGTGTCTCAGCTTTTGGTCACAATGTAAGTGTATGTTATTACTATTATTATTATTATTATTTTGTGGATTGCTTTTAAATAGGTGTTTTCAACGACATAAACCATAAAATTATTGATGTCTGACAAATACAAGTACATATTATAGAACTTGTGTCATAATATAAAATATACGCATCGTTACTTAGGTGAATTATACATTTTCGTTGGAAGTCTGAACTTTCTGACGGTGAGCTTTGCACTATTTAGGCCTATTTTTCTATCAAATAGTAGTACATTACTCTATCGCTCTGAAATAATATATATCGTTACGGAATAATAGAACCAATGCTTCTGTAGAGCGTAATTTTGGTTTCTTGTTTCTAGGGCCAGATACAGCACTCCCGAGGACATCCAAAGAATTCTAAGGGAACTAGAAGCTGAAGAGGCTACTGGAAAAGAACAAAAGTGCGACTGAGATGACGACGAAGATCCGGACTTTTAACCTCAACGAAGATCACAATTCTGACTCAGAGACTGATATGGATCATGGTGACTTCACAATGGAAGTGGATAATGAAAATAAAATGCCGTTCTACATTGGAAAAGATGGGGAGACTCTTTGGCCAAGTAAAATATTGTTGTCTCAGACAAAGGTGAAGTCAAAGAACATTGCAAGGGTTATTCCTGGGCCTAGGGCACAAGCTAGACAATGCCAAAGACCACTTGAGTGTTTCCTGAAAATTATAAGTCCCGACGTCCGACTCGTTGGCTGAATGGTCAGCGTACTGGCCTTCGGTTCAGAGGGTCCCGGGTTCGATTCCCGGCCGGGTCGTTGATTTTAACCTTCATTGGTTAATTCCAATGGCTCAGGGGCTGGGTGTTTGTGCTGTCCTCAACATCCCTGCAACTCACACACCACACATAATACTATCCTCCACCACAATAACACGCAGTTATCTACAAAATGGCAGATGTCGCCCACCCTCATCGGAGGGTCTGCCCTACAAGGGCTGCATCCGGCTAAAAATAGCCACACGAAATTAAAAAAAGCCGCGACATAATTTCTGATATAGTTAGATTCACCAAGAATTATATTGCAACAAAGAAACATCAGAACGAATGAAATGAAGGAGACGATATAGTTCGAGAGAGCAGATTCAAGTCAGCGGCGAACGCCGAAATTATGGCTGTCCACGGTGCTCTGTTTCTAATCGGTGTGAAAAGGGGAAATTGTGCTGATTTTTCAGAATATTTTGCGACATACAGTACTGGATTGACAATTTTGCGTGCGAATTTCAGCAAAAGAGCGGTTCAAATGTCTCCTGAGGTGGATTAGGTTTGATGACATAACAACTAGGGAACAGAGGAAGAAAATTGGGAAGTTGACTCCAGTAAGAGATCTACAAACTGTATTCATACCAATAGCTAACAAGCGTACAACATTGGGAAATTAGTAACCATCGACGAGATGCTCGTCGCATTTCGATGACGTTGTGGGTTTATTCAATATATGGCTGAAAACCAGCTAAGTACGGCCTAAAGATTTATGCCCTTTGTGACTTCCAAACATTTTATACCTACAATCTCGAACTGTACTGTGGGAAACAAAAACCTGGTCCCTTCGAAGCATCCAACAAATCTTTTCATATTGTCAGAAGATTATGTACAGTAATAGAACGCAGTAACAGAAACCTAACTACTGACAACTATTTCAGCTATCTGCTTGGTGAGTATCTTCTGAAGAATGGTATTACATTCCTTGCGACTCTGCGTACGTATAAGACAGTTATCCCCCCCCCCGAGTCTGTGACTTAAAACAAGAATTTTCTACCAGGGAGTCACTTGTTTCGGTGTCAGGGGGCTAAATCTTTGATTTCCTTCGCCACCCAAAAGAAGAAAGTTGTAATTTTACTCTCCACCATGCACGACCGCAATGATATAGACGAAGAAACCGGTAAACCCGTAGACATCATGGATTAAAATGCCATAAAAGGTGGCGTAGACATAGTTGGACTTGTGTACACGTATTACTACATCAAGGAAAACTCTCAGATGGACTATGAATTACTTCTTCCGAATTCTAGATCTAGCTGGAATAAACTCAATGGGTATTTTCCAGATGAACAATCGTACGGACAAATAATTGGGAAGGGAGTACCTCCACCAGGTGGCCCTTGAACTTATGCAACAAAACCTCCAAGAGCGGGCCAAACTAGCACAAAAGCTTCCTAAAGAGTTAGCTCTAATTTTGAAGGACTAAAAAGAAGAAAGCTGCTCAACAAGAGAAACGCCGATACGACCAGCAATTTGATATATTTGTGGGACACACAAGAATCATCGAAAACGGCTCTCCTGCAACACATGCCAAGAGAATGTTTGCCAAACACATGCTAAATTGTTCTGTCGTAAATGTTATGAAAGATCTGAAAATGGGAATGACTTTGTGACTGATGAATAATTTTAGAAACTTGATGAGCAACTAATACTTCTGTAGCTAACCGCTTGCTGAGCATCTTCTGAAGAATAGTATTACATTCCTTAGGATTCTGCGTGAAGGTAGGTTGCTATCCCAACTCAAGCGTGTGACTGAAAAGAAAAGTTTTGTTTCGGTTGTTTGTAATATGAGGTATATTTGTTTTGTTCGGACATGCAGATTTTGGCTAATAGATATTTCGAATGTTCATGAATTCTAATCGCATTTATTATATGATTAACATATTGATATTGTGCATTCAAAGAAATTACAGCTTAATGACGTGAACTAAAACCAACTGAAATTCGATGTCTTAGAAAAATAAGAAATATGATAATGTTTAAGCTTCTAAAGTATGTTGTAATGGAGAAATCACTCTGAAAAATAATAAAGTTTATTTCTTAGTGCAGTACTTATTAATACTGATTTAAGAAAACTGCTGTCTATTATGCATTTAAGTTAAACAATAGCACTGACAGAAAGATGCAAGTGCGGCTAACAGCCGCAACGATAGCCGAAGTGTTAAAAAATTTACGTTTGCCGATGAACGTTACGACAATGAGGGCGCTATCCATAAATCACGAAAATGTGTTGTCGAATATTAAATTAGGTCAAAATATTACCACATTGAACACAATGATGTGGACGTGTCTAATACCACTCTTTTTTCACGAAACTAAGATATATATAAGCAAGTGCACATTCAACTCAAGACTTTTGACCAAAACTGTCACACACATCGTTCCCAACAAAGAGGGAGAGCTGCAATATATCTTGTGTTTTCGAAGACCGGACTTGGTATTAAAATTAATTATCGCATTGACTACATAAATGTAGACGCTCCTCAGTATTGGTCAGGGTATATTGTCGAAGAACTTCATTTTCAAAAAACTTTTTTGCATAGTCATTACCAGAACGTGGACTCTAACTAGTATGTATAGTCCTCATGTCTGGACACTCACCAGGGGCCTATTCCACAAAAGTATTGTACCGTTTTCATCGTCCTAATATCGGAATGAAGGTCGTCATACGAAGTTATAAGTTTGCCATGCACGGTAATGATCGCGAAGATTACGTAATTGGGCCATACGTCACAAAGGAATGCATATATTAAGTAAATTAGGCCGTGATTTCGAAGTGTATACATTTTACGAGCGTGTATATATTCAAGAAGGCCGTGCACGTGACGGCAAAGATATTTATTTGATGAATTAAAGATGCCTAGATCACGGACCGAGACGGAAAGTTATCAAGGATCCATGCGGCCGTGATAAAATAATAGAAGGTTTTCAAAATTGTTAAAACAAGAACAAGAAGCTGAACAATAAAAAAATCCGTAACGTAAATCGAAATAAATTTATCCTCAAGAAGTAAAGCCAATCTTCGTGTGAATAGAAGGGAGATATTGTAGAAGTTACCGACTGGAGAACCTGCGAAGCAAGAGAATATTTGGAAAACAAACATACACGAAGGAATATCGTGAAAAGAGAGTTAGGAAATACCCGAACAGTAGTCGGAGTGGATACTCAAGTCCGTGCGAGCAACCAAGTTGAATATTACGTAGTATAGGTTGATTAGCCGAACAAAAGAAAATATTTACAGAGATAACTTGAAATAATTTAACTGTTAAATTGCTACCAAAGATTAATATTGAAGTATTGTCCTAAAAACCTGATATTAGAGACAAACCTGATATTTATTCCTGAGAATATGAATATGAAATTAATTCACGATTTGGAAATGTTTCTTTCTGTTATGATTGACTGCAACAACATGATGAGAGGCTAAACCAAAAATGGAGCCAGCTGTCTGACGGAAACCGCCCAGCTGTTACTGCTATCCTGAGTCCTAAAACTACAACCGAATGGTGACGTAGCAGAGGATGGAGCCGTACGACGCAATCCCTAGATGACAACATCAAGGCCAAAGCCGACCATCTAACGTCAGTGATCACAAGATAAGTTCCAAAGAGTTATTTTATTTTCTTGAAATTGATATGCAGTAAATTTGGTGGTAGTTAAAGTGTATATTTGGTACGCTGTTTTACCTAGTTCTTCGTGATAAAATCACAGACGTTACCATCTTCGAAATGAGATTGTCCATGTTGAATTATTATTATTAGTAGGGGAATAGGTACTTCTTCCAGATTCTACAATCTATGCCATAATATAGGAATGCTTAAAACTAAGCCAGGAGAGATTTGGAATGTAATTTCTAACCATTATGGGACAAAAACATCGTATTTAAAGTGACGTAACCTTAATTATATATTCTTGAAGAAGATAGTTGATTTACGAATAACCTAAATGTGTTTGCCGATACGACGCAACGAAATGTGAGTACATATTAACTTATTTGATTTATATATGCATTTCATTTTTAGGCTAGCGTGTTTACGCGTATAATATATGAATTCTAACCCAAAAGAGTACCATTGTAGTAAAGTAATATGATGTTGAAATGATTTGCCGTCATGTTGGTGATGATAAATGTTTACATAGAGAATTTATGATTTGAATGGCATGTTAATGTGCAATTGTGAATAATTATTCGTCGTGATATGTTTATGAGATTGAATTATGAGACATTATGGTAATTAATGGTAGTAGACGGAGAGATAGATGTATTTATGGGTAGTTTTGGCGGTAAATACGACGTATTATGGGCCGATGGTGATGATTACCATTTGCGGCAAAATAATGAAATGGTAATGAGAGGTATATAGGGTTAATGGTACACGCGTACAATGAAAAACATCGCATATTTCGTATATTTGGGTTACCATACACTGTCTTCGGAAGAAATATCCAAGTAGTAGGAAATAAATGAAGGGAAACTTGTCGTCTTCATAGTTAATTTATACCGACGTTGTACTAAATATTATTGGAAGTTTGTTGTCAAGAATGAATTTGATTCATAGAATAATCCCATAATTTAAAATCTTTACCGCAATTAAATATAAGAGGTAACCAAATGCATTCCTTCGGAATCAGTGATATCTGATTAATTATTGCTAAACCCTAAAACATGTTAGGTACAATTTTTATTAGAAATACGATTATAATTAGACTTTGAACGATACCTACATTTATTTAAGGTGTTATTTGAATGTTTAAATCAAATGATACGGTCGAGGAGACCAATATTTCTCATTTTAAGAACAAAATATATTTGAAATAGCCATTTTTGGGCCAAAATATTTGGGACTTACTTGTGATTACTAACGTTAAGACGCCGAAATGAGTGAATTGTGATGGAATGTTGAAGTGATAATGATGAAAATAAGCATTTTTTAAATTATTTTTTTTAATTATCAGTTGTTTTTGTATAAAAGTAACAAGAACTGATGGACTTAAATTAAATAATGTTATTAAGAAATTTAATTAGGATTAGGGACTTAGCTTTATTTTCAACCTAAAGATTTCTTTATTAAAGAAGAAGAAGATAATTGAAGATGATAATTATTAGTAGATTTTCTTTTGTGATTCCGGAATCAAGAAATAAAATATAGATTTTCTAATTTGGAGATTATTATTTTAGGAGATAGGCTAATATTATTAGGATTTTGGTAATTTTGAATTAATCCATTAAAAAATATTTTATTTATTTTCTTCGCTTATATTCGGATGATTGGACTTGGAAAACATAATAATGATTTTGGATGATGAATGGTATCGAGAATAATTTGTTGATGTGGAAATGTGGTGCCTCAGTTGACCTCACGGTAAAATAGTATGGTTCGAAAAAGCAATTTAATTATCCCTGAGAGGTGTCACGAGGCTAAGTAAGGATTACCATATCATATATTCTGATAGGAGAATTCTAAGTTACGATATCGCTAAAATTCTATGAGGCGATAACTGCGTATATGATGAATATTTAAAGCGAACTTAGCCAACGACACTTAGCATCAAATTTATTATGCATTCATCCATTAAATGATCTATTAGAGTGATGGGAGATTGAGGGGAAAATAGCCGGAGCAATTGTTACCCAAGTTAGCGTTCATATTAAAAATGGTCGCCCAATATGGTGCATGGATAAAACTACCCCTCAGGATGGTGCAGTATGGTCTTGTACATTACAAGTAAATTCTCTAGTAACTAGAACAAATACCAGAGTTTCTGTTCCACAAAAGAATTTTCTACAGTTGTACTTTACTACTCCATACTTACAAATTACCAGGGAATTTTTATAGGTATGTTCCACAAAAGTACTAGTACTTGTAATTTACTAGTGAATTGGGAACTATTCCCTACCAGTGAAAGGACAATAATATATAAATGTACTAGTGCTATTTAATTATACTTATTTCAGATACATTTTGATAAATATGTGGTCTAGCAGAAGTGATAGTGATGGTAATCAAAATGAAAACTACCATCTGTATAGGGAAAGAATAAACTTCCAGTTTAACACTATTTGAATACAATGAGATTTTTAGGTTAAGCACAATGCAAGTGGAAGAACTTTTGATGGATATTTATCATAGGTTGAAACATTCTACGAACAGAAATAAATCTCTCTCTGCTAAACAACAGTTAGGCCAACTAACAACACTGCTTTGGCTAGGAAATTGTGGTCAGTACCATGGTATTGCACATATGCATGGGATGGCAAAATCTTCGGTCTGTAGCTGCAATAAATGATATAAAATTTCCTCAAATTGTTCCTTGACCTGAAAATACTGAACAAACATGTTCCAAGAAGGACATTCCTGGAATCATTAATTCCAGGTAATTCCAATCATTAATCCAACTTTTCCCCTCAAAAGCTCCATGAGCTTTTCCAAATCAAATATTTCCATCCGATCCATTATTTTGTCTTGTTTTTTCAGACTCTCGCTGAATGCACCGAAATGAATATCTTTCCTTCTTTCTATTTCCTTCAAAATGAATAACTTCCTTTCCTTGACACCATTTTAACAATTCATGCAGAGTGTTCAATTTTGTAACAATTAAGTTTGGCGGCTGAATGTCGTCATTAGCGGCATCCGATTCCAAATGACAGACCAAGATGGGTATGTCAGACTATCGTGGAACATATGCGAGGATCACGGAAGAACAGAATGGGTGATAATAACAGAGTAATTTCCTATCATCAAAGAAATAAACTGAAAAATAACACTGTAGCATTGAGAAATTCACAGAAATATTAGAGTTCTTTGAATCTTTGCTACATAACTTAACTTAAAATACGATATTAAGATTTAATGAGGCAAGCATAACCTAATTCAACGAAAGGAATATGAAGATAAACAGCTGATTCATGCTATGACGTAGTATGTTTATTGATATGTTGTCACTTGTAAAACTTGTAACAATTCACTAGTAATATACAAGAGACTATCAGTCTTTTGTGGACAAGAAATGTACAACTCCATACATTACAAGACCCCACACTAGTAACTTGTAATGTTCAAGACCATACTTTTGTGGAATAGGCCCCAGTATGCATATGTAGGTGTTCAAGAAGATGCACTTCTCAGAAAAATTATTACCACATTGATCACACCAATGTAGACGTTCTTTCAGTTTGCTTAACCAGGTTATTTCGAACAAATGACTTCTGGGAAACTTCTTTACGTATCGATCACAGCAATGGTAAGGTCACGAGTAAGTGCAAGTTTTTGGCAAGTTGAGATAAGTGAGAAAATATCTTACCACATTCCTTACAGGAATATGGTTGCGCACCAGTATGTGTATCCATGTGTTGCTGAAGGTACGAATTCCCAAGAAAAGTTCTTAGCATTGTGATTACAGGAGCGTGAACGCTCACGTGTATGTGTAAACAGGTGATGCCGAATGAGCGACTTCTGAGAAAACTACTTACCACATTGTTCAGAAAAATTTGGTCTCTCATCAGTATGCGTAAGCAGGTGCCGCTGAAGATGCGACTTTTCAGAAAAATTATTACCACATTTTATACAGGAGTGTGGACGCTCACCAGTATGTGTACGCATGTGGCGAAAAAGATTGGACTTGTGAGAAAACTTATTACCACATTGCTTACAGGAATGTGGACGCTCGTCAGTATGTGTGACCAGGTGTTCCCGAAGATTCGAATTCCGACGAAACTTCTTACCACATTGCTCACAGGAATATGGACGCTCGTCAGTATGTGTGACCAGGTGTTGCCGAAGATTCCAATTCCAACGAAAGTTCTTACCACATTGTTTACAAAAATACGGTCGCTCACCAGTATGTCTCTCGTCAGTATGCGTAAGCAGGTGTCGCTGAAGATACGACTTGTCAGAAAAACTATTACCACATTGATTACATGAGTGTGGACGCTCACCAGTATGTGTACGATTGTGGCGATAAAGATTGGACTTGTGAGAAAACTTCTTACCACATTGCTGACAGGAATGTGGACGCTCCACAGTATGTGTGACCATATGTTCCCGAAGATTCGAATTCCGAGAAAATTTCTTACCACATTGCTTACAAGAATGTGGACGCACTGCGGTATGCGTAGGCAGGTGTTGCTGAAGTTGAGACTTTTGAGAAAAATTATGACCACATTGTTCACATTGGTACGGACGCTCACCGGTATGCGTAGCGAGGTGTCGCCGAGGAGACGACTTTCGAGAAAAATCATTACCACATTGTTTACATAAATGTGGACGCTCACTAGTATGTGTAACAAGGTACTGCCTAATATGCGACTTCGGAGAAAACTCGGAACCACATTCGCTAATGGGATGGATTGGCCTTCGATCAGAGTCAAAGAACAAGTGTAGCTTGCATTCAGTACGAGTGGGCAAAATGCACATTACGTCACTTCCTCCTTTCATGATCTCGCACGTACTGTTACATGTACCCACTGGAACTCCGGTCAATAATGCAACGTTCTCAATACTAGAAAACAGAAAACAAAAGTTATTACACTTTACGATTAAGATAACACAATCAAATACAATATCTAGAACCAAATGCAATATGTACCAAGATTGCTTGTTATCACATTACATCGCACTCCAAATCTCAATAATTTCAGATAAAGGCTCTAACACATAAGCCCATATAATTTAGAATTGTCAAAAGGAAAACATGATAAGTTGGTACTTAACTACAGCACATCCAAACAATTCAAGACGGTGTAATATGGAAGCAATTATTGTGAGAATGCTTCCCTTAGAGATTTCCTCACACGCATCCTTCAACTTCATTTTAAATGAAACTCATCACATTTAGGATGTCAAATAATACCTAATGTTTTAATAGCTTCATCCTTAGTGAGGTTAAATGTTGACAAGATTTCTCTAACATCTTCAGGGAAATAGGCAAGAGCTTCTGCACAATCTGACGTCCAGATCCCGAGAAGCTGGGAAGAAATTTCTTACTGAACCTCCTCAGCTAACTATCCCATTTCAAAATTCGCAACATCTGTCAAATTCTTGGCTTGGATGTCATACTAGAATTGTTCAGCACACAATGATGGGGCCTACGAATGCTTAATGAGTTAGAAGTCACAAGGGGTACATTTTCCATGCGTCCCGTTTCGCTGTATTCATGCATGAAAATTACATACAGCTGTTTCAAATCTGGAAAATTGGCAAACTTATTCTCTATGTGTTCAAACATTTTAACAGCATTATGCTTAGACCGAGCTACATGTGGCAATTCAGCACTAATACGAAAACTGCCATTAAACCTGCCAGAATCATCCATTTAGTCATTATTCAAAAAAATGTTCTTCACATGCCTTTTCTTCAGGAGTAAGAAATGGTTGATGGAGTTTTTCAAGCTTTCAAAACCTTTGCAATTTTGTGTAAAGAGAATCGAGATTTATAAGCCTGACACACCCAACCTTGTCATTATTCTTAACACAAAACTCAGGGATGCTGCCTGACAATCCCCAACGAAATGTGGTCATCTAACAAGGTGTGACAACCATTCTTAAGCAAGGTATTAGAAGATAAAATATCATAGCAGACTTCAGCAGAATGCTGCTTAAATATAGTAACACTTAAAATGACATCACAAGCTTTATACCAAGTGGAACAATCAATTTGCTGTGCAGGAAGTTGGCTTGTGGTTTTAGTCACAATTGCACAGTTCAACTTCATTGTATAATCTGACACATTACAGAGAACAAAACAAGGTTGCATGTGGATCATCCATGCGATACATCAGTATTGCCTATACCAAATATAAGTAGCCAAAAAATCTTAGTACAAATGTCAAGTTTCGTGACAAGACTAAAAGACACGAAGGATAAATGACTCCCCCAGTCCAAAAAAAAAATCTTTAACTAGTACGTCTCCTGAACTGTTCTTCACTGCTACACAAGCTGTGCTTAACTAAATATTTGAGTGGGTGGCACAACTGCAGAACTTCTATAATTTATATCCTTATTGGGCACTGTTTGAACTTTACAAACTTTACAAACCAATAAGGTGTGGTGGGGTCCATTGTTCCGGGAGCAAATGTGTCGCTTACACTGTTTAGATAAATGAGAAGCAAAGAACACAGATACCAAAGGTTATTTTCTCTCACAACCTTGCGGCAATAATCAATGCTTGTTTGAACTTCTTACAATCAGAATTGCTATGATTATCAAGTTTTTGAAATTTAAAATTAAAGGAAATGCTCTTGTTGGTATTGTGAAATAAAATCTAAAAAGTATCACAATGACAAAATGGCCATGAATCGAAGACAACCAGTGGATCCAATTCACAATGCCTTATTTTCAGATATAATGCTTGTTGTCCAAAAGGGTCCAAAATCCATGTCACTGAACCTTGCAACAGTATTAATTACTGGTAAAGCAGAACCATGGCCTTCCTCCTATAGTGGTACTAATCACAGGTATCATACTCATGGCCTTCCTCCTATAGTGGTACTAATCACAGGTATCGTACTCATGGCCTTCCTCTCACGGTGGTACTAATCACAGGTAATATAGAGACATGGCATGTAATACATAATGGCACCACTCACAGGTAATACAGACCAATGGTGTTCCCCACATTAGGGTACTACTCACAAGCAATGCAGACCGATGGTGTTCCTCACAGAGTGGGATTAAACACGGCCAACGACTAGATCAATTATAACGATGATGATCATAATTCTGGTTTAAAGGGGCCTACCACCTAAATAACCAGACCCTATTGGCACGAGGAGCAACAATATGAAACGATAATTAAAACTTCAACATGTATTCATTGACAAGACTCTAAAGTAAATGATGATGAAAAATTAGCATGAATTCATAACAATCAGTTGATCCGATGTCTTAACTATGCAGGGTAGGATTAGAAAGAACATTAGGATAAAACATACAACTTAGCTTGGAGTCCCAGTGCTCAATGCTGCATCAGGCAAGTTTGCTACATGTCTTAGGTCCTATAGCCAAGAACATCCACTCGAGGGATGGTAAGTTCGAATCCGCAGTTAAGAAGATAGTTTTAAAGTGGTTTCACATTTTCATACCAAGCTGGTTAACATAACGTCGCTGTAGTGTGAAAATTCTTCTCCTGAAGGACGTAGTAGCGCTTGAGCTCGTCCTTATGAACAGAGTACGGTAGTGTATGACCTCTTCCTACTCAGTACTCATTTTTGTTACAAAATTGAGTAAACATCAGATTTACCTCTCGGAGTTCTTAACAGACAATCAAACATATAACTTTATCGAATAGATCTATATGAATTGCTGTTAAAAATTATACATATTCAGATTAAATTATGCCTTCCTCACCACCACCATTAAGAAACAAACGCTGAATCTCTGAGTTCCGAGATAGAGATTTGAACCCCAAAAACTACAACAAAAACTACACTCGTATTCACTTAGCAAAATGGTATTGATATAATCTTTTTACAGAGAATCGGTTCATTATGAGGTTCTACTATTGAGTTGTATCACTATGATAATTAAACTTATGTTTTAATGGTCCACCTTTTACAATCCTATATTATGCAATGTGTATAGACTATATAGTATTGGAAAGGTGGACCATTAAAACATAAGTTTCATTATTATTGTGATCAAAATTCAATACGGATCAAAACCATGAAGTTTATATCCTATGATATTGAGTAGTATGGCAAAGCAAATATGAGCTACTACATAACTTCAACAGAAAGAAACAGACAGCACCATCAGTAAGAAACATAACACCTGCAGGAAAAGCTTCCATGGTGTCTGGATATTCTACACCAGCACCACCATCACGAGGACAAACTGCGATGGAGGAGAATGAAGGGAAGCATGCTAGGAGCCTGGAAGACCGTGATTCTCCAAGCACAAATCATTGCTCACGTGAAATAAACCCCACTTGCATTGACTGGCAGAACACACACACCACTCATCATCAGGCAGCACATCACATCTCAAAATCAGAATGATATTCTAGCACAGAACCATTTACCAGCAGCGAACCGCTTGTTGGTACTTATGCCATTAAATATATGAGGAGCTAAGGCGAGGCAGCAAAAAAACCGCATTGCTCACACAAAGTACAACACAGTGGCACAACAAACACTGGTCTTCCTGTCCCATTCTACATAGTGAAGATGAGAAATCTGAACCCAGATATCACCCACTTGCTCCAAATCTACAATATAATCACTAAGCTCCTGCCCAATGCCAGACGAGATTATCTCATAGAAATTCAGTACAGCAACGATGGCCACCTCATCAAAACTTCTAGAATTTTTTTACACAGTCCTAGACAGCAAAGTAGGACTGGCACATTTTGTACACATGCTGCAACATAAACCTGGCTCAACAATGCAGCACAACTAACCGCCTTTGCGTCCAGCCTCCACCTGGTCAGTGGTGGTACATGGGGTTGATAGCAACTACATGGAGGACGTTATCACTGCTCATCTTCAGAAATGGAACATCAAACATTCCCGGCCATTCAGATCCAGAATTCTAACGGACACACCTCACTGATACGTATCCTGTCCCGGATTATGGCAAAAATGAACCAGCCTCTGAGGAATGGTTTGCTGGTCTACGTGAATCGACATATGTGGAGGCCTCTTGGTCATCTTGACCACAGCGCAGACACTGCGATCGCTGCCGATTATATGATCATCCTAATATTGTTTTCTTCAAAATGTATGTGCGATTTGTAGTGGTCAACACACCTCAAGTGCTTGCGAGAGAAAGGGATCACACAAATGCAACACTTGCAGTGAAGATCATCCAACTTTCTCAGATAAATGTACGGGTAAACGTCAACCTTCTCGCACTCAGCCGGAAAAAGTGTTACCTATCACACCAATTGACATCCGTACCCCCACGCTCCCCTTCCACTCCTTCCACTGAGGCCATTCTGAAAATCATCACTATGGAGCTCCAGAATATTGTCCGATTCTAAAGGCCTGATGTTCTGTATCAGAACCAGCTAGCGGCGCGATTGATCTTCTAGACTAACTTTGACAGAACTTTCTCTGGAACGAGAATGCAATGTGCATTATTTCTCCTTGATCCCAGTCCATTGTAGTAGTAAATTAATGTTTATTACATTAATGTGTGTTCTTTAAGGGTCAAGTGACTGCTGCCCCAATAGATGTCACGGAGGGGTAGCAATTAGAATTCATAAATCCATCCCTTCAGAACATCATTATCATTCTTTAAATGAATACCTATCTGAAAACTTTAACATAGAAATCACTATTGGAAATCTAATAATAGCTTTAGGAAATAATATTTATATACCTCTTGGCTATTTCCAACCTCAGAAATTTGTACAAAATATTGATCGTAAGTAAAGTACTTACATCATGATCGCAGATTTTAAAATTACTTCATATACACAACAACTACACGCTCTTTACGATCAACTATTAAGTGATATACATACCCTTACCTTCCCCCAACCCGCCCTTCATCAAATACGAGCCCTGAATTTCTGATCCTAGGCCCTAACCTAGCAAAGAACCGTGACATCACCATGCTACCTTCAATGGAAAATGACCATGTACCTGCATCACTAACCATAAAAAATATACTAACAAACCCACAGCAACATAATCAACATCCCCAAACAGTCATACGGTATATACGAACCTAATGGGTAGCATGCAGACCAACTGTATCAGGCATAATATGCAATACTGAACACCTACTTTACAGCATGAATTACAAGATAAAGTTAAGAAATTAGAATCCCCACTAACTACTGACAATCGAATACCACTGAACCTGTGATCCAAATATTCAGGAACAGAAGAGTTCGAACCTTTTTCCACTCTTCCTTAAGCGATCGTAATTCCAAAATGACTAATTTGGCTTTCATAATTTTTTCATCAGGTTTCCATGGCCCCATATCGAACTGGGAATCAAGCATGGTTTCAAAATAAGATCCTCATATGACCAGACTATTTCCTATGGAACCACCTGAGATAAGACCGTCGAATGCCACACCTTATAAAACAAGAGGTATTCTTCACATGAATGACATATGTTTTGCAATTTTCTTTTAAGAAGGCAAAGATATTGTACCAGGAAGGCCTAGGCCCTGGCACATATCAATTGAAAAAACTTTATTTCAGCATACAATTTCCGTCCGACATGCGAACAGCTGAGCGAAGGAACATTCCAGTACACACCAGACTCCGCGAGCGAACCAGGCGAGGTCAAGTGACGTCACCTACCGCTTGAAACTTGCCTCCCCTAGAGATATGTCTCGAAAGAATTTTTCTTTCCTGAACTTTTTAACGCCTTAACCGATTTGAACAAGACCAACACTAAATTGTAGCAGACATAGTAAAAGTAAAATCCTGTAAATTTCAAAGCAATCTGTCCAGTAGTTTCTGAGTTATAACAATATAAAGTTTAAGAAGATTGAGCGCTCTCGGTCACATGATTCAGAACACCACCCCTCCCGGCGCAGATATATAGGCCAGTATGTCACGGCTGACAAGCAGTGTGGCAGCCCAGTGCAGTGCAGAGCAGTGCTGTATGTGTGTGTGAGTGAGACAGAGGGGAGACTGACTCTCGTACAGTCTGTCAGTGCAGTCTCGAAGATAGTACTTTCCGTCGTGTTTCGCGGAGACGAAATTATGGGCTAATCAATCGCCGTCACACTTGTAAAAGACGTCGCACCGTACTTAGTCTATCGTGCCGCGACTACGATATAATTCACAGACATTTCGAAACATAACACGTCTGAAATCATTGAAACACGAAGTCAAATATTTGATATTCACAGTCTAGAACATGACGTGCGGACTTAGTTAATTTCACATAATATTGAACTTCTACAATAAACAGAAATTGTCGTGTACAATAACTCTAATTTTCTAGGACTCATTTCTTCCAATACAGTACATCCTTGAACTGTGTGTCTCTATTTACGTAGCGTTCATGCTAAATTAGGACACGACTTACTCCAATGATAGACTGGGTGAATATTAAGAACTTTTTCTAAGGTAATATAATATTATCACTACCAGAAAATCAGTGTTATCTGCTAGGATAGTGATTCAAAGACTGTGATCAGAGACTGTGATGAAATGTTTGAACTGTGTATTTATGGACCTTCTCAGTGACTATTTCAAATAGTGTTTTATGCAGCAAGGACTGTGATTATTCATTTAACGTCATAAAATTAAAATACGAACTGAACTGTGTTTGACAGTAAATAACAGCGGCTGTAATAACTACTCGCGCCAATTGAACTTTCCGTGTGCTAAAATCACCTCCATGCGCAGCGGAAATCTTGGTGAAATTCTACAAGATCCAGCTACCTCAAACATCAGCTCATCTACAGTATGGTACCCATTGAGGGACGTCAACGTGGTTTCTTCGTGGAACATCGAGTTCGAGTCTCCTTCCGCACTCCGCGGAATGTTCCAGACTTCCATTCTCCACATCAACATTTGTAAGCCAAATTTTCTTTACTAAGTGAGTAGTCACAAACTGACTGACTTTATCTTATCAATCTTGAACAGTGATTTTCTCAGTGCTGCGTGTGAACGATATTTCGTAGTTTTTCATCATTTCTCAAAAGTTCATCTTTAATGATAAATTTATTTTTCAAAATTTAATATACATATTACATAAAAGAACTCTAGGATTTTCAAGTGTTCTATATTTCAAGGCTAACAAACTGAGAAACTTTCAACAGAAATTTAAATTCTTATTTCAATTTTCAATTATAAGTGTGCATTCATTTCATGAGTTAATACTTAGAAAGACTTTAGGTGAAGAACTTTCTCGAACTGAATTCAAGAAGATTTACGTTTAAACTTTTGATTTCAAGGAAAGAGCTGAGTCCTATATTGATATTGCAGTGTGATGAATCATTCAACATCATTAATGAATTATTTGGAAAAAGCATAACCATCTATTATTCGCCCTGCGATTCTATCCTGCTCTGTATCGGCACCAAAATCAACTTCCACTACCTGAGATCCTCCTCATGCCCTACACCCACGAACTTTCCCTGGTACAATATAATTATTTTATGACTTATATGCTTCAAGCTGGATCATCTCTCATGTGTGTATGGACTTAACAACTGTGTTTCTCACCTTATAAATTAAACAATTTTACTTCATGGTCTGACGCGCCATAATCTCATTCCATATTTTTGTACCATAATTTTAACTTATTTTTAATCACTATTGCATGTGTTTGATACTGTTCTTTGGATGTATGTATTTTGTTTAATTGTATCACTGGCTGATGATGACACGTAATTAGTGTCGGAACTAGTACCAGTCTTTTATGAACGCCATGCGATATAATTCAAAACCATTAATTAGTATTGAATAGGTGGAAAAAAATACCTTTAATTCACTGACAAACATAACGCAATCCTACCCCTATTATCTAATAATGCATAACAAATCTGCACTCAGTGATAATAAAACAATGACTGACATTTTTGCACATAATTATAATGTAATTTTCTCACCATCCTCCGATCCCAATATCTACCATCCTGACCACGATGCAATATCAGAATATTCAGGTATCACACAAAATCCTCTTTGAATTACCTTCGAATCCGCTCCAGCTCTTGACTCCCAATATCCCCTAAATGCTCCTATTACAGTCTAAGGTATAAAAGACGCACTCAGGACTAAAAAGAACACTGCCTCTGGACTAAATCAAATTACTTACCGACACATCCCTTCCTACAACTCCAAAATGAAGTATACACCATAATTCTCCACACTGGATTCTTCCCAACCACTCCCCTCCAATTGGGTACATGACAAAATTTTGTCATTTTGAAAACTCCAAAAACTGCCATCCCAATTAACTTCATATTGTCCCATAAATCTCCTAACAGTGCTCTAAAATCTTAGAAATCATCTTAGCTCACTGTATATATACCTATCACGACACCCTCCATCTCATACATGAGTAATACGCCAGTTTCTGTCTTCAGCACTCCATACATGACCATGTCTTTCACATCTCTGTGATAAAATGATAACCTACAACCTGTTTTCCAGTTTTCGACCGGGTCAGGAATATAATGAATGAAACATATATAAGCTAGTATTACAATGGGGTCGCCACTCCCAAGGTGATTATTAATGACTGATAGATGCAATGGAATGACAATGGAGAGTGTTGCTGGAATGAAAGATGACAGGGAAAACCGGAGTACCCGGAGAAAAACCTGTCCCGCCTCCGCTTTGTCCAGCACAAATCTCACATGGAGTGACCGGGATTTGAACCACGGTATCCAGCGGTGAGAGGCCGACGCACTGCCGTCTAAGCCACGGAGGCTCTCTCACATCTCTGTATCCATCACAAAATATTTACCTACAAAAATATGCGCAGCCCTTACCAGTCTTGATGTTGAGAATGCCTTTCAACGGGCTGATATAAAAATTACACCAACTTCCAGTTCCAATGACAATCACCAATTTCCTAGCCAAAATCAGTATCCAAAACGTATTTACCTACACCTCTCCAATTAAAGCGAGAGTACCACAAGATATCCCACTCTCATCACTTTTGTATGTCCTGTTTTGTATCAATATTGCCCAAGCTATACCCCCACTTTCATTGCGTCAGTTAGCTGAAAACACAGCAATACTGTCTGTGGAATCCAGTAACTGATCCTTGCAATCGCGTCACCAAACTAATTTAAATGAACTCGAACAATGACAAAATCTCTGACAAATCAAAGTTAATGTCAGCAAAAATGTATAATTTTTTTCCTAATCTTAAATGTAGATGCCGTCTTACTAACAAAACCTTTCTAACCTTAAATAATCAACCCCTTGCTGTAACAACCACACTTACCTACCTAGGCATAACGTTTCAAAATCATTTTCAATGGAATGTACATTTGGGTGCAATTTATAAAAAGGCATCCCACAAGATTCACCTCCTTCCTTGGCTGTTATGTCAAACCTGGGGATTAAAAGCCATACAGATCACACCTCGTACCAAACACCACTTCCCGCTTCCGAGTCAGAACATAGATAAATTTAAACTCAAAATGGAATTATGGACAAATACAGACCGCATATCTTTTTTCTTCACAAGGAGAAGGGTTCGTTAATAATTTTGTCATTGACTGTACACTTAAAACTTAAAATATATATAAATTTATCTAAGTAAAAATATAAAACAAAAATGTAACATTGTTCCACTTCGAGAAAAACAATGTTTTCCGTTCTGTTACTATATTTGTAGTGATTCAATACTTTAACAAGAAAACTATTTTCATATCTGACAACGTGTTTTACAAAAGCAGAAGAATTTTTTTAAAATTTACTTCCATAAAACATGTGAAATTAGCACAGAAACATAACTGAAACAAATGGCTGAAAATGTAATTGGCCAAAGAGTCCACATGTTAGACTGATGACTCGCTCCCGTAGTGGGGAGAATGAAATAACTATTAAACTAAAAGATTGGTTGAACTGTCATTACCTCTCTCTGACTTTAGGAAACCATCTACCATGAAACGATCTACCCCGGGTTATATTTGCAAAGATTGTGGAAGAACCTTTCTCTTGGGGTACAACAAGTGTGCCATAAGATGTCGTGTAGTGCAATTTTTTGGTGCAAACACTGTAAAATTCTGTTCTACAACCCTTCCAACGGCAAACATCATGAAGAAGCTTGTAGTGTAGCTTCATCGAGAAAGAAGTTTAAAGAGCTCAAACGTATTCTACCACATAATGTATTATTTGTGAATAGTAAACCTTTACAAATTATTTCAAACTGTACTTCATGGTCTAGATTTACAACAATTCTGTTCCTATGCTAAGATTTCAAGAGGAAGAGAAGCAAAATAAAGAAGAGGAAGAAAAAGATGAACTCAATGGTATTTACGATGAGTTTCAAATTTGATTTCATTGCCTAAGCCTACTACATGTTCTATTGCAGTGCAAATGTCTAAAGACTAGCAAATGTACCCGTGCCTCGCTACGGTACTCTACATTGTATACGGATATCGAAGTAAATTAGTGCACATGAAGTGAATAAGATTTTTAAATTGGGTTTGTCTTGGCTTTATCCGAGAATTAGTATTGTAAAATCCACAGACGTTGTTTCCAATGAAAGTGTGATTTGCGGAATTGCGATGATAACGGCAAGTCCACTTGTTTACTGCAATTCACAACGAAGAAGGTAATTTTCATTTAACGCCAGACCCCATTGCCTAGTACGCGGCCAAAATCGATTTGGGGAGGTTTCATTACAATGGCAGACCCCAATTCCTACTTTCAGATAGATTACAGTTGAGGAACTTTTATTATATTTGCAAAGACCTTCCTTACTGCCATTCAAGAGTGAGTTGCGTTCTTATCTTTATAATGGCAGACGCATTTTCTAATGCCAGTCAGCTTCCTGCCAGTCACACCGAGTTGGTGAGATTCCATTATAATAGCAGGCCACTATGCCTATCGTCAGTCACATTTTAGATGGGTCAATTTGTTTATAATGGACGACACCCTTGCCTACTGACAAACAGGATCGGGTAAAATAGTTTTGAAAAAAATGCACGCTCCCTAGAGTTCTGCTAGTCGAATCGAGAAGGGAATTATGCACTAAAATAGTGCACAAGAGATGGAGGACGACCACATTCTTACTGCCCGTCAAAGTCGATGTGGGGAGGACTGAAAACAATAGCAGAAGCCCTCCTTCTGACAGTCACTATCGATTTGCAATGTATTTAATACCAATGGCAGACAAACCCTTTCTAGATAGCTACAAATCGAAGTCAATGAAAGAATATAGTCGTCATACGGAAGTATAAGGATGTTAACCATCATTTACAGAATAACTGCTGCTAAACGGTACATCAAATCGAAAAACGGATTGTACGATAAGACGCACTTTCTGGCCATATCTTGGGGTCATCAGCTACTCCCGTACAAGTTTCATATTTCTGAGATTTCTCGTAGTGCCTCATTAATTCACGTCTTATTCATCTTGAAATATTTATATAAACATCGCTCCAGCCCGACTTGATTTTATATATATAGATGACGGATAAGCATGAGCACGTTGCAAAGAGCCGACTTCCACTTCGAGATTCATAACTCCTAAACGGTGCATGATATTAACAAACGGTTTGCGCCATAAGGCGCCTCATTTATCGCTCTACATGTTGCTTTCTATACCATTTCCTCGTATCGCCCCTATTTAGTGGGTAAATTGAGTTCAAAATTTGAAAAGGGTGAAATTTGGGTACATTTGTAACGTTTTACATTACTTTTTGCCTACTTACGTATAAGCTAGAATCATGAAATTTGGTCCACATATGGCCCTTGACCGGGCGAGTTGGCCGTACGCGCAGAGGCGCGCGGCTGTGAGCTTGCATCCGGGAGATAGTAGGTTCGAATCCCACTATCGGCAGCCCTGAAAATGGTTTTCCGTGGTTTCCCATTTTCACACCAGGCAAATGCTGGGGCTGTACCTTAATTAAGGCCACGGCCGCTTCCTTCCAACTCCTAGGCTTTTCCTATCCCATCGTCGCCATAAGACCTATCTGTGTCGGTGTGACGTAAAGCCCCTAGCAAAAAAAAAAAAAAATAAAATATGGCCCTTGATTGTGCCAATGTGCGAACCCAACTTGATGATCCTATCGTTCATATAAGTGCGTCAAACAATGAAATATACTTGTAAAAATCACCAAATTTACGAATAATCCAGAAATACGGCCAAATCTAACGTACTGTATAAGGCAGAGAGATACGACAAAATGTCATAGGACCAAAGTTGTAGATCACTCCGAATTGAAGGGAGATTGTGCCATCCGCTTTGTGATACGACTTACCGTTTAGCCAACAAATAGCTCAAAAGGAATGTCAGCACAGTCCTCAAATTGCCTCCAGATTTCGATATCTTTGGGGGGTAAAAAGTGAAAAATTTGCACATCTTGGAATTTTTCCGTCGGGTAGGGACCAAAAGCTATAATTTTACCAAATTTCAATTTTCTACCTCGTCTGGCAGGTTATGGCGTCATCTTGATTTGGGGGGACGGGGGATAAAGATTAGGAAAATCCCAAAACTTATAGGTTGTCGTTTTGGATAAATTAGACTACTGCGTTCTTATGCTGAGCTCAAAATTTGAGGACCCCCAGCGTGCCCCCTTGAGGAAATTTTGAGAATTTTCGATTTTTCTAGGGATCCTGGTGTCATCAGCTTCTCCCGTACCAAGTTTCGAATTTCTGAGATTTCTGGAAGTGCCTCATTAATTCACGTCTTTTTTCATCTTTAAATATTTATACATCGCTCCAGACCGACTTGCTTTTATATATATACTAGCAAATGTACCCATGCTTCGTTACGGTACTCTACATTGTATACGGATATCGAAGTAAATTAGTGCGCATGAAGTGAATAAGATTTTTAAATTGGGTTTGTCTTGGCTTTATCCGAGAATTACTATCGTGAAATCCACAGACGTTGTTTCCAATGAACGTGTGATTTGCGGAATTGCGCGGCCAAAATCGATTTGGCTAGGTTTCATTACAATGGCAGACCCCAATTCCTACTTTCAGATAGATTTCAGTTGAGGAACTTTTATTATATTTGCAAGGACCTTCCTTACTGCCATTAAAAAGTGAGTTGTGTTCTTATCTTTATAATGGCAGACGCATTTTCTAATGCCAGTCAGCTTCCTGCCAGTCACACCGAGGAAATTCCCGAAACTTTTTAAGCCCACGAAACTTATAGGTTGTCTTTTTGGATAAATTAGACTACTGCGTTCTTATGCTGAGCCAAAAATTTGAGGCCCCCCAGCGTGCCCCCTTGAGGGAATTTTGAGAATTTTCGATTTTTCTAGGGATCCTGGTGTCATCAGCTTCTCCCGTACCAAGTTTCAAATTACTGAGATTTCTGGAAGTTCCTCATTAATTCACGTCTTTTATCATTTTTAAATATTTATACATCGCTCCAGACCGACTTGATTTTATATATATAGATGAGGGATAAGCATGAGCACGTTGAAAAGTGCAGACTTCCACCTCGAGATTCATAACTCCTAAATGGTGCACGATATTAACAAACGGTGCGCTATCAGGCGCCTCATTTATCGCTCTACATGTTGTTGTCTACACAATTTTCTCGTATCGCCCGTATTTAGTGGGTAAATTGAGATCAAAGTTTGAACAGGGTGAAATTTGGGTACATTTGTAACATTTTACATTACTTTGCCTACTTATGTATAAGCTAGAATCATAAAATTTGGTCCACACATGGCCCTTGATTGTGCCAATGTGCGAAACCAACTTGATGATCCTATCGTTCATATAAGTGTGTCAAACAATGAAATATACTTGTAAATATCACCAAATTTACGAATAATCCAGAAATACGGCCAAATCTAACGTACTGTATAAGGCAGAGAGATACGACAAAATGTCATAGGACCACAGTTGTAGATCACTCCGAATTGAAGGGAGATTGTGCCATCCGTTTTGTGATACGACTTACCGTTTAGCCAACAAATAGCTCAAAAGGAATGTCTGCACAGTCATTCAAATTGCCTCCATATTTCGATATCTTTGGGGGGTAAAAATTGAAAAATTTGCACATCTTGGAATTTTTCCGTCGGGTAGGGACCAAAAGCTATAATTTTACCAAATTTCAATTTTCTATCTCGTCTGGCAGGTTGTGCCGCCATCTTGATTTGGGGGGACGGGGGATAACGATTAGGAAATTCCCGAAAACTTTTAAGCCCACGAAACTTATAGGTTGTCGTTTTGGATAAATTACACTACAGCGTTCTTATGCTGGACCCAAAATTTGAGGCCCCAGCGTGCCCCATTGAGGGAAGTTTGAGAATTTTCGATTTTTCTAGGGATCCTGGGGTCATCAGCTTCTCGCGTACCAAGTTTCAAATTTCTGAGATTTCTGGAAGTGCCTGATTAATTCACGTCTTTTTTCATTTTTAAATATTTATACATTGCTCCAGACCGACTTGATTTTATATATATATAGATGAGGGATAAGCATGAGCACGTTGAAAAGTGCAGACTTCCACTTCGAGATTCATAACTCCTAAACGGTGCATGATATTAACAAACGGTTTGCGCCATCAGGCGCCTCATTTATCGCTCTACATGTTGCTTTCTATACCATTTCCTCGTATCGCCCCTATTTAGTGGGTAAATTGAGTTCAATATTTGAATAGGGTGAAATTTGGGTACATTTGTAACGTTTTACATTACTTTTTGCCTATTTACGTATAAGCTAGAATCATGAAATTTGGTCCACATATGGCCCTTGATTGTGCCAATGTGCGAACCCAACTTGATGATCCTATCGTTCATATAAGTGTGTCAAACAATGAAATATAGTTGTAAAAATCACCAAATTTACGAAGAATCCAGAAATACGGCCAAATCTAACGTACTGTATAAGGCAGAGAGATACGACAAAATGTCATAGGACCAAAGTTGTAGATCACTCCGAATTGAAGTGAGATTGTGCCATCCGCTTTGTGATACGACTTACCGTTTAGCCAACAAATAGCTCAAAAGGAATGTCTGCACAGTTATTAAAATCGATATCTTTGGGGGGTAAAAATTGAAAAATTTGCACATCTTGGAATTTTTCCGTCGGGTAGGGACCAAAAGCTATAATTTTACCAAATTTCAATTTTCTACCTCGTCTAGCAGGTTGTGCCGCCATCTTGATTTGGGGGACGGGGGATAAAGATTAGGAAATTCCCGAAAATTTTTAAGCCCACGAAACGTATACGTTGTCGTTTTGGATAAATTAGACTACTGCGTTCTTACGCTGGGCCCAAAATTTGAGGCCCTCAGCGTGCCCCATTGAGTAAATTTTGAAAATTTTCGATTTTTCTAGGGAACCTAGGGTCATCAGCTTCTCCCGTACCAAGTTTCGAATTTCTGAGATTTCTGGAAGTGGCTCATTAATTCACGTCTTTTTTCATTTTTAAATATTCATACATCGCTCCAGACCGACCTGCTTTTATATATATAGATATTTGGATAAATTAGACTACTAGGTTCTTATGCTGAGCCCAAAATTTGAGGCCCTCCAGCGTGCCCCCTTGGGGAATTCTGAGAATTTTAGATTTTTCTAAGGATCCTGGGGTCATCAGCTTCTTTCGTACCAAGTTTCAAATTTCTGAGATTTCTGGAAGTGCCTCATTAATTCACGTCTTTTAATTTCTAAATATTTATACATCGCTCCAGACCGACTAGCTTTTATATATGTATACAGAGAGCAGCAGGATGAGGCACAAAATGAAGAAGGCAAGGAAACAGAAGACGACCAAGAAGGTCTCAACGCTTTTCCAACAACAAAGCAAGTTAAATACAGTTTTCTGCATGTCAACTGTCTGCACATAGTCCGAAATGTTAACAACAAGCCTCTGTTACAGATGTAGATGTAAGATTCCAACCTACTTGTAGAACGCTTGTAACAGATAAGAGCTGATCAAGGTTGTGATTACACAAAGTATGAAGCAGAGATTCTGGAAAAAATGAAGAATTACATTGTGTGGGTATTACTGAGTAATAGATTTTACAGTACAGTCAGTACAGTACCTTCCTTTTTTCTGTAGCATACAGTACACTATAATGTTGCAGACCCTTCAATAACCTACATCTCTTAGGGTGTTATCTCCAACTCTATCTGTAGAGCAGGTATCAAGCCAAAAAATTAGGCTAGCTAAAATAGTAGTTTAGGGGGAAGTATAAAATGTAATTCTTTTGTAACAGGGTTAGTAGTCGATCTATCGAAAAATCCTACATAACTAAAGAAGTAAAACATAACATTTCCAATCATTTTTGGCCGAACTTGAGTTTTCAAGTTTTTGTACATGCTATATTAACACAGATATTCATGAATATAAACCTAACTGAGTTGTAAAGAGACAGTTGCATAAAATGTTAAAAAAACTTGTAATGCGCACCTCATTAATCCACACTTTTTAGTAACTGCTCATTACGCCGCACTTATTAATAACTGCTAATACGCCCTTGCTCAATTGCCCCCTGATCATTTGCAATTGCTTATTAGACTCTGCTCATTAAGTCATGCTTAACTGACTGTTGCTCATTAGCGACTGTTCATTGCTGATGACCACGCAGTTTTCAACAGTCCTACCCCTCACCTAGGAAGTTTTCCAAACTTGGAAGATGGATGGGTTTCTGTAATTTAATAGAATTAATGACATTTTCTCTGCCTAAGTTAGTCGATAAAAACTTGATATGGCAACATGGCAATGGCTGAGTAGTGGGTGTGTGACGGTAGTGCTGCTCAATATTTTGTGATTATGGTTGTACCAAAATTGAACAACAATGTGAAACTGTGTGCCGCTGGATTACTAAGGTTTGATGAGTTGATGTATGTATTAGATCTTAATTAGTGATGTATTTACTGGTCAAGTTTAAGTCATTTGAGGAAGAATCTGTGTATATAAACAATGAGGTGAAGTGCTACCAACTTGAATACATTACCAAAGAGTAGTGATATGCAGTTACCCTCAGCCTACACAATCGATTTCTTTATCGATCGTGATACCATTCTTCACCACCATGAGCTCTTGTGTAGCATGTCAGAATGCTGTTTATAGGCAAGATATAAATTCTAAGAATCAGAGTAGCAAGTTTGGTTCTGTTGCAAATGTGTTAATATAGGAGACATTGAATTCCTTAAAATCTGAAAATCAAGTCTGGATGTGTGCTCGTTGTGAGCAGGAAACACGAAATAGTATACATAGCTTGGAACTAGCAACACCACTATCTATTGGGGACATCTATCAGCTCTTACTTGAGGCGAAGAAAGAAATTGCAGAGGCTAAGAAATCAAGTGTAGAGGATGAGCGAGTGTTAGGCAAAATTTCGGAGTTAGCTCACGTAAAGTTGGATGTCAATGCAACATTTATTTAAAAAACAGCCAGAAGTAATAAATAAATGCACGGAGAATATGGATAAATTGAGTACAGAAAATTTAATCTTAAGAAGCAATTAAAAGACACACAAATACGGTTAGATGAACTTGATCAGTATGGTCGTCGTAACACTATTGAAATTTTAGGCATATCTGAATGAGTTAATGAGGATGTTTATTAAATTTTTAAGCATGTTGGTCGAGTATTAAATGGGGAGATCAAGAATGAATCGATTGATGCATATCATAGGTTGAAGAGGCAATTGAATCAAGCTTCATGTGCCATTGCAGTGAAGTTTGTACACCGTAGTGTCAAGAATGAACTCATTCAAAAACGCAAGGTTAAAAGGGATTTAAATGCGTCTCATCTCGGATTCTCCAAGTATGAGACGGTGTATATAAACCATAGTTTGATGTCCCTACGAAGAAAAGTCCTTGGCCAACGTAAAAAAATTGAGGAGAGAAATTTTGCTTTTCTATGGCTAGATCATGGAGGTATTATTAAACTCCCAAAAAGATAGGATGATCGGCAGGTGTTTAATCTGAAAACCCTTGATGATGTGAATGGATTACGTATGACTGTGTAGCTGTTGTGTTTAAAGAAAAATGATTTTAATGTAATTAATACTAACTACCAGAATGTAAGAGGGTTAAACACTAAAATTTCAAAGTTTTATGTTAACACGAGGGAATCACAATACGATATTCTGTTGATTATGGAAACATGGTTACAATCTCATATTGCTAACAGCGAACTGTTTAGTAGGGATTTTAATGTGTATAGAAAGGATCGTATAGGTACAAAGAAAGGAGCAACGGCATTAATAGCTGTTAAAGGTTCTATAGTATCAACACAAATAACGCTATAGAGCAGTACAGCAGTAATGGGATAATTCCGTCTCTTTCCTACTCCCATGTTTTGCGGGTAGCGCTGTTCTACTCTAATGCAGCGGGTTCGCCAAATATCCGTAAATCAGAATGGTATCGGTTAAAATGGGTGAATATCGTGTTATGTACAGAATTTCAAGGCGCATTTGATGTCGTTAACGAAAACATGTAAAAACATAATTTATTGTGAAAATGGTAATATAATGGAAAGTTTCGCCAAACGCAAAATCTTCATTGCATAGAACTTATCATGCCATAACTCCTATGTTATATTCATTACTTTCCTAATTTTTTCACTGCTGGTAAAGAAACGTTTCAATTTAAATGATAACAAAATGCAGTATATGCGTTTATTTTCAGTCATGTTCAGGGAATTTTACGTGCAGGCACGAAAAAGGCAGTCGCTGGCCAGCGTCTTTCCTATTGAATTTGCATGGGGGGTCAAAGCGAGGCAAATGGTCTTCAGATATGGAAGTTATTTTTAAAACAATCCGGAAGTTCTTATCTTGCTTAGTTATTAATTTGTGACAGGAAGAACGTCTCCTTAATTTTGGTTTCACGCGTTACACGGCTGTCTGTCTGGCTGAAGTACCGGTAGTGATCTCCCAAACATGCTCTTTTAACATTTCCAAACAGTCGCATGCAGTGCAGTGCTCATTTCATCAGTAGTATGTATAATAGTGATTAAATACATATCAGTGACATATGTACTATATGACATACATTTTTAAATCGGTACCTGAAGTCCTTATCTCGTTATCTCTTAATTTATGACAGGGAGAACGTCTCGTTTGTTTACGTTTCATGAGTGACTCGGCTAGCTGAGCTGTTAAATATACTGACAGCCGTGTGCAGTGGTGTTCATTGAATCAGTATTATAAGATTTATTAAATAAATATCAGTGATATATATTTAATGGCGTGTGGCCTCCGAAGAGGCCAAGTGCAGGTCTTTCGAGTTGACGCCGCATGGGCAACCTGCGCATCAATAAGAATGGGGCCCTACGTGTGATGAATTCTAATGCTGAAGACGGCACACACACCCAGCCCCCAAGCCATTGGAATTAACCAATGAAGGTTAAAATCCCCAACCCGGCCAGGAATCGAACCCGAGGCCCTCTGGACCAAAGGCCAGCACGCTAACCATTTAGCCATGGAGCCAGACAAGATCAGTGATAAATGTATAGTTCTTGAGGACAAGTGGATTGTGTTTGTTGTATTTGTGTAGTCTGTGTAGTTGTCAGCTCGTGCTCGTGTTCGTGCGGGGGTTCTTAGTTCGAAGAAAAAATGCAGAAGGATGTACAATGGATCGTCAAATTTAAAAAACGTTCCGTAGGTAAACTCAGGGGAAAAGAACGCAATATTATAATGAGTGTCCTAGATTATTTTTTAAAGACTATGAATATGAGCTGCGCAGTCAGTGAAACAGCTAAAGCTACAGGTTGTTCCGAAAGAACAATCACTGGGCGAGTTGGCCGTGCGGTTAGGAGCGCGCAGCTGTGAGCTTGCATGCGGGAGAAAGTGGGTTCGAATCCCACTGTCGGCAGCCCTGAAGATGGTTTTCCGTGGTTTCCCATTTTCACACCAGGCAAATGCTGGGGCTGTACCTTAATTAAGGCCACGGCCACTTCCTTCCCATTCCTAGGACTTTCCTATCCCTTAGTCGCCATAAGACTTATCTGTGTCGGTGCGACGTAAAGCAAAATAGCAACAAAAGAAAGAAAGAAAGAACAATCTATGCTATAAGGAAGGAACACACACATGGTCCTTTGCGAACTCCCGCAAAAAAAGCAAAAGAGAGAAGGACGGCAGAAAAATGCAAGGAAAATTAAATAAGATGAAATTGTGCAAAGTGGAGTGCGTCGGGTGGTTCACTCTCTTTTATTTGCTAACATACCACCGACATTGAACGCGATCTTGAGTCGGGTAAATGGAGAAGATTCTTTGCCACGATTTTCCAAAACACGTTGTATCGCTTCTTACATGATATTGTACCGGTAACGGCGGTACAAAACTAAGTCCCCGTAATAGAAATCTTAAAAAAACTTACGCGTTACGCTCCGGGCCGGCTACGAAAGACTGACTGGACGGCGAGCAACAGCTGTGTGCGTGTGACGTAGAGAGCGGGTGACGTCACAGCATGACTCACCACAACAGAGCCTAGACTGATGTGGAATGTTCTTCGAGTTTCTATGGGTAATAACTTTCCCCACAATAATAATTACACAAATTTAACAACATCATCGTGTAACCCGATCCCTTATCTACGTTCCTGCAGAGTTTCACGTAAATCTGACATGAGGCGATTAAGTTATGGAACGAGATGTGAAGGCCCGGATCAGATATAAATACAGTACTGCTTCGCTCAGCAGAGCAGTGCGTAGCCTGAGTGTGTGGCCAGAGTGTGTATGTGCACGCTAGGCAGTGAAGTTCATACAGTCGGTTCGCGAGGACCGTGATCTAGCGTGAAGCGGCTATCAATCTTCGAGTCCGTGGACTTTAACCCAATCGCGTCGAATATGGACTTGTACGGATTTCTTTATACTGTGAGTGATAAACTTTTACTCCGACGGGACGTGATATAAATTGTGCTTCGTCTGAACATTATCAAGTTACTGTTTATTCTACACGAGTGTCTAAGACTTGCAAATGTTTTCGAGTGCTCGTAATTTGAAGTTTAATGTTCTGGACAGGACTTAGAACAGTTTGCTCCTTACAGAGTACTAAATACTTCAAGTTTATAAGACTGTGTTTTAATCCAGATTTACTCGGTTGCAAGCATGACTACGTCACTAATTTGCCATTTCATGGACTGTGTAAATATTTGTAGGTCATGAACTGTGAACTGTGCATGTGTGAACTGTGCATTTCAATTATACTAAACAGCACGTTTCAATTCTACGAACATTCAGTTGTGCGTTTCGATTTTACGAACAGTCGAACCGAGGACTGTCAATACATGATTAATTTCGTCTTTTAATTTCATGTCATTATCAATACGTGAATGAGTTCGAATTCACGAGTGAAACATCTTTATTTTCTAATCCAATTAAATTACGTTGAACAGTGTTTCAAACTAAGAACTAAGTCGTGCGGCATTACTTTACATTATGCCAAGTGCCACGAACTTCAAGTGACTCTGTTAAAATTCGACGATAAGTTTCAAGTGGACTTTTATTTTTATGAGTATTAAACTTACATGCTCATTCGAGTCTAGTGGCCTTTTTTTTCATTTAACACGGAACAAAATTTAGTGACATTTCACTGTGTGATAAACTCTCAAGATACACTTTTTTTTGGTGTTTGAACCTTGTTAAAACCATTGATAAACTTTCCTCTCGTCTGTGCAGAAGCAGTCTTTGCATTAACTCGCCCCAAGGCTTAACGATGTTCATTCACGTTCATCGTTCACGAGGACTACCTCAACGCCCTTCATTAGCACCGTATGGATCTTCAAGACGTCGAATGGATCTTCTAGAACTTCCATCGGGGGAGGAATGGTGGTTCACTGGTATGGGAAAAGGAGCTGCCGGAATCCAAGGACATCGCCAGCCCTAGGACGAGGAACATTTTCTACTGTATCTGCTGTACAGAGGTGACATGACTTTGAATTTATTAATAAACTCAGAGGAAAAATTTTAAGATTTATTTCTAAACAAACCCTCTCCCTCTGTACGCACTTCAACGAATGGTACACGCCCTGCGTCTCATGTCTACCGAAGTACCACATTTACTGTTATTTAAGACGGTGTAATAAAGCAGCTTTCATTGAAGCCGATGAAATTATTAATTCGAGGCACAGATATCTCAACGAGATAAAACGTTTGAGGGCACAAAATAAGCTGTAACTTACACAGATGAATCGTGGGTAAACATTGGGTAGACAGTGACAAAAGAATGGAAGGATACGACAGTGAAAAGTGCACGGCAGGCCGCCATTGAAGGGGTGAGTTCGGGACTTAGGCCACCGAAAAGCCGAGGACCGTGATTTGCCTTAGTCCACGCGGGTAATGAACATGGTTTTGTTCCAAATGATGAACTAACATTTTTATGGCATAAAAACATAAGACAATTGGGCAAATTACGTGAACGAAGAAAAGAAAAATGAAAGAGATTTGAGGAAAGCAGACGAATTACAGGACGATGTCGAAGATGAAAAGTTTTTAATACGAATATCTTCATCGTCCGGATCATCCTCAAGTTCATCTCCCGAACCCGGTTCATCCAAAGCGGGAATATCAGGCCTTGCATAAATGATAGAAGGTGTACGTCCAATGTCTGAGAGCAACGCCAGTGATTAAGGTATGTTGTATTTATTTTACAATCCTACAAATAGTAATTTATGAATGAATAAACTTAAAATTACAAAATTGCAAATGAAAAATGTGGAACTGTGACGCCCTGTTTGAGTCATACTCGAGCGTGATCTTCACGAGTCGATTTCGTAACAGCGCGCTCCATCTACTCTGTACTGCAATTTAAGGTTGGAACGCCAATATCTATAGATATTGGCGATACTGAAGCTGTTTGTGTAATGGTCACAGTTATGTAATAATGTCAGTGTTTCACCACCTGCAACCAACTTGGAAACATATTTGGACTTCTATAGATTGTTTGAAGTTAATAAGGAACTTTTAAATTTAGATCTTATTATAGCTGGTGACTTTAATTTGCCATTAATTACTGGTGAGCAAAGTTATCTTGTAAATTTTGGGCCTCCACATAGATTCTTAGCTGAGTTTATGTCATTCTATCAGTTGACCTTGGTCAATAATATCCCTAATGCAAATGGGAATACACTTGATCTTATTATTACGAATGTTAACATATACGGTTCGTGGGTTACTGTAGTTACATCCTAGTTCGTGAACCATGGGCAACGGCTGAGTGGCCTAGTAAGTGATCCTGAGAGTCGGGATACCAATTGCTATGGAATGGGAGTGGGCATCTCGGACATGTTCTGAGTCGTGGCTCTCCTTGTGCTCAGGCGGCTAGGACTATACAAACCACCGGTGGTCCATAACCCGTTAGAAGAGAGATCCTCACTTGGACTATGTGTAAGTAGGGTAGCATCCTGCTTCATGAATTTACCAAGCTCAGAACATTTTAAGCAAGCCTCGGACCTATGGATGTAACGGAGTCCCACTCCCATTTGACAGGCAAGGGACTCCTTGGAAACAACTTGGCGAACGAAATGGAATTCGATGGGGAGCTATTAATATTAATGGGGCTTATGGAAGAAAGAAAGAAAGAAAGTAGAACTAGCTGAGTCAGCAAAGAGGATGAATCTGGATGTGCTAGGAGTAAGTGATATTCGGGTAAGGGGAGATAATGAGGAAGAGGTAGGAGATTATAAAGTGTACCTGATGGGTGTTAGAAAGGGAAGGGCAGAATATGGGGTAGGACTATTTATCAGGAATACCATTGCATGCAACATAGTTTCTGTTAGGCACGTAAATGAGCGAATGATGTGTGTAGATTTGGCAGTTGGAGGAATTAGGATGAGAAATGTCTCAGTGTATTCACCATGTGAGGGTGCGGATGAGGATGAAGCTGACAAGTTTTATGACGCATAGAGTAACATCGTGGTCAGGGTCAACAGCAAGGACAGAATAGTGCTAATGGGCGATTTCAATGCGAGAGTTGGAAATAGAACTGGAGGATATGAAAGGGTGATTGGTAAATGTGCGGAAGATGTGGAAGCTAATAGGAATGGGAAGCATTTGCTGGACTTCTGTGCTAGTATGGGTTTAACAGTTACGAATACATTCTTCAAGCATAAGGCTATTCACCGCTACACATGGGAGGCTAGGGGTACCATATCCATAATAGACTATATCTTAACTGACTTCGAATTCAGGAAATCTGTTAGGAATGTACGAGTATTTCAGGGATTTTTCAATGATACAGACCACTATCTGATCTGTAGTGGGCTAAGTATCTCTAGGCCTAGGGTAGAGAAAGTGAATTCTGTCTGCAAACGAATAAGAGTAGAAAATCTCCAGAACGAGGAAATTAGACATACTCGTAAGTACATGGATATGATTAGTGAAAAGTTTCGAACAGTAGACGGTAAGCAGGTTCAGGATATAGAAAGAGAATGGGTGGCATAAAGGAATGCTGTAGTGGAAACAGCAAGGGAATGCCTAGGAACAACTGTGTGTAAAGATGGAAAAAGGCGAACATCTTGGTGGAATGATGAAGTGAGAGCAGCTTGTAAACGTAAAAAGAAGGCTTATCAGAAATGGCTCCAAACAAGGGCAGAGGCAGACAGGGATTTGTATGTAGATGAAAGAAACAGAGCGAAACAAATAGTTGTTGAATCCAAAAAGAAGTCATGGGAAGATTTTAGTAATAACGTGGAAAGGCTAGGTCAAGCAGCAGGGAAACCTTTTTGGACAGTAATAAAGAATCTTAGGAAAGGAGGGAAAAAGGAAATGAACAGTGTTTTGAGTAATTCAGGTGAACTCATAATAGATCCCAGGGAATCACTGGCGAGGTGGAGGGAGTATTTTGAACATTCTCAACGTAAAAGGAAATCTTCCTTGTGGTGTTGCGAACAGCCAAGCTCATTGGGAGGATGAAAATTATGTTGGTGAAATTACACTTGAGGAAGTGGAAACGATGGTAAATAAACTCCATTGTCATAAGGCAGCAGGAATAGATGAAATTAGACCTGAAATGGTGAAGTATAGTGGGAAGGCAGGAATGAAATGGCTTCATAGAGTAGTAAGATTAGCATGGACTGTTGGTAAGGTACCTTCAGATTGGACAAAAGCAGTAATTGCACCTATCTATAAGCAAGGAAACAGGAAGGATTGCAACAACTATCGAGGTATCTCATTGATTAGTATACTAGGCAAAGTATTCACTGGCATCTTGGAAGGGAGAGTGCGATCAGTAGTTGAGAGGAAGTTGGATGAAAACCAGTGTGATTTCAGACCACAGAGGGGCTGTCAGGATCAGATTTTCAGTATGCGCCAGGTAATTGGAAAAGAGAAATAGGCAGTTGTGTTTATGTTTCATAGATCTACAGAAAGCATATGACAGAATACCAAGGGAAAAGATGTTTGCCATACTGGGGAACTATGGAATGAAAGGTAGATTATTAGAATCAATCAAAGGCATTTATGTTGACAATTGGGCTTCAGTGAGAATTGATGGTAGAATGAGTTCTTGGCTCAGGATACTAACAGGGGTTAGACAAGGCCGTAATCTTTCACCTTTGCTGTTCGTAGTATACATGGATCATCTGCTGAAAGGTGGAAACGATGGTGGGGAGGGATTCACTTAGGTGGAAATTTAGTAAGCAGTCTGGTGTATGCTGATGACTTGGTCTTAATGGAAGATTGTGCCCAAAGCCTGCAGTCTAATATCTTGGAACTTGAAAATAGGTGCAATGAGTATGGTATGAAAATTAGCCTTTCGAAGACTAAATTGATGTCAGTAGGTAAGAAATTCAACAGAATTGAATGTCAGATTGGAGATACAAAGCAGGAACCGGTCGATAATTTCAAGTATTTAGGGTGTGTGTTCTCCCAGGATGGTAATATAGCAAGTGAGAATGAATCTAGGTGTAGTAAAGCTAATGCGGTGAGCTCGCAGTTGCGATCAACAGTATTCTGTAAGAAGGAAGTCAGCTCCCAGACGAAACTATCATTACATCGGTCTGTTTTCAGGCCAACTTTACTTTACGGGAGCGAAAGCTGGGTGGACTCAGGATATCTTATTCATAAGTTAGAAGTAACAGACATGAAGGTAGTGAGAATGATTGCTGGTACAAACAGTTGCAAACAATGGCAGGAGGGTACTCGGAATGAGGACATAAAGGCTAATTTAGGAATGAACTCGATGGATGAAGCTGTACGCACAAACCAGCTTCGGTGGTGGGGTCATGCGAGGCGAATGGAGGAGGATAGGTTACCTAGGAGAATAATGGACTCTGTTATGGAGGGTAAGAGAAGTAGAGGGAGACCAAGACGACGATGGTTAGACTCGGTTTCTAATGATTTAAGGATAAGAGGTATAGAACTAAATGAGGCCACAGCACTAGTTGGAAGTAGAGGATTGTGGCAACGTTTAGTGAATTCACACAGGCTTGCAGACTGAATGCTGAAATGCATAACAGTCTATAATGATAATGTATGTATGGTAACAAATTAACAGTATATAGAGATGAGTGCCCCTTAGTTAAAGAGGATAGTTATCATCCTGTAATTGTAGGCACACTACTATTAAACAGAGAGAACTGCCATGTTTCACAACAACCTCAACAATCTAAGCAGTTATTTGACTTTAGAGGGGCTAATTTCTTCCAAATGTATTAAATATTTGAGTAAATGGATTGGTCTAAGATTGTAGAATTTACAAACGCCGACAAGGCAGTTGAGTATTTTTATGCTAAGGTATACTCCATATTTTGTGAAACGGTACCAATGAAGAATTTTCAAACAAAGAAAAAATATCCTCCATGGTTTCCTAAGGACATAATAAATAACCTGAAAATGAAGGAAATCCATAGAAAGCGAGGGAAATATTCAGAGTATAGTAGAGTAATATTTAGCAGGATGAGGTGAGGAACGAAACATATGATCAATAAAGCGTATAATAATTATATTTCTAGACTTGAAGAGAATATCAAAAGTGATGTCTGGAGCTATCTGAAATACAAACGAAATACCAAGGAAAGTATGCAACAGGGCATGAAATTTCACAATATCTTACTTAATAATAGCAAAAGTATAGCTGACAGCTTTGCAACCTATTTTAGATCGGTATATTCGAAACCAATGATATTCCTGACACATCTGATTTATATGTTAGTTATCCGTTATCTTTAGAATTCGTGGATGAAAAGGAATATATGTTAGCTATTAAAAAATTAAAACCTAAAAGGTCATGTGGTGTTAATGGAATACCGCTGCATCTACTGAAAGCATGTTCAAATGTGTTGGATTTCCCCTTACAAGCCTTATATAACACTGTGGTAAAAACACAAAACTTTCCAAAGTATGGAAGATAGCAAAAGTGTATCCAGTTTTTAAATTTGGAGACAGTAAAAATATTGAAAATGATTGCCCTGTTTGTATTTTATGTGCATCAGCTGAAGTATTTGAGCAAATAATGTACACGTCTATATATTTAATCATGTGAGGGTCGGTATACATATTAATCAGCATGGTTTTATGCCAGGTAGATCAACTATGACTAATCTATTTAAATTTATTTTATACAGTAAGCGTATGCCGTTTTGAATAACCAAGGACACGTCAATGTAATATACACAGATTTTTCTAAAGCTTTCGACAAATTAGATCATTACATTACCCAGCTAACATTGGAAACAACCTTCAGGATTCGGACCGCTAAATTGAGAAGAAATTGAGAATGCTGCTATTATAAAAATTTTAAATTCAACGGCATTTTTCCATCACTTATCACATGCATTTCATCTGGCACATTGTCTCCTCTCAAACTTGGTTTCTCAAGATTTTTTGCTCCTCTTCTAGCCATTCATGGTGTTGGCATTTCTACAAAAAATACACTGTCAGCCTGAATTTTCAACACTGTGCTTGCATCCTGTTTTCTGGATTGTTATCAGACTAAAAATTTTAGACTTAGAGGTCTGCAACCTCACCAAAAGCACTTATTGGTTGTTTCCATCTGTATCATTTGTTTTCCTTTCTTTCCTTCTTAGGCTACCACACCTTTTGGATTAAAATATGTTTTATATTAACCTTTTTTTCTCTGAACTTCTCTCAGCGAGTTATTTATTGCTCCTTCTAAATGTAAATATTGTACGGTTTATTGTTTTTATTTTCGTCATGTCTCCCTTGCCTTTCATTTGTTTCTTCATTATGTTTTTAACACATTTTTAACTTTTATTATGTAGATTACATTAAGAAGATTACATTAAGAAGATTAAGATTACATTAGGAAGGGCGGGGAGCCCCTTCTTTCACTGAAGACGACTCAAATGAGCCGAAATATGTTTGAATTTCATTGTTCCATCTAATGATGGAATTATGTTTTGTATTGAATTAGGAGGATACATTTAATTTTTTTCCTTTGTAAATCAGATCATGGCATTTTAATGAGAAAATTGTCGTGTTTTGGTCTGACCCATCCTTGGTTAATCTCGCAGATTACTAGCATGTCCAACAACATAACTACAAGGAGGGAGCATCTGCACTTATTCAATATCTTATAGCGATATTAGTACCAAGGAAATTAATGACACCACATTTTTTCGATGTAATTCATCCAACTTTCTCAAGTGTATGAACGCAGAAGATAAACAATTCACATTCAAGAATGCATGGTACACACACACCTGTGAACATACACAATGCTTTACCAACATTAATATAACTCCATAGTGTGCCACAAGAATACTGTGAACATTTTATATTATAGAACAGGGGTTTCCAATTTGTAAGGGCTCGAGGGCCATTTTGGAAACCTTAGTCATGTTCGCAGGCCGCACATGAATAGGCCAATTTTTGTTAAATTCTGCAAACAGTACAGAAGCACCATTATGAAATAACATACATAGTTCTATTTGAAATGAGGGTTTGATCATGTGAATTGCTTAAAACATTATTTTAAAATTCCATTAGAGTGAAATTTGGAGCTGAGCTGAGTGGCCAAGACGGTTGAGGCGCTGGCCTTCTGACCCCAGCTTGGCAGGTTACATTCTGGCTCAGTCCGGTAGTATTTGAATGTGCTCAAATACCTCAGCCTCATGTCGGTAGATTTACTGGCATGTAAAAGAACTCCTGTGGAACAAAATTTCGACACCTCGGCGGCTCCGAAAACCATCAAAAGTAGTCAGTGGGATGCAAAAATAATACCATTATTACTTGAAATTTGCATTTTAAATGTTTTAAAATCAAAAATAATTTGCTGAGAACAAGTGAATACTTGAAAAGATGAACTATTATTAAAGAAAAATTAGTTCTGACTGAGGCTATAAGGTGTATAAAAATACACGTTTTTGAACGAGCTAATAAATAATTTTGTGACTTTTCTTCACATTATTTCCTACAGTGATCTCGCGGGCCGCCATTTGGAAAGTCCTGTTATAGAACATCGTATTTTAATGTACTATGGGTTACTAGATTTTATCACTTTCATATCTTGGAAAATTCTAGAATGCTTGGTACAAAGATATCCATGAACGTAAGCAACGACTTACCAACATGAATTAAACTCCAATGTGTACCTCAAGAATGCTATAAACATTTTAAGTGTAAAAATTGTATTTTAGAAAATTACCTGTTACTCACGAACAGTACACCAGAATTTTAAGTAAAATATGCATGTCATAAAATATCGACGCTTGGTTTATAACCAGAGGACACCTAATATCATTGTACATTTTAATATTATTACTCATATCATGTGTCTTTCTTCATTAGATTTAGTAATGTTTTTAAATTATATGCTAAGTTAACTTTGGATCTCATGACCAGCGGAGGATGACCTCTCTGAAAGTCGAAACTGGTACTGCATAGTAATAAGACATAATAAATATTGATTAGGTGGACGGTAGCCATTCTTTGTAATTGTGAATGCAAGTATCAATATGGACATGAAACTGATAGATTATGATATAAAATTCTGCCTTTGTGTCCAGCAGCTCAAAGCGCACACAGTTGAATTCAGGTTTCATGGCAGTAAGTGTTCCTTCCCCTGAGGTTTCCTAAATACTGTGTACGACTGAGGTACGACTTCTATGTCATAGATTGACAAATTTAGCCAGGATTCACTAACGCACATAACTGGTGGAACCAAAGCAGCAAGAGTGGCCAGAACTGCCTGTTCACAATCCACATATTTCAGGCTGTGAGCAATAAATCAAAACACAGTAACTGTCCTGTTATGTGCAGTCCAATATTCTGAGTTGCTAACATCATTACTTACACTGCTTGATGGCACATTAAAAAAATTATTCTGAGATTGAGAAGAACTACATTTCAAACATGAACATGTCGGCACCCCTGAGTTAATTTTCTACAGTAGAGATGTATTAATCATTGCACATGTTCTCTGGACTGGTGAGTAAAAAAATGTACATCACAAATAGCTGATTCACATGATATTCAGAATTACACATGTTACACAGGCATTTGAGTTCGGTCCTGGGTTCAATTCAACATCTCCACTAAGAGCAATTGAACACACCACAAGGTGGGGACATGATACGGCGGTTTGGCAACTTTGCTCCCTCCGGCAACCCTCCAACCCCCCAGGATGTCTGATACCCGCTCCTACGGTCGACTGTAGACCTTCACGTCTACACCATGCCCAAGAATTAACTTCACATTTAGACACTACTAATAAGTGCTTATTAATTTCTAAATCTGTACACA
This sequence comes from Anabrus simplex, assembly GCF_040414725.1. Taxonomy (NCBI): domain Eukaryota; kingdom Metazoa; phylum Arthropoda; class Insecta; order Orthoptera; family Tettigoniidae; genus Anabrus; species Anabrus simplex. The sequence continues at coordinate 74,497,262 of NC_090274.1, forward strand.
ATTCTCTGTTTATCAAGAAGTACTTTGAGACTACTTTTGCACATGTTATTAAACTTTATACCATTAAAATCACAACACAAACTCGGAGAACTCGTATCACTACCGAGCTGCTTGCCACCATCTTGAACTACTTTCTGGTTATTTTGTTGTGATGAGCTGCAGATTTAAATATTCAAGAACAGCATTCTTGCAAAACTAAACATTTGAATCCTTCACTTTCATCCAACACAGCCAGACAAGAGGCAGTGTTGCCAACATTCCTATCCCAAAATATACTTTCCACCTGTCTGAACACTGAGGATGCTGAGGCCAACCTCTCGCTCTGAATCAACCCAACTTTTGCTTTTGTTTACTCACTTAATTTAACCGTAAGAGGATGCATTTCTCAAATAGGTTGCTTACCTGTTACTCATGACCATATTTCAGTTTTATTGATTCGATAGTTCTTGGAATACTGTGATGAGTGAGTGTTTGGTGGTTTGCATTTCTACCATACATTGCCTGTGATTGTGCAGAAATCAGCTACTACTTACACTATCAGATGTAAGAACAAACATTGCAAAAGAGCAACAGGAGGCCAAGTTAAATGTTGGAGAGCAATAATGACTTGACATTTAGACACTTAAATATCTCCAAACTGCATGGAGCAGTGTTTATAATGAGGTGATAGAGGTGAAGAAGAATAAACAAAATACAGATGATGGAATATAACACACCAGCCACTATGGATCATTGCTGAATTTTCAGCCACTGGATCGCAAGATCAAATTTTCAAAGGTAAGAACAAATTCTGAGTATGGAAATCAAATTGACTACATCAGAACGTGGTCATCCAACTGCAAATAATCAGCCCTTGAAATATAAGAAAGATTCCAGGCAGGTTTTTGATGTTATTCTTCCATCTGAAACAACATTAAAAAATATGTACCTAATAACACCAAGATAAAAATCTACTATGCCATCATACGAGCCATTATATTTAACGGCTTTCAAGCTAGACAAGCCACTGAAGGTGACAGTAAATATATCGATATCACAGAAAGAAGGTATTTGTGAAGTGTAACTAATGAAAGAAATAGGGGTTTCAAGAGAAGAATCATAAAGATGTACAGAGGTATGGAAGGAGACAGAATCAAGTGCCTATTACACAGCAGGTTGATTCTCTGGACTGGTCATGTTGCAAGAATGGCCAACAGCAAAGTCATGGTCAACCAGACACCCCAAGAACACCTATTACAATATGGAGAAAAGAACTGGGATGGTAATATTAACAATCATGATACTGGCTCAGATAGCGAGTTGTGCCAGCTAGGCAGCCTGCTGATCACTAGATACTACAGGCTGACTTATTTTAATTTTCAGGAATTTTCTCACGAGCCATGATCAAACAAATAAGTTCGGACCATTAGTGAAGTACAGGAGACAGAATTTGAGAATGATCTGGATGGACCTGTACTCGCCTTGAGCCCAAGATATTGGGATATCAAGGACTTCACTCCACCTCTTATCTGCAGAGGGAGCTACTCAACATATAAATAGCAAATACCACATTGTCGAGGGTTAGAGGTGTAAAATGTAATTAAGCAAAACAGTACTTACTTGTCTTCTTCTTTGAAGCAAGCGACCAACTGACCTACTGTGTGTTCATCTACACTTATTTCATTCTTAATATCACTGGAAGGCTGTAAGGAACAAATATGCAAAACAAAGTAAGAAATGTACAGTAAACAGATAACAAGATTAAAAGTTTACAAACAGACATGGCATAGCTGACAAAATAAACTGTATAGTTGCACAATAAAATATCAATTTACTCTCCCAATGTAAAGAGGAAACAAGCAAACAAGTGTCAAGTCAAAATTATATGAAGAACACAAGCAAGAAAAGGAACTCATAATAAGATAAAGAGGACAGCACTGGAAGAGGGAGCAAAACATGAAGAAAAACTTGAAAGACAACAACAATCTCTGCAATTTTTTCTTCTCTCCCTACAACCTCCTGTCATCGTGTTCATCCTATTATGTGTTCTTAAATGACTGGTCACTTGTTTGCTTCTTGTGTTCCCACAGATGACTCTGATTGTCAGATAGACATACATTGGATCTTAACCTGAGAAAGGCAATATCTTGACTACCATGTTCAGGTTCATACAACAAATAGTCACCTGTTGGACTTTTCATTGACTCTAGACAATCTGAAGGCTTTATTAATATAGACTTACAACATTTACTTTCAGATTTTAAAAGGACAATGCTGGCCGTGTTTTTTCTACGGATAGCAAGTACACCGCATTCCCGGAAGCCCCAGAATTGATTCTTGGACAAGTCAGAGATTATTATCAGACTCTGATGGCTAGTTGCAGGTCCAGTCAGGCTGTATGAGAAAAAAAAGTTGTTAATTGATAGGGAGGTTGAGTCCTTAGTCTAAAAAGCCAAGAATAATGGCCAAGAATATTTGGTTCGCTCATCACACCCCGACTTATATAACTGCAGGCCATCAGGCTGAGCAGGGGTCACTTGACAGGGTAATGCCTATCAGGGCTGTAGAGTGACATGTTTTGGTTTGGTCTTAAAAGGACTCTGTTCAGAGAGTTTAAAACTACATAGTATGTTTTCTAGAAATGATCAGAACAGCCTAACCCTTTTTTTAATTTTCATTCAACTGAAGTAGTCTACACTTGACTTTGTATGCAATGTTAGATTAATGTTATCTCTCAGGTTTTTTTTTTTGAAAGAGAGGAACCTTACAATCTGCTTCCCCATAAGTGAACGTTCCTCTGTTCTAACAAAGGAGAAAGGTTTCAGTTTAGTTAAATGTCATTGATTATTTCATCCACAGACCAATATTCAAATGAATTCATCAATCTAAACCTTACTAATGACAGTTGAAGGATCATAAATAATGTTGTATGTTTTGAAATTTACAACCAGCAAAAGAGAAGAAACTCCCATTGTCCTGTGTAGCAAATGCTGCAAGAAAAATCAAGGATCCAAAGCATATGGATAACACTTCCCTGGAAAATCCCAACGCTCAATTCTTCTCAGACGAGTCTCTTCAGGATCGGCTGCATATATGGATAAGCCACGAAGCACATGTAGAATTATATTGACTTTAATGTAAAATGTTATACCGGAAAGACAATCCCGTTTGTTCACAACAACAAAGCTTTAAACAACAATCTATATTAACTTCATAAGAAGAAACATGCTTGAAACATACAATTCTCCAAATATATCCAAAAAATATTTTCAATGGACTGGTAATATGAAGATTAAGTAGGCCACAGGTGGATGAAAACAGAAATGATGTTTAATTAGCTCTAGAAAATGAAGAAAAACTGAAGTAGGGAGATAAGATGGTTGGAACTTTAAGAGTGACAACACTGCTGATGAGACGCCATGCAATGGAATTTAATAATGTCAGTGACAATCACACGTTAGTTGTACCTTACCTCAGAGCATACCTTCTCACATCACACGCAAGCAAACTGGCATAATGAACACAGGCTCAGTTTAGCTGGCAATATATGTCAGTGTTGTCACGATGTTTTTGAAACAGGAACAATGGAATTGGATCAAGATTGATTGTGCCAGAGGTCGTACAGCACGAGAGTATCCTCAAGGTCTTCAAGAAGCTTGCAGTGAAACTGCATAGCCTTACAGGACAGTGGCACGGTGGGTAATAGCCTTTAACGAGTGATGCCAATAAGTGGCAGACGTATGTCAGCCAGGTCATCCTAGTGTCAGTGAAGGAGAAGTGCATGCTCTTGCCGTGGTAATGGACACTGGTCGATGTCATATGATTCGTGAGCTGGCCCGAGACACCAGGTTAGCGAATACGACTGTGTTTCATATTAGAAGTAACACCTGGGCGTGAGGAAAATTTCATCAAAATGGGTTCAGTGTGATTCAGCGGAAATGCAGAAATGATTGCGATACGATGCTGCTCGTAACCATTTGGAGTACTGTAAGCACGAAGAAGAGGCTTTCTTATGCAATATCGTTACGCTGGATGAGACATGGGCTGAATTGTATGAGCCACAGCTGAGATGCTGATCTAAATAATGGCATCATTACGGCAAACCACAGAGATTGACAGTTCGTGAGAACCCCAGCCATGTGAAGGTTATTATTATATTGATGTATGACTGTGATGGTTTTATCCTAATGCACTATGTTCCTCCACAGCACACCGTCAATGTGTATCACCCATCATTTTCCACGACAATGCATGGCGGCATAAATGCAAACGTGGCTGACTTGTTCGGTCGATGGGGCTGGGAATTTCTGTACCATACACTATAATCCACAGATTTAAGCCGCTGCGACTTTGACTTGATTCACAAGATTAAGGAACCACTTCGGGGCCTTTGCTCCAGAACTGTTTCAGAGATTGTTCAGGCAGTAACCTGCTCCATTCGAACTATCAAGATAACAGGTACTGCAATAGATATTATATGATGTCCACATCATTGGTAACAAGATTCACACAATGCTGGTGACTATCCTGAGAGTAAATCATGGTATAACATGCATATCTTTTGTATGAGTTGTAATTGAATATTTGCTACTATTAAAGTTCCAACCCTCGTATATGTCCAATAAGTTTCTATTTACAACTTACTTCATGGTGCTCTGGCACAAAATAGGTCTTATGGCAATGATGGGATAGGAAAGGGCTAGGAGTTGAAAGGAAGCAGCCTTGGCATTAACTCATTGGCGCTGACTCACAGAACTGTTCCTTATGCCACCAATTTGGACTGAACACCAACATACGGAACTGTTCTCTACCAACCTTGCGCCACATGTAGATTCAGTGAAACTTCTACACTAGTTTCCAAAAGTTAAGCAACGTGGAATGCTCTCTATCAGATGGTCCAAGAGTTCTTGTGAAGTCAATCCCATTCCTCCGAAAGGGCAATGCGAGGGTCGTGGAGGGTCCTCGGTGGAGGCTGATGGGATGCAATTCGCCTCCCCAATGCATCCCACCAGGCATGTTCTATAGGATACAGATTCGCAGACCTTGCTTGCCAGTCCATGCGATGAATGTCTTCCCCAGCCAAAAATTCATCCACCAGAGCCGCACGGTGCAGTCGGGCATTATCTATAATTAAGAGGAAGTCTGGACAAACCGCACCACTGAAGAGTCGAACATGTTGTCACGGTAGCTCATCCCTGTCTCTCGAAGCGTTAGCAGTGTTCCTCAGACCACCCATGAAAATGTACAGGTCCATACGGCCATTCAACTTGATGCCGCCATACACCATAACGCCACCACCACCATAATGATACTGTTCTACAATATTCCTGAGGTTGTTTTGGCTACCTGGTTCCCTCCAGATTAATGTGTGAAGGGAATCGTTCTGCAAACTGAAGTGGGATTCATCTGTGAAGAGCACTTGCCTCCATTCATTTATAGTCCAGTTTCGATGTTGAAGGCTCCACAGTAAACGGAGCCGTCTCTGTGCTGGAGTGAGCGGGACGCACACCACTGGACGTTGGCCAAACAGCCCTGCTTTTCTGAGCCTCCGCTACACAGTTTGCAGCTCTACCATCAGCTGCCATACAGAGCTAGGCGTCACTAAAGAGGCAAACTAAGGAAATGAAGAGTTTTCCACTGATTTCCTCTTCCAGCCAGACATTGCTGTTACATACCAGTCTCTCATCTTCACTGTCTTCACTGAACTGTCAATTTCACACCTTTTCCTATAGGACTTGCTGTATTAGGAATGGTGTTACCCAAACTGCTCATATCTCAGTCACTTTCATATCGTAAGAGCCAGAGACTGAGACCCAAAATACAAGTGACAAACTTGTTCTGGGCCAATCATGAAGACAACAGGCATTGAGCACACAGTATCTCACCAGAGATGGATTACAGCAGGCCACCTCATAAGGAAGTCATAAGCCCTAAACAACATGAAACATAACCTATAGTTTATCTACAATATCATAGAGGGCCGCTATGCCTGATATCAGTGCTCCTTGTGAAGGCATGAGTACATATGATCAGCTAACAGGGACACTGCAACTTGTTTTATGTTGCAGTGACACAGATAGGTCTTTTGGCGACGATGGGATTGGAAAGGTCTAGGAGTGGAAAGGAAGTGACCGTGGCCCTAATTAAGTTACAGCCCCAGCATTTGCCTGGTGTAAAAACAGGAAACCATGGAAAACCATCTTTGGGGCTGCCAACAGTGGGTTCGACCTACTACAAATACAAGCTCACAGCTGTATGACCCTAACCGCATGGCCACTTGCTCAATATAGATATAATGTGGATTGTGACAGGACTTCATATGTATTGAGAAGCAAAAGGTCAGATTGTTGTCTCAAGAATGCCAGCCCTATGTTCAGCATACAGCTGCAATAATCAGTGTAACTAATCCAAGGATACATTTTGTTTCAACTAAGTGTTACTGAATTATAACTGACTGCTTTTGCAATTCCTGTTTGATATTAAACCCATTTTAGTGTTTAAACAGAGGGAGTAGTGAGAGAGAGTTATTGTTCATTTGATCATGTTTCTGATTTTGTTATTAAAGAATAAGAAATTAATTAACTCAACAATGGGTTGTGAGGATGAAAAGAGACAAACTGTATCCCATCCAATACAGTCCTTTATGCTCTGCACACTTCGAAGTTAAGTACATGTATCAAAAGACCATTGGCTATTACTGTCAGACATGACATGGTTCTAAGCATTTTATTTTCCCTCACATTTGTAAACAAAGAAAATAGAGTGCTCAATGCCATTAAGACATAACCAACAAAATCTGCCAAAGACAACCTGTTAAAATATAAGTATAAAAAGTGGGGACTACAAAGTAGTTTTAAATTATCTTTTCCAAACCATTTGCTGCTCCTATTCATCATGCAATTTAACATTGTAGTAATTGGGTGACATTGTTTTAAAATTGTTTTAATTTTATTTCTCTAATCACCAAACCTATGACCAAAACTACAGCTTTTGTCCCATCCCTAAGAAATTAAAGCAGCAATTGGTGCAGGCTACCAGGAAAATAAAATGCTGAAATCATAGCAAAGCAAACAGACGAACAGGAGAAAATTCTTCCATCAGCAAGGAATCATTGAAGGTCTTCACAAGAATCATAATGAATCAAGTCTCAATGTTCTGGGTAGCTATTTCCAAAAGGTGATCCAAGACCTTGTTAGGCTTCAGACCAACCCAACCATGCATCAATATCCCCAGTATCCCAAGGTACCTCAGAAAATTTTTACACCACCACATCTCCAAAGTCTTTGTCACTGGGCAACATCTATTGAAGGCAGTCTAGCTTTAACAGAGGAGAGTTTTTAAAAGAAAGAAACAGTTGGGGCTATTTCACAATCAAACCTCGGAACTTAGAAGTTTTATGAAAAGGCTGTTAAGAAGAACTTGATGCAGGACAATTAACAGTTTTGTATCTAGATAAGGGATATTTGGACACTGGTGAGTATGAAGTGGCCAAGGAAGTTTTAGACTTTATGGCTGCAACACTGAATAGGAGCTCAAAAATAGCAGTAAGTGGGAACTTGATGCAGGACAATAAACAGTTTTGTATCTAGATAAGGGATATTTGGACACTGGTGAGTATGAAGTGGCCAAGGAAGTTTTAGACTTTATGGCTGCAACACTGAATAGGAGCTCAAAAATAGCAGTAAGTGGAGGGCTCATACAGAAAATTCATAAAGTCAGCAGTTGTAATGGGATTGCGACTAATAGCCTTAAGAATGAAGTTTGCTGGACTGAACTCCCAGTGTTCTTTTCCACATCCAGCAGAGTTTGAGCAAAAGGCATTAACTTTCCTTGATGCTGCTCACAATATAAAACTTGCAATGAATTCCCTAGCAGAAAAGCAGGTTCTCATAGATGGTAGTGCTCCAGACCAAGAAAACATTACTGAGGTGAAAAATCTAGAAGAACTTGGTATTATTACAGGAAGTGAAAGGCCTGCATACTGGTTATAGTTTACGGAGAAAGACTTTAGAGTGGGTGAGACAGAAGATAAACATTTCCTTAGGTGCATAAACCTTCATTAATTCTGTGGCTAATACCCTTAAATTTTGCAGTGATCTGGGTCTTGAAGTGTTCACTGATTGTGAAAGTACCATTCAGTTTGCAATGTTCCTAAATCTCGCGTTTGATTTCATAAATTCATGCCATCTTACGTGTAAGCAAACCAAGGCTACAAACAGATATTTCAATGATGCCAAAATCTGCACTGATATTGAAAAATGCAAAAGATATCCTAATAATATTATGTTAAGTGATGGTTTGTCCCTCTGTAACTCTAAGAAAATAACTGCAATGAATGGTATCATTTCTGACTTGTTAAGTGTGCAAGGTCTTGCAGAAACATATGTCTCGGGAGAGGATTCTGTACTAAGATACCAACTCACATGGAGTTTAAGCCAGGATCACTTGGAATTCATCCCCTCATGTGTGAGGAACAGAGATGGATATAAAATTCTGGTCAACTCAAAGCTGCATACCGGAAGTGTCTCAATGGTAAGATTGCCTGGCTCCATGGCTAAATGGTTAGCATGCTAGCCTTTGGTCACAGGGGTCCCGGGTTCGATTCCCAGCAGGGTCAGGAATTTTAACAATAATTGGTTAATTTTGCTGACCCGGGGGCTGGGTGTATGTGTCGTATTCAGGACCATTTCATCCTCATCAAAACGTGAAGGTCACCTACGGGCGCCAACTCAAAAGACCTGCATCTGGCGAGCCAAACTTGTCCTCGGACACTCCCAACACTAAAAGCCACACACTATTTTGTCTTTTTTACTGGTCAGATCGACCCATCTTGTAATTGTAATATGTGTTTTTGAAAGGTACTGTTTTATTGAAACCAGGTCTTGTACAGACAATTCAACAAGAAATTCATTTTGACAGACTTGATCAAGATAAAGTCACCAATTATTTAGTACTTTCTTTATATAGTGAATATGTTGAAAGCAGAGTAAAAAGTAATCGTGCAGCAGAGCAGTTGTTTCACGAGTTATACCTTGAAGGTAGCGTGTCCTGCAGCCTCTGGGAATTGATGCCCGTGAATAGAATTTGCTGATGATGATGCCTGTTGTTTTAAGGGGCCTTACATCAGAGGTCATCAGCCCGAACAGAATTTCACGATATCAATGAATTTGTCATAATGTTGGGGTATAGGAGAGAGAGTTTTTATCCTCTCATCCAACATACTGGAAAACCTTTTCCAGTTAGCCTTTCGAAAGTTATATCTCCGTCTGAACAGAACTTTGTGTGGTCTTATGGATGAAGGGAGGTGACATATTAGTGGCCGGTGTTGTGTTCTTGGGATTGGTGAACCCATTTCTTTAGAACACTGCTGCACAAAGCAGTTGCTCACAAAGAGAAGATCTGGGTTATGCCCTCGGTGCCATCTTCCACTGTTGAAGGAGGAGGGACGCTTACTGTCGTGAATAAGGGAAAGCTCCCGAGTTTCAGCCCATGAAATGACGATCTCTCCATTCTCATCTTCTTGAACATATCCCCAGACGTGACTGCGGCTGTTAAAGTCACCGATTACTATTGACTTTGTTTGTTTACCAAAATTTGCAGGTGGTGAGAAAGAGAACTTTTCATTTGGAGGCTTGTACACAGATGTAATGGTAATGTTGCTTAGCTCCACAGTGTGTAAAATATTAAGAGATAAGAATTTTATAGTGTTTCGTATTGAGGTGAGTTCACTATTAAGTTAAAAGAAGATATATGATGGTTCAACCTTTGAATACTATTAAAATATGAAATGTAACTTTAAAAGTCCTTCTTAATTATAGTTGGTACCGGTTTTGACCATTATTCTTGGTCACCATCAGCTGATCACAAATAAGTACAAAAGACAATGCACAGGTAAATGAAATGTGAAGTTTAAATAATTCCTTCAGTTGCTGTTTGTGAAGCACTTAAACACTTTAGGGAGCACTGTGTGCTGAAATTTCAGGCGACCAATAAAAAGTATATAAAACAATGCACAGGTAAACAAAATATGAAATGCAAAGAATTCTATCAGATGCTGTCTAAGAAGCTTATAACCCTTTAGGGAACACTCTATGTTGGAAATTCAATATTATGAAGAAGTCTAGGATTAAATATGTATTTTTAGTTGTAGTTCGTGAGGCAACTATATAATTTTAGGGATCAGCACTGCATGTTGATACTTCCAAAATCATGAAGAAGTCATAGATCAAATATGTAAATGTAGTACAGAGCAAGTTCTTGAAGAGTAGCAGGACATTTGTGTGGATTGGCACTGATTATTAAGATACCTTGGTAATTGATGCAATCCTTCCTCTTTGCTTGCAAATATTTAGGTGCAAATACAACTCTCATCCAATCTGAAGGTACCTTACTAACACTCCATGATAATCTTATTTTATGAAGCCATTTCAATCCTTTCTTCCTACTATACTTCACCATTTCAGGTCTAATTTCATTTATTCCAGCTGCTTAATGACAATGGAGTATATCAACCATTCTTTCCAATTCCTTAAGAATAATTTCACCTACATCATTGCCCTCTTGACACAAGAGTTGAGAAAGAATAGGGATTGCAAGTAATATATGACACAGCGATGTTGCAGAATAAAGACTGTGTTCTATGACTGTGAAAATTATTCGTGAGAATTAATTTTATGAGTATGATGCTGTGCTGCAAGAATGGGCTAGTGCAACGAAGCAAATTAGCCCCATATTTGATGCATCCAGTAAAAGGAAGGGGGATTTATCACTGAATGACTGAATGTCAAAGGTCCAAACTTAATTGAACTTATTCCCTATGTTCTGTTCAGGTTTAGAGAGAGCCCAGTAGATAATAGAATATTACATATTGGCACTCGCATGTTACTGTTGCACTTGCGTGAAGGATTTTAAGGTTATACAAGGACGAAGAAGCAGCCAGACCATGCTGTCAAGATGTGCGAGATGAAAAATGGCACCAAGCTAAAATGGCGGATGCTGATTCTGGAACTCTATCGGAAAACGGAACAAAAGATGATGTGGTATTTGAGGCGACAGCTGCAGACTTTATTGGACTCTTGATACTGAAACTAAAAAGGAAGGAGTGGATTATGCTCTTAACATTTGCTGTGTACAGGGCAGTGCACTTGGAACTGGTCAGCAATTTCATAACGAATGGATTTTTACTGAGTTTTCGACGGTTCATCACTCGATGAGAAATACCAAAAGTGTCTACAACAACAATGGAACAAATTTCACTGGTACAGATAATTTGTTTTGAACTGTCGACTAAAACCACACGGAAAAAGAGTCCACAATGCAGCGAATACAGTAGAGGATTAATCCTCCCATAGCAGGCTGGTGGGGTGGTTGAGCTTAGTCTGATTCAGATAGTAAAGAGAAATCTAAGATGTGTCCTCGGGAGAGCTTCACTGTGTTGCAAAGTGATGACAACACTACTGTGTGATTGTGAAGCCGTCCTTAATTCCCGTCCTCTTACCTACTTGCCTGAGAAGACTGAAGATGTCAACCAACTTTCAACTTCAAATATTTTGTAAGGTGATGTCTGCATGGGAAGACTAGATTTAGATCACCTAGATTCCGTGAACTTATCAAGGGGATTTTGATTTCTACTACAGTTGCAACAAAATTTTGAGAAGAGTACCTAAGTCAGTTGATCCAGAAGCAGAATAAGATGTCTGTTAACACTGCAGAAGGGGATGTGGTGCTGGTTGCAGATGGGAAGAACTGGATCGACTGGCCATTAACACAGGTGCTGGAAGTGTATCGTGGGAACGACTAGGAAGATTTGTGAGGTTGAAAACAATGTCAGGTGAGGTGACTAGTCCACATCGGTGACTTCTGAAACTGTGAAGGAGGATGGTGATGACTGCCCCAGCAGCTTTCACTCTCATGAACAGTTTGACTCATCAGACTCCTCAAAGTGGTATTATGACAGCACGTCTACTGTTTCATGTGAATAAAAACTGATTAAATCTAAGTGATTTACAATAAATGTGAAATTCCTCTCAGGTAGAAAGAAAGTTTCTCACAGGCTATGTGCTTCAGGAATTAAGACTGTAAGGCATTCTGAAAAGATATCTCCCTCACTAATCCTCCTATCAAAACAGTGTACGTGAGCAGCAAGTTTTACAAATAGATTTCCAGTAAGGTTGGTAGATTCCAAATAAGGTTGGCCATGTATATAAATATAAATATACTGTTTCAGTCTTCACATAAATACCCAGTCAATTTATGGATGTTGAAATGATATTGAACCTAAAAACTACCCATGGATAAAAGGATTCTAAATGTGGGTTCAAATACATCCAGTAGTTTTTCAGTTACAAGAACTCAAAATACAACAGAAAGAAAGGCAAGACCCCTAAGCTAAAAGATATTTAGGTATAATTATTAAACCTGAAATGGATAATGATAAGAAAATGCTGCCAAAATAATCAATATATAGATACACAGTTGTTACAATTTTTAAATACAGATTACTGTCATTACTAATATGCATGGCTCATTAGTCCATGGACTAGAATGATGCAGGCTTCCATGTCAATTTACCCTGTCCCACCAACTTCTTCTATAACTAGTGCAGTGTTTTCACCAGAAGTTTTGTCAGCCGGGCATCAGGAATGAGTAGCTAGGTGGGGAATACTACGTACTAAAATTGATATAAAACAATTTCAATTTATTCCCCTCATGGCATTCGTATTAACAGACGGGTAACAGTAACTGCAAAATTGAATTATTTTAGTATTTTTACCCTGAACAAGACAACAGAGGATTTTGAACTTCTAGTGTTCTACTGCTCATTCATAATCATTCAATACCGGGGATTACTATTCCATTGCTGTGGAGAGCCATACAGGTTTGTGACATCATTCAAAACTGCTAAACATTTAAACTCTGATGTAATTATGCTGAAAATAATGATTGATCGTTTGACTAAACAATTTTACAGTATGCAATTAGTGCATACCTAGGTTATGTTAGCTGAGCGGTCTGTAAACTTGGCAGGGCACTTCACCCATTATGAGGTCTGTAGTTGAACTAATATTTACTACAATTCTTTTATCACATGAACATCATGGCCTGCCCTATCACTCTAAACCCCTAGACTTGCTCCTAAACTAAATTAATGAAATCACCGGGCGAGTTGGCCATGTGGTTAGGAGCGCGCGGCTGTGAGCTTGCATCCGGGAGATAGTGGGTTCGAATCCCACTGTTGGCAACCCTGATGATGATTTTCTGTGGTTTTCCAATTTCACACCACGCAAATGCTGGGGCTGTATCTTAATTAAGGCCATGGCCGCTTCCTTCCAACTCCTAGGCCTTTCCTATCCCATCATCGCCATATGACCTATCTGTGTCGGTGCGACGTAAAGCCACTAGCAAAATAGGAAATTAATGAAATCCTGCAGGAATTTGTTTCTAAAAAGATAACAATAATAATTTTGTTATAACATTCCTTCAGTCGTGCTAGATTTCATAGAACATTAATAAAGCTGGCCCCGCAGTGTAAGGGGCAACGCCTGTTTCTCAGCGGCCCCAGGTTCGATTCCCAGCTGGGTCAAGGGTTTTTAATTGTAAATGGTTTTAATATCCCTGGCCTGGGGACTGGGTGTATGTGATGTCCTTAACATTCCTTTCCTCACATTCAACACTCTACACTTCTTCCAATCCAATTATATGCAGGTTCATATTACATGGTGCAAGTAGGGGCAAAAGATCTCTATAGGTCGACAACCTCAACAAACAGCAATTAAAAAATAATAAATAAGGTTGTTGCAGTACCTATAGCCACACAATCAGGACAGGTGATACCAGTGTTGTAATATCATGGTGGAAAAAGAAGTGGTCAACTCTTTTGCCATTAACTGGTTTTCAAATACTGTATAAGGTGACTTTTCATTTCAATGGAGTACTTAACCATCTCACTATCCACATGAGCCCTATAAAATTCCTCACCCTAACAGGGAATAAGTACTCCCCTAGATTTATCCCTCTGTGCAATCTCAAAAGCAACACTTTAGGAAGCCTTAAGAGTATTGTTCAGTGGAAAATTCAATTATCAAAGTTGACCATCAATGTCATAAAACCATTCCAATCAGGAGAAAAGATGAGTAAAAATCAACAATGAGCAAGCTTACCATACACACATTAATTTAAATCTGTTCATGGCAAAGAGGATAATATAGAATTATCAATACTGCATTAATGGACTCGATCCCCTCATGATTTTAGGCGAAAAGGAAGCAACCAGTCACAATCAGTAATTTTATCATGAACGGTAACCTAAATGTCACTGCAGTAGTTTTACCTAATGAAAAAAATTCCAGAGCACTGATAGGATCCTAATCAGCACTAAGTTTCAGGTATTGATATCTCAAATTCATTGGAAAACTTACTGGGCCTTGTAGGTAAAATAAGGTGCTCATTCCTTAAAGAATAGCGCCTGCTCAGTTAATTTACACCGAAAATAATTACTGTTAAGTAACCAATCATTAAACTATCCATAGGGAAAAGTAATGAATACAAGATTCCAATGCCAACAACTATCCACTACTTCCAACAACAATGAATGACATCTTAGCACATAATATACTACAGGATATGGTTTGGTCTGCCCTGTCAATAAATTATCAGTTTTCTAATTTTGCACATTTATTTCACTTGTACATGTTTCGGGAGCCCCAACTCACTTCATCAGCGATTTCTACATCATAAATCAATATTCCCCATATCTTAAGGTTTAACATCAATCATCTATGCATAAGACATCATCAATATATACCATTATTTTTAACACATACACTTCTTGATAATGTTTGTTGTAATGGAACACTTTAAGACATAATGGAACACTTTAGAACATTTATGAAAAGTTCAACTAGTTTTTCTTATGTTATGTAACACTTACAAACATGTATTAAAATGTCAGAATGTTTCCTTAGAAAAATTGATCAGTGATAAAATGTTTCTTGCTACTGTTTGTTCTGTTGTAGCCCACGTACGCATAGGCCTATTAAAAAATTAACTATTATACTACCAAAGTTAATATTTTTGCCTTGTTACCCTAAGAACACTTTCTAGAATGAAC
This sequence comes from Anabrus simplex, assembly GCF_040414725.1. NCBI lineage: Eukaryota > Metazoa > Arthropoda > Insecta > Orthoptera > Tettigoniidae > Anabrus > Anabrus simplex. Next base: position 74,512,350 of record NC_090274.1, read on the forward strand.
TGGTTTACCATTGAATTATTTGACTCCTTAAGATCTAAATGACCGGGCGAGTTGGCCGTGCGCGTAGAGGCGCGCGGCTGTGAGCTTGCATCCGGGAGATAGTAGGTTCGAATCCCACTATCGGCAGCCCTGAAAATGGTTTTCCGTGGTTTCCCATTTTCACACCAGGCAAATGCTGGGGCTGTACCTTAATTAAGGCCACGGCCGCTTCCTTCCAACTCCTAGGCCTTTCCCATCCCATCGTCGCCGTAAGACCTATCTGTGTCGGTGCGACGTAAAGCCCCTAGCAAAAAAAAAAAAAAAAAAAAAAAGATCTAAATGTGTAATTCATTATATCATGTCAGATGGAATCCTTCTATGTTGGTGTTGGACTGGAATTTCGACAGAGTGCATCACACCTCCCGACATGTCCTTGAATTCGTGTCTACAATTTGCTCTACTTACTGTAAATTATTGAAGCAGGGGAAGACCACCCGCTCACCAGCCTAACACTTATTGATTCCATGTCGTGCAAACTAGCTTTAAAGACTTCGAAACACTAAGATGATGGAAAATGTTTCTGCAAGAGGCTAATGTATTTGAGCACCTTTAATACCATCAGGGTGATAAAAGATTTAATATGTCAACTTGAAACCAGAAGGCAAGCCGTGCACAACCTGAGCTACTCAGACTGCCATTTTTCCTGACAAGATCTAGAAAGCAAAGAGGGAGGAAGAGAAAGCCAATTCTTCTTCACCTTTCAGACATGCTGTGCCAAATGAAAGTTGCATACCTGGAAATTCTGCATTTGTGTAATCATAAAAATGTTACTTAGTCACTTTGACATTAGTATACAAATATATCTGTGCCTTATGAATAGACAGCAAGATACTCATATATCTCCCAAACATCAGATAAAAGGAGAGTAATGTAACCAGTCAAACTCAGACGACTGACAGGGTTTTATTGTAATTACTATAAAGTTACCTGGAATGATACTTACACATGAAGTATTTGAAGTTTCCTCACAGCAGGCTGGTTCCTCTTTGATCTTTCCTTCCAAGTCCATTTTAAATAGCGTGTGAAGGTTTAGACTGTTTTGGGATGTAGAGTACGTCCACAGACCTTGCACTGAAACATGAACAACAAACACTATTATTGCTGTTTTGCATTCCAGTCTGTAGTTTTAAGTGACTGTTGATATTGTGCTCATAGCCACAGGACCTCCAGTTTTACCTGAAACTGAACCTCCGAGATAAACATCTTCAATGAAAGAACATCCCACACCCACAGAAAGGGATTAATTTGCACAACACTTGTCAAAAGCCTGTGACTATGCAACTTAATTATTGCCCACTACACTGAGAATCTAAAGACTGGTTTGATGTACCTTATTTTTTTTTTTATGATTTGCTTACATCACACTGACAAAGATAGGGCTTATGGCATTATGGCTAGGAGTGGGAAGCAAGCGACTGTGGCCTTGAGTAAGGTAGAGTCCCAGCATTTCTTTGGTGTGAAAATGGGAAAACACAGAAAACTGTCTCTAGGGCTGCAACTTCCTTCCCTTTCCTATCCCATCAATACCATAAGTCTGATTAGTGTCAGTGCAATGTAAAGCCAACTGTAACAAAAAAAAAGAAAAGAAAAAAAAGAAATTCTACAACCAAACCTTCAAAACTATTCATTTCTTGCTCAACTTGCAGGGCAAATAATCCGCTTTTAGCCACTGTGAAGACACAATCCCCGCTCCCTGTCCCACTGTACCTTAATTAAGGCCACAGATGCTTCCATCACACTCCCAGCCCTTTCCTATCCCATCGTCGCCATATGACCTATCTGTGTCAGTGCAACATAAACCAGCTTGCAAAAAAGATATAGGACAGCCAGGTACTCATTGGCAACTTTCTCCAAAAAGGTGCAACCATTACTGATTATGCTACTGGTTATAATGTATGTCCATTACAACAAACAGTTTGGAAATGGCTACAAACACCTTTGTTACAACAGTTCCGAACTGACTATAAACTATTTTGTAACAACAAACAGTTCTGAACCGGTTATAAACTACCTAGTTATAACAAACAGTTCTGAACTGGCTATGAACTCCTTCAAAATTATTACAATGAGCATACATGAATTAGAATGCTTCCAGAACTGATTATTAATAATGGTTTGTTGGAATTAGTAAATGGCATTTGTGAACTTTATCAATGCCATCTACAAATTGTTACAAAATGTTAAACAACTGATGATGGAAGACCTCACTATTCCAATGAGAAGTACTGCATGAAGTCACACCATTTCCTGGTGTAATCAAATGTGCATGTACAGAACATGCAGTCCCTGGTATTGAAGGTGTACTGCTGGCACTGGCTCTGAAATGGTTCTAAATGTAGTAGAACAGCATGAATTCAGAACTCTCAGTTCAGAAGCAATCTGAATTTCTATTGGAACAGCATGTACAATGGCACCAAAAAGTATTGGCACAGACACCTTTTTCCATATAATACAATTGCATAAATACTAGGAACATTATATGTATACAATTAACCCTTACTCAACAAAGGAAATAATTTGTATATTAAACTATTTGCTAAACACAACATAAACACATGTAATATATTAAATTAGGGTTTTCTCCTGCTCAAAAAATTATTGGCAAACTGTATGCCGTTTGTTATTGAGCTTTACAGACAGCGCTGTGTGTACCAGATTTGTGCAATCGGAGTTGATAAACAGTTCAGTCGCTTGCCTGACGCCAGTGTATGGGTCATTCACTTGTAACAATGAGTCCAAAGGCAAAGGAGCAGTGCATTGTCATTCCGCACCAAGGTGGTTTTCTTGCATTCACACGGTAAAAGTTACTGAGGAATTGGTAAAGAACTATCTGTTAGTTATTCAACAGTGTGGGCAATCATCAAGAAGTTTTAAGAGACTTGTACAACAGACAATAAACGCAGATCTGGACGTCCAAGAGTTCTTACATGTAAGGAGCGTCCAAGCATAGTTCGTCATGCTTTAAAAGAGTTCTTTAAAATGCAGGGTTGATTGTATCGGACATCTAGTCAACGTCCAACAAACAAGTCAGTCCTCAAACTATTAGGAATATTTGAACCCAGCTGATATTCATGGGAGATCTCCCAGAAAGAAACCATTTATTTTGGAAGTTAGCCGAAGAAAACACTTCCAGTTCGCCAAAGATTATGTCAATAAATCAGTTGAATTTTGGAATTCTGTGATACTTTCTGACGAATCCAAATTTAACTTGTATGGATCTGATGAAAACGTAAAAGTGTGGTGCAAACCTAATACAGAGCTCCAATCAACGTGCCATACCTACAGTAAAACATGGGGGAGGAAGCATAGCGGTTTGGGGATGCATGCAAACTTCTGGTCTTGCTGACTTGGTGATTATTGAAGGTGTCATGGATCATCATAAATATACAGATGTGTTGCAAGGCCACTTATGCAGCAGTGCACAGAAACTGGGTCTTAATGGCATCTCTTACTTTCAACAAGACAACGACCTGAAACATACGGCTCTGCGAACGTGGGAGTGGTTACTATATAATGCACCAAGAAGAGTTTTCACTCCACAAAGAGCCCTGATCTTAACCCAATAGAGCATCTCTGAAACCACTTGGAGACAAAAGTTTGAAAATGTCGTTCTACAGGGAAGCGCAAGTTTCAGACAGTGTTGTAGAAGGAATGGTCAATGATCTCAGGAGAGATAACTCGTAACATGGTGCCCTCCATGCCAAGACGTCTACAAACTGTCATCAGTGCCAACGGTAAGCACACAGGCTACTAGACTTGAGTTACGTGAATTACAGAGACTTTAATTTCGTTTGTGTATAGGTGTGCCAATATTTTTTCATGTGTAGAGCAACTGATTTTGTTTTGTAAACATTTATTTTTGTTGTGAGAATCCCACTATACTCGAAGAACCTTATATTTACTATTGTACATTTCAATAAATATATATCGGTGTCTTAGCATCACCTTTATTTAAGTGGAATTTGTACATAATGGTAGGTGTGCCAATACTTTTTGGTGCTAGTGTATACTACAGCGCATGCGCGGGCTATTCAGAATCAATTCGGTACCATGTTGGAAAAAATTTGCATGTATTACCACTAAGAATGGTAGCTGAGATATATTTAATGCAGACAGCTTACAGTCGGCTGAGAAACTGAATTATCTGCCGCTGTTCTTTTATGTTTAAATACGAACTGAACAATAAAGCTTACCTTATTGCCTACAACTTAAAGTACAGATAAAGTTGTAGATGTACAAGACTGAGACTCTTCTGGACACGGTGTAAAACGTAAGAAACTGCAATTACCTGATGTAGAAAATCTTAAGAGAAACAGCACAATGCACAGAATAAACCTTCACAAGCAGCCGCAACATGTCCGAGATGCACAGGACAAAACAAGTTAATTCGAACATTAAATAACGACAAGCCAACCACTTCGAAAGTAAGCCAGAAATAGCGAATAGGGCTACTCACATTGCGTCGTTCCTCGACCGCAAACATACAAACCTGGTATAATCCACTTATCTCCAGCTAACTGCTGCACATAGATAGAAGTCAAAACTTTTGACTCAAAAGTCATCTGGGCCAACCAAGACCCACCATTACACTCAGACCACAAGACAGAAAATACATGGCTTGCGTACCTACGGAGAGACGGGAGACCAATGGGAATCAGAAACGTACACCACCAATTACCACTACGCTCATAGGTTATCTAGCATACAAGTTCGCCGTTAGCTTCCTTATTGTTGTCAAACTTGTGCTTGCAGTTTCGATATGTAGATTGTCAATCAAGTAATCAATCATTCACTACTGATCGGCAGTTAGGACAGTCGTTCGGGTGGCAGATCCCCTATCTATTGTTTTCCTAGCCTTTTCTTAAATGATTGCACAGAAATTGGAAATTTATTGAACATCTCCCTTGGTAAGTTATTCCTATCCTTTACTCCGCTTTCTATAGACGAATATTTGCCCCAATTTGTCCTCTTGAATTCCAAATTTATCTTTCCTATTTTTAAAGACTCCACTCATAGTTATTCGTCTACTGATGTCATTCCACGCCATATCTCCACTGAAACCTCGGAACATACCACATGATCCAGCAGCTCGTCTCCTTTCTCCCAACTCTTCCCAGCCCACACCTTGCAACATTGAATATCATGATTGATATTACGACATTGCCATTGTAGCATTCACGGCCCGTACTAATATACATGATGCACGGGGGCTGGGTGTATGTGTCGTCTTCATCATCATTTCATTCTCATCACGACGCGCAGGTCGCCTACGGGAGTCAAATCAAGAGACCTGCATCTGGCTAGCCGAACTTGTCCTCGGACAATCCCGGGACTAAAAGCTATACACATTTCATAGACATAATATAGGCTTTTGGTATTATGCCTTAGGCCTATTTTCTTGGCATGGCATAACCCCAGAAGTCTATATCATGTCGATATCATAACTGATGGTCTTTGAAAGATTTATTCCTTTGAAGAACCTTATCTTCCTTCCACCTGATACCAGACTTCCAAACCATAGGTAGCGGTATCGCAAGGTTGCGTATCGGAAGCCTGTGTGTTACATTTATTTGACATTTCTCAATTCGTGTTCATTGCTGCACCCAGAGATGTGATGGCATAATCATTATCTCCATCTTTCAGCTGCAATCTTGACAGGTCCTAACCACGTGCAATTGCTTAGCGCGGATTTTGAACAAGTGAACGTCGCTAGCGTCACTGCTGCCATCTTGACAGGTCCTAACCTCACTGCTGCCATGTTAACCACGTGGGCGCGGAATTTGAATCATTAACAGTTGTCAAAATGACAGCTGCCGTCTTGACAGGTCCTAACCACGTGCACTTGTTTGGTGGGGATTTTGAACAAGTGACCTTGGCAACATCCCCCTTCCCCGACACTCCCTTAGAGAGGGCCTAACTTCAGAGGATTATAGTTTTAAGGCTAGCTGATCTTCTCGACATACACCCTTCCGGGCACCACCTCGGAGGAGGCCTAAGAGGTCAGCTCATGACATGTCTCCATCCGACAGTAACGAACAAGTCTAAACATGTATTACCATGACGACGTGATCTTGTATTTAAGGCTTTACATCCCCTCATCCGTCAGACTGTCTCCGACGGGACTGAGCACGTGCGATGCTCAGATTATTCTGCTTTTAACACGCAGCGATGACGTCGATATGGTTATGCACGTTTAAACTTGTTCGTTATCAAGGTCGCTCTCTAGTAAACTCAAGCCTTTATAGAGAGTATGAGTGTGAATTTTTCTTTAGTCTCTGAGATACTGTGATAGAGAGTAGAGCGCTTTATTCCATCATGACAAGAACATTAATAGTTGATGCACAAGGCTTCAAAGTAAACGGCAACAAATATGTGTTTAATGAGGTGACTGTGTTGGATTGCAATGTATGGTCTGGAAACAGATGAAGACAAAAGGCAGACTCAATGGACTTAAAAAAATTAGGTCTGCAGAGGGAAGAAAACGGAATACCTTATCGCTTTCTATCTTTAATAATGAACGCTTATTTGTCAAGAGCAATTCTTGTTTTAAAGGGGTGTGGAAAGAAGGAACGATTGCGTGAGTGTCTACCATCAACGTGTGAAATTATGGACATGCATCAATCAGGATGTCCATCATTTAAAACTCTATACAAGAAGCATAACGGAGAAACAATTAAACAGTCTTTACGACATCTTTGCATGCTCTTCGATTGGCTATGTTGCAGTGCATTCGGGAGGTGAACAAAATATGTAAATTGCAGTGTCGAAATGACGTCAGTGTGAAAGAAACATTTGTAGAGTAAAGACTCCATGTCATTTCTCTCCGATACTAAGAGTAACGCAGTTGAAAAGACAATCGTAAAGTTTTATGCATGCGAAAGAAACTAAACACTTTTACTGAAGAAGAGTTGAATGCATTACCAAAGACATTTTGGTTAATATAGGCGTGAATGCAGTAAAGAAGATCTGGAGATAAGGTGTCTCGTAAGTGGACTCATGACCCTATTTTGTCAGAGCTTCATACGTGTAGTTTACATCATGAACAAATGTGTTTTGAGCCGCACCCCGCACGCACAAAATCCTGCTCGCCATACATAATATAACATCATTAGCTGAAAACTGAGGCCCGGATCGCGACTGGGGAAGGCCACAAGCTATAAGCCTTGAGCTGGAGATGAGCCTCTGGGCAGGAAAATACCAGGAGACTAATTTTCAAAACAAAATATCAAGAAATTCAACAAATAACAATGAAATATTTATTGAATTAATAAAATAACAAATAGAGAAAGTAAATGAAATTTAAAATAGGGAAAGATAATCAATATGAAAATTATACATACGTAATTCGCCTTTTACAGAGATGTAGCAACAGGGTCTCTGTGACGGTATACCATCATTCAGAATCGAATTATATTGCAATCAGTTGATCCGGTTATAAGCGTGCGATTACAATCAGATTATCCCCACACAAACGCAATGCAATACACAGTTCCTTAAAAGCTGGTATAATTTCCCAACAGTTATTAATTTAACCTACTCAACTTATCTCCACTCCCGTATATCACACCTCTCATCTTTTATATCTCTTATTTTTACAACAATCTGTCACTCCCTCCCCCATAAAAACTATACTCCTACGCATCAAAGATCAAACTAAAGGAAATAATTGTTCGTAGAATCTCCGGAGTAGATTGAAAAGAGCACGAACACGAACTACAACACAAACAATTGTGTTGGCCAAAAGCATGTGCAGTGCATACATTAAAGAAAGATAAAACATGTCGGCCGGAAACGGTACAAGAGGCTAAGATAGGTACAAAGACCGAAATGAAAATGCACGAACAATCAGGTAGAGAAATAAAATAAAAAATAAGAACAAAATGAAGTTCAAACAAAGATATTCCTTCTTGATTCCCCACCAATTTACCTTCACGTCAGTCCAAACCTACAGTCAGGCTAAAAAACATTAAGAGCAAAGAGCGGTCCTGGTGTCCATCAAGGATTCAAATTTTTCAATAACACGACACCACAGTCGGTAGAAGGCGGTTCCCCATTATTAGTGTCACGTTTATACAGAAACACAAATTTGGCAATGGGATCAGCAGGTCCCATATTCACATAGAAACTTATCCAGATTGCGATTCGTACAGAGCGAGTGAAGCCTCGCGGTGACACAAGTAACCATACATTGTAGATGGGAGGTAGACGCAAAAGAATACACGCACATAGTAATTTGAGGACCATTACAAACACATTAAGCACAGAGAATCATGTTTCATTCATACCGTGGGGTAAACAAGGGATATCAACAACCATGATAACATAAAGTGAAAGATGAATAAACGTTGTCGTTACCTGAAGTAATATCAACGTGCAATGAAAGGAGGCGAATGGTAGTGGAATATCCATCTGAAACGTTTAAAAAGGTTTGAGTACAATAAGAATTCCGCATCTAGATGCATCGAGTCCTTCCCATATCTTATTAGAACTCGACACATATTCCTCAATTCAAAGAGATGAGAAGAAAACATTCCGGTTGCATGTTAGACCATCCGTGACAGAAAACACATGCACTGCCATAATTCGTACAATCAAGGAAGTTACGGGATCGTCCCACGTGAAGCAGTAACGAGCCATTTTGCCAAATGCATCCAGGAAGGGACGAAACCGAACTGACACATGAATCATGGAGAATTCCACATGTAACATTATCTGGTCGAGAAAACATCGATTGCTGAAGATTGTAGAATATGATATATCATTGCCTATACGTTTTCGTAGTTGGGAGTTCGATGAATATCCAGTGTTACCACCTACAAACCAGCATAGCTGGGCTGTTAAAACATCACGTTTTTCTGAAAAGCCTTTGTACGGTATACTGTTTTTGGATTTCAAACCCATCGTAAATTCAACCATTAAAAAGGTAGTTGACAGTTTGATCACTGTAAATTAGGAAATATTTGACTTTACCTCAAAGAAATTGCGTATCCCTACGAAAACATAGACATTAATTTTGAGAAAAATAAATTTGGGATGGTCTATGACATGTTTTGTAAATTCGAATTATCGTGTTATTTCAAAGAAGATAGTCCGCTATTTTCGCCTGAAGAATTTAACCTCTTATCAGGGGAGTTTCCACCGAGAAATTAACGTTCGTAGCGGGGAATATATTTTGACTGAAAACGCGTTAATTCTTCACGCCCTTATCATGATGTGGGTGACAAGTTACCTCGTCACGCTTATTATGCTTCCGCGAATGACGAAGGAAGTCGTCCCGCCTGTTATGTGCTTCCGTGAATTAGGAAGGAACTCGTTTCGCACATTACGTTCCTCGGCGAATGATGAAGGAACTCGTCCTGCACATTACGCGGGCATTCGTTCGCGGAAGACGAATTACCTAGCTTTCCTGTTTGGACATAATTATGTCTTATGGCTGGTGGTGATATTAAAATTTGCGTTAAGGAAGTTAGTGTCACAAAGGGAGTGACGGAAGTGTAACACTTGCAGGCTGTGATGTCAGGTATTGTTACCTAGCAACCGTGCTAGCTATGTCTTACGGCTGGTCGTCATCGGATATTAGAAGCCGTTGACAAATGACCATGACCGAGAGACATGTATATGATCACTTGATTTTGGCAAAGGGAAAATTCGTTTAATTTGATTTACATTTTTTATTCAAACCATAATTGAATATTTGATTCAACTTCCTGCAACTGCTTCAATATTTATTTTACTATTCGACACAAACGTAAAAGGAGCATGATGATTACCTTGGCTATTCCAGTGCGAGGTGGCTGCATCACTTGTTGTAGACAAGCCAGTATCTTCTCCCTCTTCTTCATTTCAAGAAAAATGTTCCCTGTCACTTTTATAACTTGATCTATCGTTACTATCGAACGAGTTGTCATCTAATTCGTCATCTGAATCAATGAAATGAAGAATAGATTATAATCCAAACGGCTTAGCCATTATGTAAGGAAGAAAATAAAATGAAATATTGGCGCGGACTGTGGCGCAGCAAGTCTGGAACCTACGGACATCTATAAAGCGATCATAGAACTACACTCAATAACAGTAAGAGACGAGATAACAGGTTACGCCTAGCAGATAACAATTTTCAAATGTTCTATACGAACTGACTCGTCACGTCCGGTTAAAGTTTAAAAATTAAGCACCGACTGTAGTTATAGACTGCACTTATCATGAAGAATCTATAAAGAATCACCTGTCGACATTCGTTTGGAATTTGAAACATCTGAATTTTTCCCTGCTAACACAACAGCTTATTGTCTTATTATTCATATGAGTGATGTTAATTACCATCCGCTAACGACTATTGTCATAAGACTATAAATAACGATAGCCCTTTATCATGAGATGTAGTGTGTGCTTCTACATCGTACACTATGGAACAGGAAGAAGAAAATACTACGCGGTTACAAACAATCGTCTTGATAACAAACAAAACTGTGAATGTGCATGTTGTACGCGTGCTAATACGCAACATCCCACACAAGTTAATGTCTTCTCCCTCTTCTTCATTTACAGAAGAAAGTTCACTGTCACTTTAGCACACAAGTAAGAGAGGCTAATAAGGGTAGTTATGACTGAATTTTTAAACCTCTACAATGTACATGCTATTGGAACCAAATTTTATGTACACGTGTATTGTAATACAGTTAGACCCTGTACTAAATTTTAGCTGTGTATGTAGCTTGGTTCTGAAGTTATTATTTCTTTGTCATTTAAAATTCACTAATGCGGAAAAGTCCGTTGCGATGAAGTTTTTATCTGATGAAGCTAATAATTTGCTGAAATGTAGCTCTTGCATACAGAAACAAAAGTTATCAACGGTTTTGTTATCAGAGTCAGTTTTCCTTCCAGAAATTCTGAAATCTTAATTTATTTTTTTTAATTCACTGCATGACCCAAATTCTACATCATGAAATCAATAGAAAAAACCAGTCCATGTCAAAACCTATGATAATTTCCTATTGTAGCACATATAAGAGTAGACTCACTTTCATTAATTTCAGGTCACACTTGTGTCGCGAGGGGCATTTTTAAGACACAAATACATGAGAAAAAACAAATGTGAGAAAAATGCATAAGAAAATCAACTCACTTCAGAACTGTCCAGCATCATACGTTACACCTTCAGACCTCCCTAATCTTTCTTCTGTTGATATTTTTAGCAGTTTGTGATGTTTTCTCTCCTTTTGGTGTTGTTCACTGCTCCTCTTCCTGCCCCGGGCCACACGACGGTTGTCTTGTGATTTACACAATGACTGGGTGGTTGAAGAAAGAATTGAATTGCTGATGGCATGAAGGGTCTCAGCTGTCTTGTAGTGTCCCATGTTGAACTCTTAGAATGCCCTGAGTACACCTAGTTCAAGTTTTGACTTGGAAATGAATACTTCCATCGGACACTTAGACCAAACCATACTGTGAAGTGACTTGTTGGCATTCTGGGTCTTGCCAGCACAACAACGTCGCAACATTTCATCTGAAGCCAGTCGCTGATATACTGGTGCAATCTTGGTTACAACAGATGGCCTAAGCTTGCAAGTCATTCGACTATGACTGTCAACTGGTTTCCCCTCTGCCTGCTGTCTATTAAAGAAGCACCAATAATCGACACCTTTGGGGCAAGTTATATGCTGAGGGTTGAGATCTGTTGACATGCAATGTCTAAGGGTAGAATAAATTGCCCTCTTCATTTTAGCCACATCTGGGATGTTGTTCACTATGGCATGTCTGAAATAATGTCCAAGCTTGGTCATGGTGGTTTCCGTCAAGCTGCCCTCTTTCCGCCGACCTAGTATTTCACCCTTTGCCTTCCAATCTCTAACAGTATTGCGAAGAGCAGTGCCAAGGCGTTTCGATACATGATTAATGCACTCTTCCTTTACTATGGTGATACCTGGTCCATATACTTGGATCTGATTTAAATGAGCATGAGTCTTAGCATCCCCATCTGACAACATGGTAGTGTAGCGGAACCCTTTGCCAAGTGATCTCCTCCACAGAATCTCTCCAATATCTTTTTCCATAGCATTGGAGGACCCACAATAATTTTTTTCACACTCACTAGAATTGTCATGACCTTCATATCATATATCAAATTCTGAACTATGTTTCCCCAAGTCCCTTTCAGCTACCACACACTTCTGACAGTACTTTGACAGCACATGGTAATCTAGCACAATACCAGTCTGAATGTCAATAGCAAACCCTACTCCATAGTTGGATGTGTGGCCACGTTTATGCCAACTGGCATCACATGATACACAAATATCTAATATTTCATTGTCATTTGCTCCATGAGCACTGCGTACAACTTGTGCAGCCATATCAAGTACTTATTTCCTCATTAATTTGATGCTTGTTGTTTTAAGGGGCCTAACATCGAAGGTCATCGGCCCCCCTCATTAATTTTCCCTCATCAATCAAAAGTTTCAAATGGGCTGAAAAAGGCCTAGGTCCTAAAGTGTTCATGCCCATACCAACTGCGAACTTTTCCAACCCTCGTTGACCCTTACCTAGAGTGCTGAATGTCTCAACCATAGCATTGTTCACATGGAAATAAGGCCTCTGTGAATTATTTTTCACTCTTGGAGAACTATATACATTTGCAGAAACATAATCACAAGTTCTCTCTAAACTGAATGAAAATTGATTTGGTTCGACATTCACCACATATAGCAGTTCTTTCACCAGTTCACTCCACACATCACTATGTACTAAGGTGTAATTTACAGGTGCAAAATTAGAACATTTAGAGGTAGGATAAGAATCAGAAAATGAGTCGATTTTTCTTTCTGAAACAGTAATAACTGTAGGTGGTAAGGTACTAGAATCAGGAACCTCCTCACTAGGCCTAAATGGAGCTGTACGTGGCTTTACCTCCTGACATTTCCTTGCTGAATATCTCAATTTAGCAGCCAGACTTCTCCTAGAAGGGCGTTTCTTTCCTGACCTATAAGAAGTTCTGGGCCCTTTATCCATCATAACACAGGATGTTTGCCTAACCTAACAATGTATATAACTACCAATATATTCGAAACAAAGCACTATCCCGTTATATACACTGAATTTAAAATATTCACACTATATATACACAGTAAAATGAACTTAGGGTACTGCTTTTCACTGGATAAATAATTTTATCACTCAGGAATTAGATTTCTCGTGCAAAATGTATATACATTAAAACAGAAACAGTCTGTCGGATGGAGGACGTAAAGCCTTAAACATAAGATCACGTAGTCATGGTTATACATGTTTAGACTTGTTCGTTATGGTCGGATGGAGACATGATTACATTAGTTGACTTCTTACGCCACCTCCAAATGGTGTCGGGAGAGTGTATGTCGAGAAGGGCAGCTAGCCTTAAAATTATAATCCTCTGTGGGTAGGCCCCTCTGAGATAGTGTCGGGGAAAGGGGACGTCGCGAAGGGCACATCTTCAAAATCCGCATCAAACAAGTGAGCGTGGTTGGGACCTGTCAAAATGACAGCTGTTATCTTGACTTATTCAAATTCCGCGCCTGCGTGGTTAATATGGCAGCAGTGAGGTTAGGACCTGTCAATATGGCACCATTGAGGTTAGCGACGTTCACTTGTTCAAAATCCGCGCCAAACAAGTACACGTGGTTGGGACCTGTCAAGATGGCAGCAGTGAGGTTAGGGTCTGTCATGATGGCAGCAGTGAGATTAGCCTCGTTCACATGTTCACAAAAGAGTATGTGTTAGGACCCATCAGGATGGCAGTAGTGAGGATAGCGACGTTCTCTTGTCCAAAAAAGTGGGGTTAGGTTCTGTCGAAAGCACGTGGTTTTGTTTAAAAACAAGGCCTCGTGCAGTCGTACTCGTGACGTCACGGTCACGTGGTCATGGTTTCACAGTGTCAATGAATTTGGCCGGGGTCAATGACCTCGGGTGCTGACTCAGCAGAAAAATGCTGACGCCAGTGATGTAGAACATACATTGCCCTACTACTTGTAGTACGCCTCGAAATTACTTCACCTCGAATATTGCTCTTCCACGAAATTTGAAAATTGGTACGAGGATTTGAATGGGATCCACTCAGCCTCCGGAGGTCTTTGAGTATAGAGGTTCGATTCCCGTCTAATACTTCCTCGAATGTTTTTTCGTTTCAAGACTATGGCCACTTTTTCCCTCTCCCTTGCCCTTCTCTTCCCATCCCGCACAATGCCCCTGGTCAGCATAGCACGATGGCCGCCTACTCCCCAGTCAGACGCGCTGACTTCGGGTAAATATTAGAGGGTTAGGGGGCATGAGTAACCTTTAACTGCGTATGTGGGGTGCTGAGAACACTGCCGTTTGAATTTGTGTGTATTATTGCCGACAATAGCATTTATAGGCTGGGGTATCGTGAGGATTTTGCATACCCAGTTACGTTACATATCGTGTCGAGTTGGTTTCTATTTCGCAAATTGAGCTGTCGCTTCTGGCGTGGTGTTGGGAGTGTGTGAAATGAATACTTCTTCAGATGAAGTGCAGTAACGGATCAGGAAGCTTTTCGATGAAGTTTCAGAAGACGATTCGAATGAGTTTATGGAATCTGATGATTGTGAAATTGATAACTGTATATTTAGTGACCGCATTTCTGAAAGTGCTGATGGCCCTGATGGTATCAATTTACGGTCAAATCCGCGGCCCATACTATCGCCATCAAGTATAAGAACACCAAAGTACATGCTAGGGAAGGACAAGAAAACTAAATGGGGAAGAAATTCAGCAGCTGGTAATATCCGCACCCGGAAACAAAACATAATAACTCATCTACCAGGTACAAAACTAATGGCAAGGTATTGTGCTACGCAACTTGAATGTTTTAATGTATTCCTAAGTGATCTGATAATTCGTACTGTAACCGAGTGCACAAATATTTACATTGATAAAATTCAGTCAAATTACACCAAGAAGAGTAAGTGCAGGAAGACAAATGAAGTGGAAGTACGTTCTCTCATTGGGCTACTGTTTACTGCCGGGTCCTATCGGGCAGCAAAACTGAGCTTGGAGGATCTTTTCGCAAGTGGTAGCTCAGACGACTGCTCATAAGAATTTTTTCCATGCACATTTGTGCGCAATAAAACATTTATTAGGGAATGAAATATTCCATACCTCTATGTCACTGGACAAATTTTTTATTTTTGATGAGGTGTTTAAGGTTGGAGAACATTCATAATCCTAAACAGCGTAGTGAACTGAATAAGTTAGCAGCCATCAGGGAGTTATTCAAAATTTTCACAAAAATTTAAAAAATTGTTACTCCCTCTCCGCTTGTCTCTTTTCGGAGTAAATGTCCCTTTAGGCAGTTCATACTGTCCCCTTCTCCGGGGTCACTCAGTCGGCGGAGCGAGAGTCCCAAAAGGGTGGACTGTTCGCAGGGCCAACTTGCTATTACGGGACCGACCTTCAGAAGATTTATATTTGCAGGGCCATTGGTGACTGGATAGGAGACATAATGTGGAATAAGAATCAGAACAAAATAACAAACTGGTTTATTAAAAAGAAAATAAAATTCAGTCTGGACAATGCACAAAAAAAATTATAACATTTCTCCAACTTAATTCAACTGATTATTCTTCTCGTTAACAAAATGACTATGATTCCTTGGCACGCTTAGCGAATTCATTGGATTCAATTACACCTTCAATGAACTTCCAACCGAAGCCATTCTCTGTAACATTTGATTAATCATGTAATTAGTGATACTGTCGTTATAATTGCAACAAAACAATGTTACACTGAACATGAGATAACCATATTTCATTTCTTCATTAATCTTTACGAATTACCCATTGATTAATTCTTTCTTTAGCACATCTTTGACAAAATTTTTTGTCTAATTTATATTGGCATATTTCGAGAAAAATTTCTAGAGAAATTACTTTGTCATACTTATGAGATATCCTTCCTAAATCATTTTCTCACACCTTTGAGAAATTATTTACAACTTATTCTTGAGAAATTCTATACAACTTTTTTTCGAGAAAATGCTTTACAATTTTAAGAAATTCCTTGAGAAATTCTTTGGCGTAATTCCCCTCTCTCGCAGATTTCGCTCGACTGTATTCCTTTATAAAGCATAACAACGATTTCTAACTAACTAGAATTCTATGGATGGATAGAGCATCACGTAACACCACGCGTAATCAACAACAACAACATCATTGACTAATAAATCACATAAAAACACGAAAAGAAAAAGCATTCCTGGAAATATATGGATAACTGTCACGTAACAACGTAATCACCGACAGTTTATAGGCAGATTTATCACACAGTTGAAACTATTATACTTTATTTTTATCATTCATTTATTATTATATTCTCCTCTTAAATTTTATTGAAGACCCTTATAGCATTAACTGATCATAATAAGAATTCATCAGGACTATTATTACAAGACGAAATAGGATGACTAAATTGATCTCGAAGAAATAATCATCACCACCATCATCCGAAAGATGCGTCTGTGAGCCCCAGGAAAGGCTAATAATAAGCAAGTCGTACATTATTCAATATCGGTTGTTGAGCGAAGGAAAGAACTATTATTAGTCCCTAAATATTATCAAATCACCATAAATCACTATCATCATTATAATTCATCATAATCACTATGACTGACATGCATCCTAGTGGTCCCATATCGTCAATTCCATCGTAAAATCCACCATCACAATATCGTTCAATTTTATTCTCAACAACCAGTTAAATACCCGACTTTCATTATTATAATTATTATTTTTATTTCTCCTATTATGGCTCCTAGAAAACGTCTTCTCGATGAGCTGCTTCTAGTACACGTCAATTACCATCCCTTCTGATATCAATCATATCACATAAACTAATAGTTCATTAAGCCTTCGATTTATTAGTATTTTACTCCTATATTTAATTTCATCCTCCTCGTCATGATTATTATGACCACATTTTATTATTATTATTATTATGCTTATTTTAGGTCTTAATTCCCCATAATTCCTTTTGAAGATCTTAAATATTCATGACCTCGTAAAATTCACTGGCAACTGGGATTACTTATCACCGAATCAAAAACACAAACATTATTCCAAGAGAATGCAAAGATAGAAAACGTAGAAACCATAAATCAAAGAATGCATGAATACTCTACCATCACCATTTAAGTACAACATTTCAAAAGAAACTACACTCCTCTAAGCAAGAATACAATCTACTAGTCCTCTACTGAAAGAGAAGAAATTTTACAATGGTACTTATGGTTCCGATGGAAAACCTTGGCGTCGGGATACAGCTATGGACGTCGGCGTCGTCTTCTTCCGCTATGGAGGCTTGTAGACGGACAAGTTCATCGCGCTGACGTGCACACTTTGGCTTAACCCATCATGACTACGGCTACGTACAGCAGCGTTGTATCACTCCAACAATGTTCCAGAAAATTCCAGGATTTTCCTCTCGTTCGTTGCATGCTGTCGGCTAGTCTTCACAGAGGTAGCTGAAACTGACATTTTGTATCAGAAAATAGGATCCACACTAGTTGTATACCACTAAATTATTTACGACACTTAACTGGCACAATGATGTACACTCAGGTTCAGTTTTACCCCAAGCTTCGAATTCTGAACACATCCAAAAGATTACAGTAAGTCTTGAAGTTGACGGAACATTATTACTGGTACTACGATGTTTTATAGGCCAGGTTTCCTCTCGAATATTCACTTCAGATAGTTCTCTTTCCTTTATAATTTCCAATGAGACATTCCATAGATTTCTACTGCAACACTCGGCGTAAATGAGCGCACGAACTGTCTGTGGTTTCGCAAGTTCCACACGGTGAAATGTGTGGCTGTAACACCTCGCTCTATACTGAATTAGGCTGGCGAAAAGTTGGACTAGCACTCAAATAAAACAGTGGTTGTGCCATACAAGAAATAGACAGTTAATAACACTGTCCGCGAACATTCATCTTTCCCTAGAGGTTAAAATTATACGACGTTCTTCCAGAAGACTGTACGGTATTACTTGACTTCTCCTTGGAGACTCTTCAGTTCGATTCTCCCTTCGAGATTGTAATGTTCTCTTCAACTTTTCCTTAGAGACTCTGCTTCCACTTCTTTCTAGAAAGACCTTTAGACCTTCCAGCACCTTCCTCGATTTTCATTGGCTGTTGACCTTCTCGTGACGTGATTCGTCCTTCACACCGGCAAGTAGATTTCTCCAGAATATCGTTCCCCTCTCGGCTGTCGGCGCGCTAGGTGACGTAACTGCGTGACGTGGCGACCTTCACCGGCCTGTTGACCTAGTTCACACTCGCCCGCAGCGGCACGGCACGGTAACAGCTGATGCATGCTCACTTATAAACCAATGTTCCGTTACAAAAATTACTCCAGCTTCCCCAAATTCAATCAGGCACCATTTAAACGGGTACAATACCTAGCAAACCCACCAAATCTATCTATAACCTTTTTTATGAAAACTAAAGTCAGTCAGTCCGGTCATTCTATCCTGTCGATTTCCTTCATTCTTTTTTAACTGAAAGGTATTCTTGCATAGATTTGTCATCAGGTACTATAAATCACTTAACTTCCGCCTTCGTCAAATAATTTTTTTCAATTTTTTGTCTCTTTGAAGCAATCATATCTTAGGTTCTAATTGAGGTGTACGGAGTTCGTTTTGGCCTAAGAACACTCAGCCCTTTCATTTCAGCTCTTAACTATTCAAATCGATAGATTATGAGGAAAGTTATGAGTGCACATTCAATTTGACGTCTCATTTCTTCAACATTTTTTCTCATTGAAGCAAGCATACCTTTATTTCTGAGGTACAAAGTTCGGTTCGGTCTAAAAACACTCAGTGAATCAAGCGCTTCCTTTTGATGCATTAACTACTGAAATTGGTTGATTCTGAGAAAACTTGAGTACATTTGTCTCCATGACGAAGATCTTTGAAGGACTTTTTAACAGTTCGGTGCGTAGTGTTGTTCCAAGGAACGTTTAATTCAATTTCTTTGTATGATGAATTTTCAAGTGTTTTGTTGAAATAATATTACATTCTACTACCACAGCAGATCATGTGCTTTATTTCATTAACTCGAAACTTTGCAAATACATCCATGAGGATAGTAACGAACAACACCATACATTGCGGGCGGAGCCAGCGGGAAACTGCTAGTATGGTATTAAAATACTAAGGATATGTGACTCTAGGACGTGGCATACTGCTGTAATGCAAATCTATGCGGGGAAGCTGCCCGGAAGGCCTTTTCAAGTGTCGAATTCACCCAGAAACGTCGTGCTAGGACCTTCAGAATCTATTCAAGGTACAGGCAGATATATTACTGTAGATAATTGGTTTACGAGTACAGAACTTGCTTAGGATTTGATGGAAAATGTATTTTCTCTCGTAGATACAGTGAGAAAAAGCAAACCTCAACTCTCCGAGGAACTCACTGATATCAAAGGAAGAGAAATAAACAGTACACATTTCGTTTATTGTGGCCAAATAACTGCAATGTCAAAAGTACCAAAGAAATGTAAGAACGTTCTTATGATTTCAAGCATGCATTTCAACAGCGCAGAAATAGATCCTTCATCAGGGAAATTAAAAACGCAATGATCATAACCTTCTACAACCTTACTAAAGGAGGTGTTGACACAGTGGACAAAATGTCTGTAACATACTCCGTAGCTAGAAGGACCAAACGATGGCTTTTGATGGTATTTTTTCGCATACTGGATATTGCAGGCATTAATGCACAAGTAATATTCATTTCCAAAAATGATTCATCCAAGTTGATCAGACGACAGTTCCTGAGGGAGTTGGGTGAAGCTCTAGTACGTCCTCAAGTGGGAAAACGATCAGCAGTGACTACTGTTCGAAATGAGATTCGTTTGAAGACAGCATAACTAACCAATCCGCCCGAGGCAGCAGTGACTCCTGAACGACAACCTCGCTCATCGGGAAGGTGTACAGTATGTTCCATATCATCAGACAAGAAATCTAAATATTTCTACCGCAAATTTGATCAATTCATGTGTCTGAATCACATGAAAAACGTATGTGCAGACTGTTGCAAAAAAGACACATGTTCAGATGGTGACCAAAGGGAAGGCCATTGTTGAAGGGTACTTCCTTGTGTGTTAGTTTCAAGAAGTGAAATACTGTTTCTGGGATTCTATAACTGGTTTTTACATATTTGTGTTTGTATATAATTGTCTCTAAGGAATAAAGAATTGAGCTTAAAAATGTACATGCAAAACGAAAATAAAATATTATGACTTTGGGTTTGGAAATCAGTAAGGTAATTATTTTTATAACTGCGGTGACAAATATCTTATAATAATATTTTAAGGTAGTAATAATGATTGCATGTGGTATATTTGGTCTTTATTTAACATTTGTAAAAGAATAGTGCAAGTTTTATTAGGGCTGTTTTGAGCACCCCACCTACCCACTTACGTAACTCTTACCCACATACCTAATTATTAACTTGAATAGAAGCATGTGGAATGATGAATATCTATTAAGGCAAACATTCCTATACAATAAAAAATTCACAAACTAAGAGGAAACAGACTAAATAATAGCAATCTTTCCTCAAATAAATTTTTTGAACGAATCTTATGATTTCAGTAATATTTACAAGTAAACAGAAAGTAAGTAGAAACAGTTTATTTGGTTCATAAATTCATACTAATAATGTCCTAAGTAGGTACGGAACTATCAAAATAACCATAAGTAAACAGAGTAGAACTTGCTTTAGAAATACATTTTGTGAATTTTTCTATTCATAATATAAATATTGTAGACAGAGGTAGTTTTACGGCACACCTTCAACTGTACAGTCAATTAAACACATATCCCAGTGATGCCTTGTTTTTATTTACATAACATAAGACAAAATCACCATGTGTACCGTAGTATTTTAACCGTCTTTATTGGGAAATGTAGCTCTCTGAAGGAATGTACACTTTCTGACCTCATTTCTTGATGTAAAATCATCCGCCAGTTTCTCCGGGCCTGACGCCTCGGCATTCTCCTTGCGTACATGCAGAAGGCCCAATGAATATAATATCTGCTGTCCATTAGTTGAAGTCTCACAGCAGTTGAAGTTGTCACGGAAATTGTCAACACTCTTTTCAGAAAGTTGAAATCTTTCTGGAAAAAAAGCATTCAAATGAAGTACTTCTTGAACTACTGCATACTATTGCCGTTCGGCAACAAATAACTTTTCACCTGTATAAATGGATAAATATTGTAGACAGAGGTAGTTTTACGGCACACCTTCAACTGTACAGTCAATTAAACACATATCCCACTGATGCCTTGTTTCTTTACATAACATAAGAAAAAACAGCCCTACAACCAAAGGTACAACTTCCATCCCGTCAACATCCACGCGTACCAACCACCGTTTATTTTACGTGGGCCCTCCCCATCACATTACCACAGGCTTCGAGTACCTCTGGCTCAACCTCAAAGACATTACCGACATACGGTCGTGCAAGCTGTACTTGCGCCTTGCAGTACGTACCCATGGCCACTCTTTTCAAAAAGTTGAACTCTTTCTTGAAAAAAAGCATTCAAATGAAGTACTTCTTGAAGTGTCCTCTAACAATTAATCTTCCTTCGTTCGGCAGCGACTCGTGGAACGCTTTTCCGTGAAGCAAAGGACGATTAGAGTCTACATTATCTCAGAATTGTGTCTTTGTTTATATAACAATCAAGTAGAGACTCCTCGACTTCAGCCAAGAAATTGTAAGACATGTCAGAACGGGAAGCCAAACAATTAACAGTGTAGTCTAAGATTACAAAGAATAGACGCCCGGATTTAGTTCAACTGAATCAATGTTCTGTGTTGAATTTTATTATAATCAGAGTCGTCATACCGGTTGGGAATCTTCTTTCTAGGCTGAGTTGGTGAATGAAATTCTGCAACTTCGATACCCCTTCACACATCTTTATTTTTACACTGTTCGAAATAAATTCTGTCCCCCATAAGTCCAACCCCTCGTCCACGTCGTGGGGGACGGGCAACGGTACGAAGTAGGGGATAGCCTGTAAGGGTGAGGTACAGCGGGGACCTTGTGTGCCCCAGGACCGCTACGGTAGCTGTGAAGGCCTTACAGGAACCCTGAAAAGTAACGGCTAACGGGGCTCTGGTGAAGTCCTTAACGGCAACTGAGGCGGAGAAGGAGACCTTTGGTTCGGCAAAGTTGGCGGAGGAGGCAACCCTTCCTCTTGGGGTACAATAAAGAGGAAAACCACTGCCTTGTGGTGAAGAGGGATCTTCAAAGGCTAAGGGAGACTACGCCAACAGAAAACAGCAGGCTTGGAGGCGTAGGTGGCAGCCCCACCACCAAGCTCGGGTGTTGTGGGCCAATAACTCGCACAACCTTAAATTACCTTATTACAGAAACATCAACAATGAGAAACCGGACTGATCCAAAGATGACGACCTTTGGGTTGAAAAGGCTAACGAAAATTGGGCTATGGAATGTGAGGACTCTGCGGGAAAGTGGAAGGCTACGACAGGCAGTGGCATGTATGAGGAGTTATGGCCTGAACATCCTAGGTTTGAGTGAGATAAGATGGAGTGAGTTTGGGGAATTGGCAACCCATGATGGAGCTACATTTATATACTCTGGAAGACCCGAGGGCGACGGAGCGAGTTATGGAGGTGTGGGTATATTAATGGATAAGGAGGCCAAAAGGAGCCTTGTGGAGTGGTACCCAGTGACGGAAAGGATAATAGTGGCACGTTTTAAGACCAATATTAGAAACATTGTGTTGATAGTATGCTATGCACCTACGGAGTCGGCGGAGGAGGAAGACAAACAGACGTTCTATGGATATCTTAATAGAACGGTTAAGAAACAGAAAAGGAAGGATATCATCCTAGTTGGAGGAGATTTGAATGCAAAAGTGGGACAGGACAACGAAGGACTTGAACATATTATGGGAAGGCATGGTTTAGGGGAACGAAATGAGAATGGACAGCTGTTTGTGGACTTCTGTGCAGCCATGATTTGGTTATTGGTGGTACTATATTTCCACATAAAGACTGCCATAAGGTGACATGGGTATCACCGGATCATAGGACAGAAAACCAGATAGATCATGTGACTTTTGGACGAAGGTGGAGGAGTTCATTGTTGAATGTGAGGAATAAGAGAGGTGCGGACATTGGTAGTGATCACCATCTTGTTGTGGCTACCTTTAGAATGAAGATACAGGCACAAAAGAGAAGGATAGAGCAAATAAGGAAGCGATATGATGTTGGAAAGCTAAGGGATGACAGAAATGTGAAAGAAGCCTTCAGGATAGAACTAAAGAATCGATTCCAAGCACTCACAGAGGTGGAGGATGAAACTATTGAGGAAAAATGGGTGAAGACTAGATCTGTATTTACTGAAGTAAGTGAAAATATCCTGGGTTTTAAGGACAGGAGGAAAAAAGACTGGATGACTGACCAGACATGGGAAATCATCAGGCAACGGAAAGAGATAAAGGAAGTAATGAATGCATGTAAGACACGAGCAAGAAAGGCAGAATTGCAATGCAAATATGCTGCGAAGGATAAGGAAGTAAAGAGAAGTGTGAGGAGAGATCAAAGGAAATGGATAGATGACCTATCTCAACAAGCAGAGGAGGCAGCCAGAAAGGGAAATCTTAGAGAACTCTATACCATCACCAGAGTTCTGGCAAGGAAGCAGATGCAGAAAAACCGTCCAGTCAGAAACAAAGATGGTGTCCTCCTAACAAACTCCGAGGATCAAGTGAAGCGATGGCAGGAACATTTCTCTGCAGTGTTAAACCACTCCTTGGAGGAGCACGTAGATGCAGGAGAAGGCGAAGAAGAAGAGGAAGAAACCCAGCCTGACCCAAGGATTAAAGTCTGCATTCCAACAGTGGAGGAAATCAAGCGGGCATTGAGAGAGTTACATATTGGTAAGGCAGCAGGTGTTGACAATATTCCAGCAGAAGGCATGAAGGTTGATATGGATACCACTGCCAATATGTTGCAGCCGCTATTTGAGAAGATATGGCTTAATGGAGAAATGCCGACAGATTGGAAATGTGGGTTGCTGGTGAAGTTGCCAAAGAAGGGCGATACGTCAAACTGTAACAACTGGAGGGGCATTACGCTTCTTTCAATCCCTAGCAAAGTCTTCAGCAGGGCTCTGTTGAACAGAATTAAGCAGTATATCAACTTGAGGCTCCGACGGGAACAGGCAGGCTTTCGATCGAATCGCTCGTGTGTAGACCGAAACACCTTGAGGGTAATTCTGGAGCAGTGTGCTGAATGGTCATCTCGCCTCTACGCAGTGTTCATCGATTTCGAAAATGCTTTTGATTCGATCAACGGAGAAGCTCTGTGGAAGGAAGTGAAGCGGTATGGAGTGCCATCACAAATTACCAACCTCATTCAGGAAACATACCGTGATTATACATGCAGAGTCATACATGAGGGCCGTGTGTCTGAACCTATATCTGTACGTTCAGGAGTACGTCAAGGTTGTATCCTCTCGCCAACCATGTTCCTGGTGGTAATTGATGAGGTAATGCGGAATGTAACGCGAAATGTGAAACGCGGTATCCAGTGGGGATTGGCAAATAGGTTAGAAGACCTAGACTTCGCTGACGATGTGTGTCTCCTGTCTGAGGCACATGGTGAAATGCAATCAAAGATTGAAGACTTGGTAAAAGAATGAAAAAAGGTGGCACTAACGATTAACTCAAAGAAGACCAAGGCCCTAAGGATGAACACCAACAAACTAGACCCATTTTTCTTCAGTGATGAACCTATAGAGGATGTGGATAGTTTCACCTACTTGGGCAGTGTAGTTACCAAAGATGGAGGAGCAGTACAGGATGTTTCTCAACGTATACAAAAAGCAAATGGTGCCTTTGTTCGGCTCTATCCAGTATGGAAGAACAACAAAATATCTATCAGGACCAAACTTCGCATTTTCCGAAGTAATGTCAAGGCTGTTCTACTATATGGGTCCGAGACTCTGGAAGGTGACTAAAGTGATTACCTCCAAGTTGCAGACGTTTGTCAACCGCTGTTTAAGGAAGATTTTAAACATCTACTGGCCGGAAGTAATCTCCAATCATGAACTATGGAGAAGGACGGGTGAAACCGAGATGGCCATACAGATAAAGCGGCGGAAATGGAAATGGATAGGGCATACGTTGAGGAAAGGGAATGAAGCCATTGAGAGAGAGGCACTGGATTGGAACCCGCAGGGTAAAAGGAGGAGCGGAAGGCCCAAACAAACGTGGCGAAGATCTGTACACATGGAGGCAATGGAAGAAGGCAAGACCTGGAGAGAGATGAAGAGGTTGGCTGACAACAGGATCAGATGGAGATGCTTTGTTGATAACCTATGTTCCACAAGGAACAACAGGAATTAAGTCAAACAAGTCAAGAAATAAATTCTCGATTGATCGTACGACATGGTTCGTGTTTGTGTGAACCACATAACAGAAGTTACTACCATTCGTAAATAAATGTGCTGAATATGCATTGCTCGAATAACTTGACTTCTGGTCGCGTTGTCTTAACTCACACATACTAAATGTATATTCTCCTATAACTTGCAATTCTGCGCGTCATTTAGCTGTACATAGATAACGTGATAATTGCACGGAATACTTCTACGGAAGTAGTATAATACAGGGATTCGGCGGCCACCTCCTCCTCCGGCTCTCGGGAGAGGCCTCCGCCTCCTGTGGGAAATTTAAATTTTGGCGGGAAATTTGAATTTTGGCGGGAAATTTGAATTTTGGCGCGAGATTTGAATTTGTAAACAAAGCCACGTGCTTTTTGACATCTGTCATCGACAACAACGCCTCGGTAACCTCACTGCTGCCATCTTGACGGGCCTAAACCTCAGTGGTACCAACTTAACCTTACTAGCGCGAGATTTGAATTTGTAAACAAATCCACGTGTTTTTTGACAGCCACGTGCTTTTTGACAGACAACAACGCATCGCTAAACTCAGTACTGCCATCTTGACGGGCCTAAACCTCAGTGCTACCAATTTAACCTCACTAGCGCGAGATTTGAATTTGTAAACAAATCCACGTGCTTTTTGACAGCTGTCATCCGCCATCTTTAAACTACAGAGCACCGTGCTGCCCTCTTTATTGCAGTAGCTGCAAATTCGTCACCTGTCATCCGGAGTGCTGCTATCCTAACGGGCCTAAACCTCAGTGCTACCAACTTAACCTCACTAGCGTGAGATTTCAATCGGTAAACAAAGCCACGTGCTTTTTTGACAGCTGTCATCCGCCATCTTCAATCAATAGAGCACAGTGCTGCCCTCTTTAGCTACTTACCTTTGAAATGTGGTGGCGATAATTTGAAAAATGCTTTTTGACAGCAGCCATATTTGAGCACCGTGCTGCCCTCTTTAGCTAGACACCATTGAAATGTGGTGGCATGCAATTCTACGTGACAGCAGCCATCTTTGAGCACAGTGCTGCCCTCTTTGTGGTGGCGGCAAATTCCACGTGCTCTTGTTTGGAAACAAACCCATGTGCTTTTCTGACAGCTACCATCCGCCATCTTTAATCAACAGAGCACCGTGCTGCACTCTATGTGGTGGCGGCAAATTCCACGTGCTCTTGTTTGGAAACAAAGCCACGTGCTTTTTGTCATCCGCCATCTTTAATCTAGAGAGCACCGTGCTGCCCTCTTTGCGGCGGTGGCAAATTCCACGTGCTTAACAAACTCACGTGCTTTTTTCTGACAGCTGTCATCCGCCATCTTTAATCAAGAGAGCACAGTGCTGCAATCTTTAGCTGAAATGTGGTGGCAGTAAATTCTACATGCTTTAGAAAGATACGTGCTTTTTGTCATCCGCCACCTTTAATCTAGAGAGCACCTTGCTGCCCTCTTGCGTCAGCTAATATCTGCCATCTTTAAACTACAGAGCACTATGCTGCCCTCATGCGGGCAATTTCGTTAGTTATCATCCGCCATCTTTAATCTAGAGAGCACCGTGCTGCCCTCTTTGCGGCGGTGGCAAATTCCACGTGCTCTTGTTTGGAAACTAACTCACGTGCTTTTTTCTGACAGCTGTCATCCGCCATCTTTAATCAAGAGAGTACAGTGGTGCAATCTTTAGCTGAAATGTGGTGGCGGTAAATTCTACATGCTTTAGAAAGCCACGTGCTTTTTGTCATCCGCCATCTTTAATCTAGAGAGCACCGTGCTGCCCTCTTGCGTCAGCTGACATCCGCCATCTTTAAACTACAGAGCACTATGCTGCTCTCTGTAGTAGCGGTTAATTTGTAAAGTTCTGTCAGCTATCATCCGCCATCTTTAATATAGAGAGCACCGTGTTGCCCTCTTTGTGGTGGTGGCGAATTCCACGTGCTTTACAAACCCACGTGTTTTTTTGACAGCTGTCATCCACCATCTTTATTCTACAGAGCGCCGCGCTGCACTCTGTGGTGGCGGACAATTTGAAAAGATGCTAAGAGAGCATCGTGTTGGCATCTTTATTCTTTGACATGTGGTGGCGGCAAATTCCACATCCGCCATCTGAGAGCACCGTGCTGCGCTCTTGATCGTAGTAGTGGACAATTTAAAAAGAAGCGATTAAGAATATATAATCGAACACTGTACTCGATACAACATATGATTAGAACATCGATTTGTTCTAAGAGAAAACAAGAGTACAGTTTTGAACGGCTTGCGTGTGATAGCGATTGTTTGCTTAGCATAACTTGCACCTAACATGCTTGTTGTTACATCAGGAATGTTAACTGGCTAAATCCTGGTCTTTCAGCGCTAGGAGGGGCATCAAGCGGTAAAACAATAGTTCAAGAAACTGTGATTTAAATTTCTAGCTGTGAAAACTGATTCTTGCGTCAGGAAGGGCATCCGACCGTAAAATAGGCTCTTACAATTTAAAATCCCATGTTAGGAAAGGGGCAACTGGTTGTAAAAACAGGAGGAGAGCAGCAGCTAGCTGCTTTCTAGTGCATTTCAGGTGTTATGCCTTACGAGTAGCTATGTACTAGCACCGGGTTTCGAATAAGCAGACTCTAGAACGAGAAAAAATATCTGGGATGTGTTTTTGAAGCATGCCTACACACACACACACACACACACACACGCACACGCACGCAAGCTGCATCCGGCTAGCGAGCTCCTACCTGGAATGTGTTTGCCTCAGCGAAGTACGAAGTCCACTGCACGCGTACAGTTCGCATTAAAATTATTCGCGGCTTGTCGAGCTGAGCTCAAACCTTCCTGTTTAATCGTAGTACAAATACGTCTGCTTGTAGAACCTGTATATTTCGATACCTCAGCGTTTCGTGTTGTTTTCAAAGGTCGCTAACAGGTAGGGGATACTGTGGATGTAGGCATAGCTTAGTAAAACTCACGACAATGTCTGACCTCTATAGGTTGAAACTTGGTTTCTTCCGAACATCGTAACTTTAGTCTATTGATAAATAGTTGTTCTCTTCAATTCTTATGCTATAGAAGAGGTTAACCTCATAATTTGAAACTCACAACTATGTCTGACCTCTATGGGTTGAAACTGGGTTTCTTCCGAACATAGCAACTCTAGGCTAGCTGACTTGTCCTTTCGTATCATATTATTACATCTGCTTTTGCGCTAGGTAATAAAAGTCTTTAATTTAAAAATAGCTAGGTTAGCTGTTGACGAACCAAGTAACTTTTACAACCTTCATTGAATTTAGCATTATACGATAGGAGAATTAGAAGGTGTAGAAAGGAAGAGGATAATCTCATGATTTCAAACTCACAACCATGTCCGACCTCTATACGTTAAAACCTGGTTTCTTCCGAACATCGTAACTCTAGGCTAGCTGACTCGCGCTTTTGTTTTTAGCACTCTACGATTATAAGGTGTAGATATGGTAGAGGTTAATCTTGCAACTTCAAACTTACAACCATGTCTGACCTCTATAGGTTGAAACTTGGATTTTTTCCCAAACATTGCAATCGCGCGCGCTGACCTTCCCAGGTTCGATCTGCTGCAGAACTCCTCGGCATTAACAGTAGGTTCGATCCTGGCTTAGTGCTTAAATACGTCAGCCCGCAGAACTCAGCGTAAGGCCCTCAGGAGAGCTCTTGTTGCATAAACATTTAGTTCCAACTGTACTGCAGTTGTCAGCAACTCTGATATCCGCTTGGTAACAAGCAGCATATTTACTCGCTGCAGTCTGCGTGAAGCGCTTACAGTTCTTTGTGTGTGTTTATTACGCGCACATCCCCGCCTAAGTACTGTCTGCTGTGAATATTATTCTTCAGCCTTCAACTTAAGGTAAGCCTGAACTGTTAGTTACTGTTTGCAAAGCAACTTCTACGCTAGGTAATAAACATCTACATTCATATTTTTTTTTCTTTTTAGGTACAACTAGAATATTATCGTTCGAGTTACAGGCTTGAAGGTACGCATTTTATTCATCCGAGTAACAGTCTGCAGCGCGAACATTTTAAGGTATGTGTGAACTCTATAGGTTGAAACTTGGCTCCTTCCGAACATCGTAACTTCAGTCTAATAGTAAATAGTTTCCCTCTTCTATCCGCATGCTATAGAAGATGTTAATCTTATAATTTCAAACTTACAACAATGTCTGACCTCTATAGGTTGAAACTTGGTTTCTTCCGAACATCATAACTTTAGTCTATTGATAAATAGTTATTCTCATCAATCCTCATGCTATAGAAGAGGTTAATCTTATAATTTCAAACTCACAGCCATGTCCGACCTCTATACGTTGAAACATGGTTTCTTCCGAACATCACAACTTTAGTCTATTGATAAATAGTTATTCTCTTCAATCCACATGCTGTAGAAGAGGTTAATCTTATAATTTCAAACATACAGCCATGTCTGACCTCTATAGGTTGAAACTTGGTTTCTTCCGAACATCGTAACTCTAGTCTATTGGTAAATAGTTTCCCTCTTCTATCTGCATGCTATAGAAGATGTTCATCTTATAATTTCAAACTTACAGCAATGTCTGACCTCTCTAGGTTGAAACTTGGTTTCCTCTGAACATCGAAACTTTAGTCTAATGATAAATAGTTCGCTTTAATCCACATGCTATAGAAGATGTTAATCTTATAATTTCAAACTCACAGCAATGTCTGACCTGTACAGGTTCAAACTTGGTTTCTTCCGAACATCGTAACTTTAGTCTATTGATAAATAGTTATTTTCTTTAATCTGCATGCCATAGAAGAGGATAATCTTATAATTTCAAACTTACAGCAATGTCTAACCTCTATAGGTTGAAACTTGGTTTCTTCCGAACGTCGTAACATTAGTCTAATAGTAAATAGTTTCCCTCTTCTATCCGCATGCTATAGAAGATGTTAATCTTATAATTTCAAACTTACAATTATGTCTGACCTCTATAGGTTGAAACTTGGTTTCTTCCGAACATCATAACTTTAGTCTATTGATAGATAGTTATTCTCTTCAATCCACATGCTGTAGAAGAGGTTAATCTTATAATTTCAATCTTACAGACATGTCTGACCTCTATAGGTTGAAACTTGGTTTCTTCCGAACATCGTAACTTTAGTCTAATAGTAAATAGTTCCCATCTTCTATCCGCATGCTATAGAAGATGTTAATCTTATAATTTCAAACTCACAACAATGTCTGACCTGTACAGGTTCAAACTTGCTTTCTTCCGAACATCGTAACTTTGGTCTAATGATAAATAGTTGTTCGCTCTAATCCACATGCTATAGAAGATGTTAATTTTATAATTTCAAACTAACAGCAATGTCTGACCTGTACAGGTTCAAACTTGGTTTCTTCCGAACATCGTATCATTAAGCTAATCTTCACTGATAAACAGTTATTTTCATCAATCCGCATGCTGTATAATTTCAAACTCACAGCCATGTCTGACCTCTATAGGTTGAAACTTGGTTTCTTCCGAACATCGTAACTTTAGTCTATTAGTAAATAGTTTCCCTCTTCTATCCGCATGCTATAGAAGATGTTAATCTTATAATTTAAACTTACAAAAATGTCTGACCTCTATAGGTTGAAACTTGATTTCTTCCGAACATCATAACTTTAGTCTATTAGTAAATAGTTTCCCTCTTAAATCCGCATGCTATAGAAGATGCTAATCTTATAATTTCAAACTTACAACAATATCTGACCTCTATAGGTTGAAACTAGGTTTCTTCCGAACATCTTAACTTTAGTCCATTGATAAATAGTTATTCTCTTCAATCCACATGCTATAGAAGAGGTTAATCTTATAATTTCAAACTTACAGCCATGTCTGACCTCTATAGGTTGAAACTTGGTTTCTCCCGAACATCGTAACTTTAGTCTATTGGTAAATAGTTTCCCTCTTCTATTCGCATGCTATAGAAGATGTTAATCTTTTAATTTCAAACTTACAGCAATGTCTGACCTCTATAGGTTGAAACTTGGTTTCTTCCGAACATCGTAACTTTAGTCTAATGATAAATAGTTGTTCGCTTTAATCCACATGCTATAGAAGAGGTTAATCTTATAATTTCAATCTTACAGACATGTCTGACCTCTATAGGTTGAAACTTGGTTTCTTCCGAACATCGTAACTATAGTCTATTGGTAAATAGTTTCCCTCTTCTATCCGCATGCTATAGAAGACGTTAATCTTATAATTTCAAACTTACAGCAATGTCTGACCTCTATAGGTTGAAAGTAGGTTTCTTCCGAACATCGTAACTTTGGTCTAATGATAAATAGTTGTTCGCTTTAATCCACATGCTATAGAAGATGTTAATCTTTTAATTTCAAACTCACAGCAATGTCTGACCTGTACAGGTTCAGACTTGGTTTCTTTCCAACATCGTAACTTTAGTCTAATGATAAATAGTTGTTCGCTTTAATCCACATGCTATAGGAGATGTTAATCTTATAATTTTAAACTCACGGCAATGTCTGACCTGTACAGGTTCAAATTTGGTTTCTTCCGAAAATCGTAACTTTAGTATATTGATAAATAGTTATTTTCTTTAATCTGCATGCCATAGAAGAGGTTAATGTTGTAATTTCAAACTTACAGCAATGTCTAACCTCTATAGGTTGAAACTTGGTTTCTTCCGAACGTCGTAAAATTAGTCTAATGATAAATAGTTGTTCTCTTCAATCTTCATGCTATAGAAGAGGTTAATCTTATAATTTCAAACTCATAGCTATGTCTGATCTCTATAGGTTGAAACTTGGTTTCTTCCGAACATCGTAACTTTAGTCTATTAGTAAATAGTTTCCCTCTTCTATCCGCATGCTATAGAAGATGTTAATCTTATAATTTCAAACTTACAGCAATGTCCGACCTCTATAGGTTGCAACAACATTGTAGCTTTAAGCTAATCTCTATTGATAATTAATTATTCTCTTCAATCCGCATGCTGTAGAAGAGGTTAATCTTATAATTTCAAACTTACAGCAATGTCCAACCTCCATTGGTTGAAACTTGGGTTCTTCCGAACATCGTATCTTTAAGCTAATCTTCACTGATAAACAGTTATTCTCATCAATCCGCATGCTGTAGAAGATGTTAATCTTATAATTTCAAACTTACAGCAATGTCTAACCTCTATAGGTTGAAACTTGGTTTCTTCCGAACGTCGTAACTTTAGTCTAATGATAAATAGTTGTTCTCTTTAATCCGCATGCTATAGGAGAGGTTAATCATATAATTTCAAACGTACAGCAATATCTGACCACTATAGTTTTAAAATTGGTTTCTTCCGAACATATAAGTTTAACCTAATCTTCATTGATAAATAGTTATTATCTTCAATACGCATGCTGTAGAAGAGGTTAATCTTATAATTTCAAACTTACAGCAATGTCTGACCTCTATAGGTTGAAACTTGGTTTCTTCCGAACATAGTAACTTTAGTCTAATCATAAATAGTTGTTCACTTTAATCCACATGCTATAGAAGAGGTTAATCTTATAATTTCAAACTTTCAGCAATGTCTGGCCTCAATAGGTTGAAACTTGGTTTCTTCCGAACATCGTAACTTTGGTCTATTGATAAATAGTTATTCTCTTCTATCCACATGCTGTAGAAGAGGTTAATCTTATAATTTCAAACTTACAGCAATGTCTGACCTCTATAGGTTGAAAGTTGGTATCTTCCGAACATCGTAACTCTAGGCTAGCACACTTACCCTTTTATATCCTATTATTACTATGTGTGATGCAAGTGCTAACGCTACATTTATATATTTGTTCTTTTTAGAAAAACCATGGAGAAGATTAACCAGCTAGGTCATATTTCAACTCCAACTACCAAGCCGCTAACAAGTCTACCTCTATATGAGCAATTTAAAGTAAATTCACTACGAAGATTAAAAACGAAATTTGGAGAAAGGATTTTATGCGTCTGCAAAAACTTTCAAGTTTTTTTACCTAATAGATTTAGCGTGCTAACTGATTTAGAAATAGAAGAACTAAATCAACGTTCTATTTTCATTATATATCGCGGGATAGAGAACAAATCATGTGTTATTTGTTTTATTGACGCGTAAAAGCATGTACATACAAGAATTACATCGAGAAGGCAAAAGTACACAAACATCACTACAAGTAAAATCATTCATGATAAAACTATAAATAAATACTGTAGAATTGGCATATTCTTTTATTTTAGATTAGGTACTACCTTCTCCTCTTACTCCTTCCTCTCGAAGAAGAATAAGAGCAAGAAAGAAGGTGTTGATTATATTCGTAAGTATGTTATCGTCTAGGACAGTAAGTACGTTGAGAAGAGATTTTTTTCTAAACAGTGCTTGATTCTAGTCTTGCAATGCAGTGTCCTACAACATCGCACTATAGTATGTATATATGTTTTTTGAACGGTAGTATGTGTTCAAGTCTAAACTTGCACACTCTCGCTTTTGCAATGCATGTTCGATAAAGATGTACCTTGGCAGAGTAAGTAAAGATAAAGGAAGTTATACACATCAATTAATGTTCTGATCACATGTTAAAGTTAACAACATCGAGTGCAGTGTTCGTTTCTAGTCTTGTTATGTTTCAATCTGATTTTCTTAGAACAAAGGTATCCCTTAACATGTTCTAAATACATGTTGTATCGAGTACAGTGTTCGAATCTAGTCTTGATCAATTATCTAGCGTTTTGAACACATCAATTAATGTTCTGATCACATGTTAAGGTTAACAACATCGAGTGCAGTGTTCGAATCTAGTCTTGATCACTTATCTAGTGTTTTGAACACATCAATTAATGTTCTGATTACATGTTAAGGTTAACAACATCGAGTGCAGTGTTCGATTCTAGTCTTGCTATGTTTTAATCTCATTTCATGTTCTAATCACATGCTGAAGTTAACCACATCGAGTGCAGTGTTTGATTCTAGTCTTGTTATGTTTTACAATCTTGTTTTTTGCAATGCATGTTCGATAGAGGTGTACCTTGAAAGGGTAGGAAGAGTTCGATTCTAGTCTTGCTATGTTTGAACCTGATTTAACACGTTGAGTGCCAGACCGATTTTCAAAGGATTGTCGTCTAGTGCCGTGAGCTAATAACATCGAGTTACTCTCTGGTGCCAAAACGTTCACAGGCTTAACCAAGCAAATGATCGCTGAAATGAGGATATATTTATGATATATTAGGTTAACTTATTATGTATATTAGGTAAAATATTGCGACCCCATATGGGGTCGTATTGGTCATTACGAACTGTACACGTATACGCGTACCCATATAGGGTCGTACTTTTACAGTAGTTACTGTCCCGACGCTCGGTCATACCTTTTCCTTTGCAGGGACGCGTTAAATGCTGTTGATTCTGAGAGATGTGTTAGGTTGTTCACACTGGAGCCCTAGAAATATACGATCCCCCATTTTAGGCCAGGAAATGTTTGTAAATGACGATCTTCTGATTTTAGGTTAGGAAATTTTCGTATATAATGTAGTTATATAAAGTAGTGAAAATCATGTGAATTTGGTAAATTAGGATGTAAGAGAATAATATTATAAGGAGAATTAGTAGTTACGGAAAACTGAACAAGTACATAATTTTGTTTGTATAACTTTTAATTTGAATAAGAGAACCTAGCAGCGATGATTGTGCCAAACGGGAAAGCAGTGACTACTGTATATTGTTGAAGACGGTCATAATTGTTGCAACAGCTGGCTTGGAAACCCGGAGTACAGTGGTGATGTGTATGCCGAAGACAGTAGATCATCAATGTGGATGAACGTGCGAGATCGCTGGGTGCTCTGTACTGGGTTCAAAATCACTGTAACTGTATACTTCGTCTTCATCATCATTATCCGACTTGCTCGATATATCGTTCAGACTATCTGCACTGTCTTTTACTGGTCGATTTACTCGTAACGACTTAAAAAAGAAAAGGAAACTCACCGCACTGCACACTTACATAAACAATCCGTGCGCGAGATAGACAATGACTTTGTCACCCTACAAAACACTCTTGACGTACCCATATGGAGTCACGCCAAATCAGAAATTTAGGAATGGAATATGGACTATGCACCTGCTTAAATAGACGACCAACAGATTGCAGGAAGGGACTTTATACAGCTTCAAAACACATACTTACTGCGCACCCAAATGGGTTCGCACAGTTCTCGATTAAAAACGAATGTACGACCCCATATGGGGACGTGAAGTTCAAAAACTTGACTACTCTCACGTACCCAAATGGGGTCGCTTGGCACTCAACGTGTTACTGTTCTAATCACATGTTGAAGTTAACATCGAGTGCAGTGTTCGATTCTAGTCTTGTTATGTTTTACAATCTTGCTTTTGCAATGCACGTTCGATAGAGATGTACATTGACTGAGCAGGAAGAGCAGTTCAGTAAGTATGTTGAGAAGACAATATTTTCTTTTTCTAAACAGTGCTTGATTCTAGTCTTGCAATGCTGTGTTCTGCAACATCGAACCATAGTACGCGATTCTAGTTGTAATAGGTGTTAAACAGCAGTATGTGTTCAAGTCTATACATGCATCACTGCAGTTACGCGATATGTATAAAGGTATTCTCAAACATGTATCGTGTTCTATTCTAGTCTTGATCACTTATCTAGTGTTTTGAACACATCAATTAATGTTCTGATCACATCTTAAGGTTAACAATATCGAGTGCAGTGTTCGATTCTAGTATTGCTATGTTTTAATGTTCTAATCTCATGCTGAAGCTAACGACATCGAGTGCAGTGTTCGCTTCTAGTCTTGTTACGTTTTACAATCTTGCTTTTGCAATGCATGTTCGATAGGGATGTACCTTGACAGAGCAGGAAGAGTTCGATTCTAGTCTTGCTATGTTTTCATCTGATGTAATGTTCTAATCACATGTTGAAGTTAACAACATCGAGTGCAGTGTTCGATTCTAGTCTTGTTATGTTTTACAAGCACAGAGCAGGACGAGCAGCTCAGTAAGTATGTTGAGAAGAGAATTTTTTCTTTCTAAACAGTGCTTGATTCCAGTCTTGCAATGCTGTGTTCTACAACATCGAATTATAGTATGCGATTCTAGTTGTAATAGGTTTTCTAACAGTAGTATGTGTGTTCAAGACTGAACATGCATCACTGATGGAATTTGCCGCCACCACATGTCAAAGAATAAAGACGCCAACACGATGCTCTCTTAGCAGCTTTTCAAATTGTCCGCCACCACAGAGTGCAGCGCGGCACTCTGTAGGATAAAGATGGTGGACGACAGCTGTCAAAAAAGCACGTGGGTTTGTAAAGCACGTGGAATTCGCCACCACCACAAAGAGGCCAGCACGGTGCTCTCTAGATTAAAGATGGCGGATGACAAAAAGCACGTGGCTTTGTTTCCAAACAAGAACACGTGGAATTTGACGCCACCACATAGAGCGCAGCACGGTACTCTGTTGATTAAAGTTGGCGGATGGTAGCTGTCAGAAAAGCACATGGGTTTGTTTCCAAACAAGAGCACGTGGAATTTGCCGGAGCCGCAAAGAGGGCAGCACGGTGCTCTCTAGATTAAAGATGGCGGATGATAACTAACGAAATTACCCGCATGAGGGCAGCATAGTGCTCTGAAGTTTAAAGATGGCGGATGACAGCTGACGCAAGAGGGCAGCAAGGTGCTCTCTAGATTAAAGATGGCGGATGACAAAAAACACGTAGCTTTCTAAAGCATGTCGAATTTACCGCCACCACATTTCAGCTAAAGATTGCAGCACTGTGCTCTCTTGATTAAATATAGCGGATGACAGCTGTCAGAAAAAAACACGTGAGTTTGTTAAGCATGTGGAATTTGCCACCGCCGCAAAGAGGGCAGCACGGTGCTCTCTAGATTAAAGATGGCGGATGAAAAAAGCACGTGGCTTTCTAAAGCATGTAGAATTTACCGCCACCACATTTCAGCTAAAGATTGCAGCACTGTGCTCTCTTGATTAAAGATGGCGGATGACAGCTGTCAGAAAAAAGCACGTGAGTTTGTTTCCAAACAAGAGCACGTGGAATTTGCCACCGCCGCAAAGAGGGCAGCACGGTGCTCTCTAGATTAAAGATGGCGTATGATAACTAACGAAATTGCCCGCATGAGGGCAGCATAGTGCTCTGTAGTTCAAAGATGGCGGATGACAGCTGACGCAAGAGGGCAGCAAGGTGCTCTGTAGATTAAAGATGGCGGATGTCAAAAAGCACGTAGCTTTCTAAAGCATGTAGAATTTACGGCCACCACATTTCAGCTAAAGATTGCAGCACTGTGTTCTCTTGATTAAAGATGGCGGATGACAGCTGTCAGAAAAAAGCACGTGAGTTTGTTAAGCATGTGGAATTTACCACCGCCGCAAAGAGGGCAGCACGGTGCTCTCTAAATTAAAGATGGCGGATGACAAAAAGCACGTGGCTTTGTTTCCAAACAAGAGCACGTGGAGTTTGCCGCCACAACAAACAGGGCAGCACTGTGCTCAAAGATGGCTGCTGTCACGTAGAATTAGTAGTACAATAGGCGTATTCGGCGGCCACCTCCTCCCCCGGGCTCCCGGGGGTCCCTCCGCCTCCCGCGGGAAATTTGAATTCTGGCGGGAAATTTGAATTTTGGCGCGAGAGTTGAATTTGTAAACAAAGCCACGTGCTTTCTGACAGCTGTCATCGACAACAACGCATCGCTAACCTCACTGCAGCCATCTTGACGGGCCCAAACCTCAGTGGTACCAACTTAACCTAACTAGCGCTAGATTTGAATTGGTAAACAAATCCACGTGTTTTTTGACAGCCACGTGCTTTTTGACAGACAACATTGCATCGCTTACCTCAGTACTGCCATCTTGACGGGCCTAAACCTCAGTGGTACCAACTTAACCTAACTAGCGTGAGATAAACAAATCCACGTGTTTTTTGACAGCCACGTGCTTTTTGACAAACAACAACGTATCGCGAACCTCAGTGCTGCCATCTTGGCGGACCTAAGCCTTAGTGGTACCAACTTAACCTCACTAGCGCGAGATAAACAAAACCACGTCCTTTTTTTGACAGCTGTCATCCGCCATCTTTAAACTACAGAGCACCGTGCTGCCCTCTTTATCGCAGTAGCTGCAAATTCGTCACCTGTCATCCGCAGTGCTGCCATCTCGGCGGGCCTAAACCTTAGTGCTACCAACTTAACCTCAGTAGCGTGAGATAAACAAAGCCACGTGAATTTTTTGACAGCTGTCACCAACCATCTTTAATCTATAGAGCACAGTGCTGCCCTCTTTAGCTACTTACCTTTGAAATGTGGTGGCGGATAATTTGAAAAATGGTTTTTTGACAGCAGCCATCTTTAAGCACCGTGCTGCCCTCTTTAGCTACTTACCTTTGAAATGTGGTGGCGGTAAATTCCACGTGCTTTACAAACCTATGTGCTTTTCTGACAGGTGTCATCCGCCATCTTTAATCCAGAGAGAGCAGTGCTGCAATCTTCAGTTGAAATGTGGTGGCGGCAAATTCCACGTGCTCTTGTTTGGAAACAAGTCAACATGCTTTTTTGACAGCTGTTATCCGCCATCTTTAATCAACAGAGCACCGTGCTGCACTATTTAGTTGAAATGTGGTGGCGGCAATTTGAATAATTCTATGAGCTCTTGTTTGGAAACAAAGCCACGTGCTTTTTTGACAGCTGTCATCCGCCATCTTTAATCCACAGAGCACCGTGCTGCTCTCTGTAGTAGCGGGCAATTTGAAAAGTTTTGTTAGCTGTCATCCGCCATCTTAAATCAAGAGAGCACCGTGCTGCCATCTTTAGGTAGATACCTTTGAAATGTGGTGGCGGCAAATTGAAAAATTCCACGTGATCTTGTTTAGTAAACAAACTCACGCGCTTTTTGTCAGCTGTCATCCGCCATCTTACATCGCAAACCTCAGTGCTACACTCTTTAGCTACATACCTTTGAAATATGGTGGCGGATAATTTAAGAAGAAAAATTCTACAGCAGCCATCTCTCGACGCTAATTGCACAAGATGGTGGCTATACATGACTCCTTAAAGGTGCTTATGCAAGATGGCCGCTATACATAGGTTCTTATGAGACTCCCTTGGGATGCTTGCGCAAGATGGCGGTTATGCAAGGCTCCTTATGAGACACCCTAGGGATGCTTGCGCAAGATGGCGGTTGCTCTTATGAGGCGGCTTAAGGGTCCTTGCAGAAGATGACTAGAGACGCCCTAAGGATGCCTGCGCAAGATGGCGGACGCAAGATGGCGGCTATACACGACTCCTTATGAGACGCCTTAAGGGTGCTTGCGCAAGATGGCTGCCGCTCTTAGCTTAGAGGCTAACGTGTCGTGATATTTCGATTCATTAAATTTAGGGCTTAAATGCAAAATGTTAAATATCTCGAAAACGGTGCACCGTAGAGCAAAACGGACAAAATTTTTCCGCGTAATACCCAGGTTCGCAGTATCAGGAACAGGAAAAACATAGTCTAATGATGAGATCAACGGTTCGATTCCTACTTAAGCCCTTTGGCCTTGGCAGCTTTCTAATTCCACAAGATGGCGGCTATACATAGCTTCTTATGAGACAGCTTAAGAGCGCTTGCACACCCTCTGGTTATTCGAAACTGCCTGAGAATGTAATATAGATCATTAGTGAGAGGGTAAAACTCGGTGCCGGCACATAGCCTACTCCTACCGAAGAAGCCTGCACATAGCTTATCGCCTCCATCCGACAGATGGATCACCCCCGCAATCAGTTTCGGAGAAGCATGCACAAGGTTCAACGTCCCCATCAACAGCCCTTACTTAATGCTGGCTTTTTGCACGCCCTCGAAACTACCTGAGAATGTAATATGCAACAGTAGGATCGCCTCCATCCGACAGATGAATCACCCTCAACACTCTTGTACCCGCAATCATTCTCGCTACTTCGGGAGATAGCGGGTTCGAACTCCTACTGTCGGAAGCCGTAATAATAGCAAATGCTAGGCGAGGGACCTGCGCGATCGTCTTAACGTGTAATTACATGATCTAGCCGGATGCCCTTCCTGACGGCATAAGTTGCTAGGATTTGAATCGCGGTATCCATCATTGTGTCTGACTTGCGTGTATGCAAGCTCACGCGTATTTTTTTGCTGAGATATCATGCTACTTCCGTTCACCAGCTATAGCGGAAACTCGCAGTACTGCGTTTATTTCGTCTTACAACTTGGAGGAGACAACAAGTGTAGAAATATTTTATGATCTTTCATCCCTCTATTTAAAAAAACATGTAAGTATGTAGTATCTCGCAACATTCTTATCCGTGTGTGTGTTTCGAGAAAAAAAGAGTAACGTGTATCAGTGTTCTAGTCGTGTTGCAATTACTAAACGAGTGACCGAGCGAGTTGGCTACGCAGTGTGCTTTCTTGATTTTCGCATGACATATATCAGTGTATTTGCAATTACTAAGCGTATTAGCAGTGCGGTGAACGAGTTAGCTACGCGGTATAGATTTTTTTATTTTCGCACTAAGCAAATCACTTGAAGTGTTGCCGAGTTAGCTATGCGAGATGTGCACAGTGTGTTTTTGATTTTCATACAAGGCAAATCATTAAAGTTGTATCGTTTACTAAGCGAGATAGCTACGCGATATGTGCACAGTGTGTTTTTGATTTTTACACTAGGTAAATCATTGAAGTTGTACTTTTGCTCTGTACACATCAAACAATGATCTAATCACATGTTGTATCGAGTACAGTGTTCGATTCTAGTCTTGCTATGTTTCAATCTAATGTTCTCAGAACAAAGGTATCCCCTGACATGTTGTACAGTGTTCGGTTCTACTTGTTTAGTGATCTGAACACATCAATCAATGTTCTGATCACATGTTGTATCAAGTGCAGTGTTCGATTCTAGTCTTGTTATGTTTCAATCTAATTTTCTTAGAACAAAGGTATCCCCTGACGTGTTGTATTGAGTACAGTGTTCAATTCTAGTCTTGATCACTTATTTAGTGATCTGAACACATCAGACAATGTTCTAATCACATGTTGAAGTTAACAACAACGAGAACAGTGTTCGATTCTAGTTGTTTAGTGATCTGAACACATCA
Organism: Anabrus simplex; assembly: GCF_040414725.1. Classification (NCBI taxonomy): domain Eukaryota; kingdom Metazoa; phylum Arthropoda; class Insecta; order Orthoptera; family Tettigoniidae; genus Anabrus; species Anabrus simplex. Next base: position 74,553,968 of record NC_090274.1, read on the forward strand.
ATCAATGTTCTGAATCACATGTTAAGGTTAACGACATCGAGTGCAGTGTTCGATTCTAGTCTTGTTATGTTTCAATTTGATGTTCTTAGACCAAAGTTATCCCCTGACGTGTTGCATTCAGTACAGTGTTCAATTCTAGTCTTGTTATGTTTCAATCTGATCTTCTTAGAACAAAGGTATCCCCTAACATGTCGTATTAAGTACAGCGTTCGATTCTAGTCTTGATCACTTATGTAGTGTTCTGAACACAACAAACAATGTTTTAATCACATGTTGAAGTTAACGACATCGAGTACAGTGTTCGATTCCAGTCTTGTTATGTTTCAATCTGATCTTCTTAGAACAAGGGTATCCCCTGACATGTTCTAAACACATGATGTATCGAGTACAGTGTTCGATTCTAGTCTTGATCACTTATTTTGTGTTCTGAACACATCAATGAATGTTCTGATCACATGTTGTATCGAGTACAGCGTTTGATTCTACTCTTCTTATGTTTCACAAGTCTAAACATGTACAATAATGTTATCGCTGCACACGCTTGCCATCGCGATGCAGATTTAAACTTGTTCGATATAAAGCTATGCCTTGACATAAGAGGTGGAGGAGGAGGAGGAAGAGGAGGAGAATGATAAGGTCTTAACAGCCTATGTATAGTCGCCATTGTTTAAAGATGACACCTGTCAAAAGAATTTTTCAAATTATCCGCCACCACATCTCAGCTAAAGAGGGCAACAGGGTGCTCTGTTGATTAAGCACATAGAATTTCAAATTGCTCTCCACCGCATGCATAACAGCAACCGTTATCTTGCGCAGTAGCCTCTAAGCTAGCTTTCTTCATAAGAGTAGCCGCCATCTTGTGCGAGCACCCCTAGGCTGTCTCATAAGGAGCCATGTATAGTCACCATTTTTTGTCCGCCATCTTGCGTAAACATCCCAAGGACGTCTCAAGCCATCTTGTGTCTCATAAGAGCAGCTACCGTCTTGTAGAATTAGATAGCTGCCAATGCCAAAGGGCTTAAGTAGGAATCGAACCGTTGATCTCATCATTAGACTATGTTATTCTTGTTCCTGATACTGCGAACCTGGGTATTAGGCGGAAAAAGTTTGTCCGTTTTGCTCTACGATGCACCGTTTTCGAGATATTTAACATTTTGCATTTAAGCTCCAAATTTAATGAATTGAACCAGCATGGTACGTTATACTTTCTACCACAGAAAGACCTGATCATGTTACGAAGACTTGCTTCAATACAAGCTAAAACAGAGCGAATGCCAAAGGGCCTAAGTAGGAACCGAACCTTTGATCTCATCATTAGACTATGTTTTTCTTGTTCCTCATACTGCGAACCTGGGTATTACGCGGAAAAATTTTGCCCGTTTTGCTCTACGGTGCACCGTTTTCGAGTTATTTAACATTTTGCATTTAAGCCCTAAATTTAATGAATCGAAATAGCACGACACGTTAGCCTCTAAGCTAAGAGCGGCAGCCATCTTGTGCAAGCACCCTTAAGGCGTCTCATAAGGAGTCGTGTATAGCCGCCATCTTGCGTCCGCCATCTTGCGCAGGCATCCTTAGGGCGTCTCTAGCCATCTTGTATAAGGACCCTTAAGCCGCCTCATAAGAGCAACCGCCATCTTGCGCAAGCGTCCCTAGGGTGTCTCATAAGGAGCCTTGCATAACCGCCATCTTGCGCAAGCATCCCAAGGGAGTCTCATAAGAACCTATGTATAGCGGCCATCTTGCATAAGCACCTTTAAGGAGTCATGTATAGCCACCATCTTGTGCAATTAGCGTCGAGAGATGGCTGCTGTAGAATTTCTCTTTTTTAAATTATCCGCCACCATATTTCAAAGGTATGTAGCTAAAGAGTGTAGCACTGAGGTTTGCGATGTAAGATGGCGGATGACAGCTGACAAAAAGCGCGTGAGTTTGTTTACTAAACAAGATCACGTGGAATTTTTCAATTTGCCGCCACCACATTTCAAAGGTATCTACCTAAAGATGGCAGCACGGTGCTCTCTTGATTTAAGATGGCGGATGACAGCTAACAAAACTTTTCAAATTGCCCGCTTACTACAGAGAGCAGCACGGTGCTCTGTGGATTAAAGATGGCGGATGACAGCTGTCAAAAAAGCACGTGGCTTTGTTTCCAAACAAGAGCTCATAGAATTATTCAAATTGCCGCCACCACATTTCAACTAAATAGTGCAGCACGGTGCTCTGTTGATTAAAGATGGCGGATAACAGCTGTCAAAAAAGCATGTTGACTTGTTTCCAAACAAGAGCACGTGGAATTTGCCGCCACCACATTTCAACTGAAGATTGCAGCACTGCTCTCTCTGGATTAAAGATGGCGGATGACACCTGTCAGAAAAGCACATAGGTTTGTAAAGCACGTGGAATTTACCGCCACCACATTTCAAAGGTAAGTAGCTAAAGAGGGCAGCACGGTGCTTAAAGATGGCTGCTGTCAAAAAACCATTTTTCAAATTATCCGCCACCACATTTCAAAGGTAAGTAACTAAAGAGGGCAGCACTGTGCTCTATAGATTAAAGATGGTTGGTGACAGCTGTCAAAAAATTCACGTGGCTTTGTTTATCTCACGCTACTGAGGTTAAGTTGGTAGCACTAAGGTTTAGGCCCGCCGAGATGGCAGCACTGCGGATGACAGGTGACGAATTTGCAGCTACTGCGATAAAGAGGGCAGCACGGTGCTCTGTAGTTTAAAGATGGCGGATGACAGCTGTCAAAAAAAGGACGTGGATTTGTTTATCTCGCGCTAGTGAGGTTAAGTTGGTACCACTAAGGTTTAGGTCCGCCAAGATTGCTGCACTGAGGTTTGCGATACGTTGTTGTTTGTCAAAAAGCACGTGGCTGTCGAATAACACGTGGATTTGTTTATCTCGCGCTAGTTATGTTAAGTTGGTACCACTGAGGTTTAGGCCCGTCAAGATGGCAGTACTGAGGTTAGCGATGCGTTGTTGTCAGTCAAAAAGCACGTGGCTGTCAAAAAACACGTGGATTTGTTTACGAATTCAAATCTAGCGCTAGTTAGGTTAAGTTGGTACCACTGAGGTTTAGGCCCGGCAAGATGGCAGCAGTGAGGTTAGCGATGTGTTGTTGTCGATGACAGCTGTGAAGAAGCACGTGGCTTTGTTTACAAATTGAAATCTCGCGCCAAAATTCAAATTTCCCGCCAAAATTCAAATTTCCCGCCAAAATTCAAATTTCCCACGGGAGGCGGAGGGGCCCCTGGGAGCCCGGAGGAGGAGGTGGCCGCCGAATCCGCCTATTGTACTACTAGAATTGCCTGCCACCACATTTCAATGGTATCTAGCTAAAGAGGGCAGCACGGTTCTCAAAGATGGCTGCTGTCAAAAAGCATTTTTCAAATTATCCGCCATCACATTTCAAAGGTAAATAGCTAAAGAGGGCAGCACTGTGCTCTATAGATTGAAGATGGCGGATGACAGCTGTCAAAAAAGCACGTGGCTTTGTTTACCGATTCAAATCTCACGCTAGTGAGGTTAAGTTGGTAGCACTGAGGTTTAGGCCCGTTAAGATAGCAGCACTGCGGATGACAGGTGACGAATTTTCAGCTACTGCGATAAAGAGGGCAGCACGGTGCTCTGTAGTTTAAAGATGGCGGATGACAGCTGTCAAAAAGCACGTGGATTAGTTTACAAATTCAAATCTCGCGCTAGTGGGGTTAAGATGGTAGCACTGAGGTTTAGGCCCGTCAAGATGGCAGTACTGAGGTTAGCGATACGTTGTTGTCTGTCAAAAAGCACGTGGCTGTCACAAAACACGTGGATTTGTTTACAACTTCAAATTTCGCGCTAGTAAGCTTAAGTTGGTACCACTGAGGTTTAGGCCCGTCAAGATCGCAGCAGTGAGGTTAGCGATGCGTTGTTGTCGATGACAGCTGTCAGAAAGCACGTGGCTTTGTTTACAAATTCAAATCTCGCGCCAAAATTCAAATCTCCCGCCAAAATTCAAATTTCCCGCCAAAATTCAAATTTCCCGCGGGAGGCGGAGGCCTCTCCCGAGAGCCGGAGGAGGAGGAGGTGGCCGCCGAATCCCTGTATTATACTACTTACGGAAACTCCATGGAGTACAGGTACAATATGTGTAGCTGCCGCACACGTCGGTCTGCTCATCACTCTACCAACGTTTCAAAGGGTATAGGCCCACGCTCTTTGGCCCCAGGGTCTCTTAACTCGGGAGCGTGGGCAGGCAACCACGGGGCCCTCAGCAGAGTTCTGGCATTGTTTTCACTTGTGCCAGGCTCCTCACTTTCATTTATCCTATCCGACGTCCGTTGGTCAACTTTTGTTCTTTTCCGGCCCCAACGGTATAAGTTTTTCGAGGCCTAGAGACTATCATTTTCACGTCCTTTCTAGCTCCTTTCTTTCTTTAGCCGATATTTTAATTTTTCGAATAATCGGACCCTTTCTATTTTTCCCTGTAATTAATTTTAATAGAGGATGGTTGCGTAGTTGCACTTCCCCCTAAATCAATGATCACCACCACCACCAATCCCTACCCAAGCCACGCTCTTCCGGATATATCGTACCAAGGGCATTTCTTACCACTTGATTTTTCAGGACATTTCGCAGGTCGTTAACTACCTGCCAATGGCTTTTCCATAATTGCCTAAGGTTTACGCCAGGTCAGTCCGTAACACTTAATGAAGGGTGATAAATATAAAGCGTAAGAAGAGAATTTCTCGCCGTTTAATAACAATGTTGTTCGTTTTACGTCCCACTAACTACTTTTACAGATTGCGGAGACGCTGACGTGCTGGAATTTAGTCCCGCAGGAGTTCTTTTACGTACTAGTAAATCTACGACACGAAGCTGACGCATTTGAGCACCTTCAAATACCACCGGACTGAGCCAGAATCGAACTTGCCAAGCTGGGGCCAGAAGGCCAGCGCCTCAACCGTCTGAGCCACACAGCCCGGCCAAATGTACGAATAATGATGCGGTATGAGATCCTGCTTGAGAGAACTTGACGAACTTGCTCATTGTTTGGAGAGTAAAACGCCAAGAAACAATAAATAACATCAAAATAGGGCAATGAAATAACGACAGCATAACTACTGCTTATTTAAAACAAGCCAAAGTGGTTGTAAACTATATGTAAATATTTCGCCGGTCCAAAACCTGGTCAGCAAAAGATTTGTTGTAAAGGACCTAATTATAATTCTATAAAAAGCTTGTTTCCTCCATTAACATGTCTTATCTTAGCGTCACTTCCAGATGTTCTACCATTACTTCTCAACAAGAAATCTATTCAGAAACTCAATCGATTTGGACCATCTAAATCACCAACACTATTGCCATGAAAAATCTAACGAGAGTGTCATCAGCCGCTTCCGCGAGAAAAGATTATAACATTATTGATGCCACCAAAATATATACTAAGAACACCATCTCCGGGACCTCGGTAACGGTAGTGCATAGGGCATTTTCTCTTATAAATGACTTACATAGTATTCTGTAATCGCATATTTAAGACCTAAATACGCAGAAATGAAATCGGAATACGTCCAATTCTTTCAAGTGGTTCGGATTGTCCATATTCATTAGTGGGAGCTCACTGGACAATCTAGGACACACTCGTCCCATCTTGGTACTTCCTTTTCAAACCATGTTACACTGTAATCCTCGACGCGGCGCTCCGAACTCCACGTTTAAGTGTAAGAAGACCACAGTTGCGAGGTCATATAAGTTATAAGTTCCCATGTCCATTATCTTGCTGGGTAATTTGTTCAACGCAGTACTCGTGTCCTTGAAATATCACTGAACAATTCTGGATGGCATCGACATTTGAATCTCCATATACACTTCAAAGACTCGTTGATTTATGCGATTAATCTGCGATTCTCTATTACAGTTTCATCCTACTTCCGTACAAATTCAATGTCCCGTTTCAGCTACCGTATCACACTGTTGTTAGCCGTGAACTCACAATATTTTGCGACTGCAATTTCGTTGGTTACCTTCAAACTTTGTAATTATAAAAAAAAGGAATCGAGGTTTACAATCTGGGACTTACTGTGTCTCGAAGAGAAAATAGGATTCGGTAAATGGGACAAACATTCCTTAACCAGGACATAGGGTCATTCTGGGTTAGTAATCTGTTGGAAACGCTGTTCATCAAATCCACCTCGATTTCGAAGCGGCAGGCATGATGCCATTTGACGTTGGTAACACATGCTTTACTAGAGCTACACCCAGTGATATCAATGTATATATTAGACCTCAATGTTGTCAACAATCTGCGGCCATCCCGTCCCGATAATTAATCTGAGCGTGAACCAAATGTGGCAGTTACCTTCGTTATATTTGTTATTGCTATTACTGTTAGGAAGGTGTACTTTGGAATTAATGAATACTGCGCCTGACACTAATTATGAATAATAATTTTTGTTACCGTGGTTTGGTGGATTAGCAGAGGTGAAAGAAGGTGCGGGGGTGAACGGGCCTCAAAAATACGAAATTAAAGTTAAGATAAAATTTAACAAGGTTATATTTTCTTAGCAAAATCAAGAAATAACAATAATGGCAGGTACAGAGTAGCAAGGTAACAAATTACAATTCTCACAATTCTTGGGCAATTAGCCCAACTTTACCCCAAAACAAGTTTTAACAGAGGGGCAGAAAACCCCATTCATGCCCAGGAGCACTTGCTCCAAAATTACACAGTAAAACCTCCTCGAGGCATACAACACTCAATTTTCAAGAAAGAGCCACTCGCTCTCAAACCTTAAGCCTATCAAAGGCCACCCCAAACTCCACTTTCAAGTTGTCCTCCATGGACACGAAAACAGGGGTAAAATACCCAACCTACTGAGGCCTATTAAGAGAGAAAAGGGTAATTACATGGCCTCTAAAATACCAATTTGAGAGGAGGCGATCTGCACTCCTAATACATTTGTTTAAAACCTAATCTGGCACTAGGCCGCTAATGCAAGGGCTAATCCCATATAAAGAGGTGACTTTAGAAAGAAACAATTTACATTACGTTAAGGAAGAAAAGTAGTGAAAATAAGTTCACCTCAAAACAATATGAGTGGGAGCTCGAGAGGGTTAAGCGCTCTCTATCCCAATATGTAGCTTAAGAGAGAATAGATACTAAGAGTCTTTACATTTTAGGGAAAAGTTACATGGTGGAAAAGCTTCGGACCCGCCCCGAGAGTTAAACTGCTGAGCTAGCAAGAAAAGAAGTTATTAAACGGCCATTACCTTGTTGTTGAACTGCTGCCCGAAGAAAGAGGCGCTTCCCGCCCCCTGCTATGTACTTTACACACTGAAAGATGGTACTGAAGTGGCCCGGAGACCCTAAAATCAGCAGTTTATATACTCTCGCGGAAAGTTCGAGGCGTTTCAGGAATGAGAACACCCTCCCACAAAAACTTTAATGGCTAGGGTTAAGCAATATATCCCCTTTGGGGAAGATACACCTGATTGGTTATAAATTAATTCAAGAAATTCGGGATTGGCTAAATTCAAAACAAGGGGAAAGAAAGGGTTATACCGCCAACTTAAACAATAACAGAAAGAAATTTAACAAGAAACAAACTTTTGAAATAAAAATTTCTCCAAAAAACAGTTCTTTCACTTCGCACTAGGGTGCACTATTGTAGTTCTTCAGTAGTGTCCTCTAGAAGAGAAAGTTCACACTTCTTACTACAGGTAAAACAAAAATACATCGAAAACGACCCAGTTCAGAAACTTCAACATTTCCAAGTAGTGACATCTTCTGAGAAACTTGAAAATTAATACATTAGATAAAGTTCAGACTTCCTCCACCAGAGGAGTTTCAACTGGCGCAAATTTTGAATTAGCGGCGTGGAGGTGTACCGCCCGGTACAATTTTAATTTTTATATTACCAGTTTCGTTTTCAGGGTTATGACATCGTTATGAGAATAAAAAATTAGTATTCTGATAAACGAACAATTTTAAAAGACCGAAGAAAACATATCCCTATACGCGAACTACCTCCCCCTTTTGTATTGCCTCGCCCCGATGTGTAACCCTGTGGAGGGAGGAATCGGTGTGTGGGAGAGCTTACCTGGCCCCCTGGTCTACCTGGGCGGAAGACTTGACACCTGACACGGTACCTTCCCGTATTAGCCAAAGCTGGCGCAGCCCAAGATGTCTGGTGAGCACGTCAACTTACCTGGTCGGCCAAGCTAATAGACTAGCTCATGTGGGGCTCTCCCCATGTGGGGACGTTAAATAACGACACTCGTAACACTACATCTCCGACTCCATCTTGTATCTAACCCAAGTAACATAATACAAGGAACACACACATACACCAAAATGTAATATCGATATTCAGTCCAATGTACAGTAACACCAAAGAATAATCAATCCACGACATCCTCCAAACTCTTGTCAATTTCCAGACTGATCAGCAGCTGAATAGGGTGGCTGATCTTGGTTCCATCAGGTCGGCGGTGAATGATAGCTCTCAACTTATTGTACTTCTTCTACCGTGCTATCTTCCACATGTGTCTGGGTCTAACATCTACTGGTAGATGTACGACTTCTCCGACTCTGGGCTTGTGTAGTCCTTGCTATCATTTGACCTATTGGTAATTTCTCAACAACAGAAGAAGCCTTGTGTGATGTTCCCTTTATGGCGAAATTCTTTAGTGAGGTCTCCTTTCATCGATGGATCCGGTCCATTTGGCATTGCTGTAAGATTTCTACCGTTGAGATGCTGTCAAGATTTCATCAATGCCCGTCTCTAGAGTGATTGGACTAGAATTAAGGGAACTTCAATACCAATCAAAATTGTGTTCAAGCGTTCTTCGTCTATTTCAGACCGCCCAAATACTTGTCTTAGCGTGTGGTGTAGGCAATCATCATCTAGCACCGTCCTCACAACCAAGCTGCCCGTGGCGGGAAACATTTCCAGAGAATTCCGTGTTGTGTGCAGTAATGCTGTACCTTGGAGTCTTGTGGAAGCTTGAATAGTTCCGCCAGTTCTTTTTCTAGCTGTAACAAAAGATTGAGCATTGTCTGAAAGGATTGCGTGGGGTAATGCCCGACGTCCAATAAATCGCTGCATGGTCATTAGGAAACTGTCCGTCGAGAGGTCTGTGGCTAATTCAAGATGAACAGTGCGTGTAGTGGAGGAAGTGAATAAGACTCTCTACGACTTCTTGAGTTGTTTGGAAAATTTTACGTACACTGCACAAGCAAAGCCGATCTCCGTAACTGCAAATGGCCCTGTAAGTCGAATTCGATCAAGAGGTAGAGGAGATTCTGTCTCTTCAGGTCTACGGTTGTGGGCTATTTTGCATGTCAGATACGAGTTAAGAACTTTACTCATCGTCTTCCTAGCTCGTAGGATCCAAAATTCACTCCGATGCTCCGTCAGTACAGTGCGGACTCCAAGGTGATGAAGTCTAATATGAGTCTGCATAATTAACAATTGTGCGCTCCATCCATGAATATTGGATGCTTCCTCGGTCGTTGTCAAGTCTGCAAATAGGAATATTCCTCCTATCCGAATGGCACTGTCCTGTAGAAAAGGATTGAGCGGACGATCGAAGACGATGTTGGTGGAGGGCCTTCCTGAGTAGTGCAGCCAGTTCATCTGCGAAACATTGTTCTTGAACTCTTTTAATCCTGTAATTCCGAGCTGCTTGTAGTTCGGCAGCTGTCAGTGCATGTTTAAATCGTACCCTGCATTTCATTGCCTCGATGACGCGGATGTTCCACAAGCGGTGATGTGTAGTAATTTCCAGTAAGAATTGAACCGTTCTGCTCTCAGGAGAGATGTAGACGTATTAAGTACGAGAAAATGAGTTTGGTTTTTCTTGGCTTCTGGTAGTGTTGTGCCCAAGCTATTATCACCTGGAGGCCAAGACTTGCGTTCCTCAGAATACCATTGTGGTCCGCACCACCAGCTGTCGAGTGAACATAAATTACATAAATTACGTGATCCGCTGTTCTCTGGGTTCCTGGGACTGTCTGCATTGGCTGAGTGTAGTGTACTACTGTTACATGAAAAGGTTTTCTATTTGTTTGTATCATTTCTTATCCATGCGAGGGTAACTGTCGAGTCACTCCACATGGTGGCCTTCGTTATGTCCAAATCAGTTGCTTTACAAAAGTAGTGAACTAGACGTGACCGAAAATTGCGGCAAGCAGTTCCAACCGAGGAAGTGTGACCTTCCATACAGGTGCAAGTCCAGTCTTGCTGTAAACCAGTCGTACCAAAGAGTTTGTGTTTGAGGCGGATCATACGTACAAATCCGCAACATAAGCTCCTTCCGAAGCGTCGGAAAGTCGCTTTGCTTGTTGGATATGCTAATCCATCTGGGAATGTGTATATCCGATAAACTCTGTACTTTCGACTTCCAGGATTGCCACATCTGGCGAGACCTGTTGGTAGTATCTCTTCCCAATCGTTATGATAACCACTTGGCTGAACAATATTAGTGGATCGCCGAATTTGTCCATTGCACGGAGAACGTTCCGCGTTGTTCTTGCTTTTCGTGATAGAGGTTCTGTAATGTTGCGCTGATCAGTGAATATATTGCACCCTTTTCATACCACCTGGTCGATGATTTCTTCATCTTGGGTTCTGGCTTGGCTCCACTGAAATAAAAATTCTCACCGTTGATGATCTTCTTCCTCAGGGGTGGTGACGTTCTCTGGACTGTCACGGTGCTCTCGTGATAGGGATATAAGGTTGCTAGGCTACAGGCTAACTAACCTACCGAAATAAATATGATTTGGCCCAGATTGTATTTAAATAAATTTTAATAAAGGAAGAAAATGAATGGTAATATGACCGAGAAAAATAGTATTAAAAATGATTAAAATAATATTAAATCCATAAATTCAAACATATGCGTAAATAAATGTAATCGGTTTTAATTTAATGAGAACGTAAAGGACTACTGAATAATCTCCAAAATAAAATGTGCTAATTAGTTAACTCAATGGAAACATCCTTCATAACAAATCTACGTTAGATTTATGAGCCATTATATTATATAGGAGTTGCCTCAACTCCAATTATATCACTCTCCAGTATTATGATCACGACTATGAGATGAGAATGAAATTAATTAGGTAAGGATTCACAATACTAAATTATAAAATGAAAAGAATTATAAATAACGCAGAATATTCCATTATCACGGGGACACATTGCCTCCCCTATTACACTATCGAACTTGAATAACATTATCATTATCCGTTATTACAGTTATAGATCGGTGATGGCTAATTATCTCCATCTGACAGGTAACTTGTACTCAGAATAATAGACGTAAAAGATGGTTTTAATTTAATCAAATTACACTGATCAAATAAAAAATCACGTGTCAAACAATAATGTGGTATATCATTTACCTCAAAACAAATTGAATGATTAATCAACGGAACAGCTGTATTATTTATGCCATAATAAGTGTTGATTTTAACTGGTCTCAACTGGACCTAACTGACCTTACAAAACATGACGATTATCAATACCTGTTCACAAATACAGGATCATTACCCAACTTCCGACAAGACAAATTGTAAATAAATAAAGGGTTTGCTGTTCAGTGAAGTTATAAACTGATTACGGTACGTTTGCCGTTCTTCAACCAAGAAGTGAATTCTAAGATGATGTTTGGGTTGTTTGACGCAAGCTTTCGTTATCATACATTACCCTATTTACACAGCGGAAAATCTTCCGTTTACCACACCACAAAAGAATATCTATACTTTTCACCACCATCAATCACCGTCTAAGCTACGCATAGAAAAAATCAAGGGAAGTACATCTTAAAAAAAAATTATTGGCTTTAGGTGCCAGACCAAACAGCCAGCTAGAAATACATTAGATGACAAAGCATATACATTAAATATACACTGAGAATACATATACAGCTATGAATCTTCCATAGTATTATAATGGTATTACGTTCCGAGCCCGTACAGAACGCGCGCACACACATACGAAGAGAAAAAAGAACAAAAGAACAAATTGGGACACTGCAACTGTAGTATGTTTACGTAGTTTTTCTGAAGTAGTATCTCGTCAAACTTTATAATCTTAAATCTGTGTCTTTTAAGAATATGGCGATTGTATTATACGCTTCTGGTTGTTGGGATGATAAAATGCACTGGATGTTGAGTGGTAGTTGGAAGTTCAATGAAAGTAAAGTTGTTATAAATTTTTCCTGCTGTACATTATAAAGATGGCACGAGAAGAAGATGTGGTTGAGGTCAGCGATTGCTTGGCGGTCACAGGAACAGTAGGGCGAGTTTAGGACTCCTATCCGATAGAGATGATTTGCAAAACTGCCGTGATTGAACCTCATGCGAATAAGAGAAGTGATGTATCGGCGACAAGCATTCCATTTGGAGAACCAAGGTGAGTGAGGAGGGTATGGTTGGACTGCAGCGTATTGTTTTCCCCGTAGCCTTTTTGTAATATACCATTCTTCTTCAATTTGCGTCCAGAAACGCTGCTTGATACGTGGCACGTAGTGTCGAATAGACACTGGTGAATCTAGCCGTTCGCCCAAATGCGTTGCTGCTCTAGCGAGCCGGTCAACATACTCGTTGTGTTTGATACCTTTATGACTAGGTATCCAAAGAAAGTGCACAGCAATATTGAGACGAGTAAGTTGTCGAATTCTCTGAATGATCTGAATTTGATGAACCGTTAGTTTGTATGTAGCAGGTGACTGTAAAGTCTTCAAGAGACTGAGAGAGTCAGTAATTATAAGAACTGCAGAAGGTTTAACTCTTAAACTGTATGCTAGAGCTTCGAAAATAGCGACAGCTTCTGCTGTAAAAATAGACCAGAAGTACATTTAAACATTTAAACATTTATTGAACATCACAGGCGACTTCGCCCCTATACATGTTCACATACAGAGTAAAATAAATAATAGAGAATAATAAAGTAAAGCAATAGAAATTTAGCTGTCTGCTGCTACCGTCCGACCGTGTCATCCCCCTGGTGAGAAGAAGGCCGCCTTCCCCATGATGACACGGCCGGCCCTAACTGTGGGGCCCTAAGGAGAACCCCAACCATCCTACCAGATGACAGTGTGTTTTCTTCTCACCATTCCATTACGACGGTCCACATCTAACTGGATCCTCTCTCCTCCCATATCCAACCTATCGTATTCTTCCCTTCCTTGGCTTATTTGGAGTGGGCCTTACCCACCCCGTCTTTCTCACTTGCCCATCCTCCCTTACTCCCCCCTAATATGCATGAATGGTGAGAAAAAAAGCACCTGCCCTAATATAATAATAATAATAATAATAATAATAATAATAATAATAATAATAATAATAATAATAATAATAATAATGGACAACTCATATCACAAAAAAGGGTAAGGAAAGAAATTATCGTATCCCCTGGGCATGCCATGAGGTTCGTTGGATACTCCGAAACGTAAAACCCCCAAAATAGAGTCACCACAGCAGTCATCCTCAAAACCTCGTGCCATGCCCCTCATTCCGTTGAATTAAAACCCCAGAATCAAGAGAGAAATAATGATAAAGATAATAATAATAATAATATATATATGATAGTATTATTCCTAGCAGTCATTAGCTGTAGCAGTCACTTACTCAATGTTCAAACATGCTCATCAAGTGTCCTTATTGAGCCCTGCACTTGCGTCACAGTATTGTTCCTGACCTACACCTAATCAATACTCCAAACAACCAAACTCAGCATTTCAGCACTTGCATTCCAACCCACTCTAACACCAACAGAAAGACCTTGCCTTCATGCAAACCCCTATCATACGCTCCTCATAAAGGGCAGATGGAAGCGACCCCCATGCTGTAGCATTGTCGTGGTCCTTATCGCCCGCGGCACCTTCAGCAGGTAGGATAGTTCCATCCCTCGTTTGTTGGTTGGAAGCCATGTTCCTCATGCACCTATTCCTTCACATCTATTATTCTCCTACAATACCCACACCGTATTGCTGAGCCAGACTATCTTACAACATCAACCATGTCTGTGTTTACCATTAAACTGCTGGTGTTGCACTTTATACTTATTTACTCAAGCTTGATCTCATTTAAATCCCCAGCCATACTCAGCATTACATTTGCTATCGCAACCATCACTCATTACTTGGCCTTATACATTCAGCATTTACGTCATTTCCATTGTTCCCTGCCCTACTCTCAATCCAAATCAAAACAGCAACATTCCTTAATTTGCATTCCAATCAGCCATAATACTACTTTAGCCAACCCGTATTCACTCTTACAAATTCCATCTACTGTACTGAAAAGGAGGAGAAATAATCCCATACACGCCACCATACCAAAATATACCAAATGACACCACTTCTCAACACTACATTCCTACATAAATAATCCATCTAGATACCAAGCGATCTTCATCTTAAAATACCAAACACTCATATACCATCTCTTCACCAACACCACATTTCAACCTCCACCTTCAAAACTCTGCTCCCTCTCAACACTCACTTATTTTAGCATTAAATAAACATCCAATTACAACATCACTACTCCATCACCACATTTCAACCTCCACCCTCATAACTCAGCTGCCTCTCAGCACTCCCATATTTCATCAATAAATCACCATCCCCCGAATACACATTATACATCCCATTACAACTTCTGTCCTCACTCTTCAATATTCTAATGTTTTTTACTTCGAGTAATCACACCCTCTTCCTTTCTACCCGTACCCCACATGTCTGTCAATTTTTTATTCCTTCCTGCTTCTCTCTCACCTCTCTTGGCCATCCTTTCATCGCTATCTTCACTCTGTTGACTTCCTTTGCCACCATCAGCAGCTCCTTTCAGGTCCCTTAAGCTTCTACTCCTCCCTCTGCTCCTACTCAGGTCGAGACTCCCCCAGGTTGCCTCTGACCTTGACTTCTTACCCTGCACTTCCGTTACTTCATTGCCTTCACTTTCCTGCCTTTCCTCTTCACTGTTTCTGGTCGCACTTCCACTTGGTCCCTCTACCTGCCTCTGTTCACACAGAACACTGTTACTTTTGGTATTTTTCCTGCCTTCCCCACTGCTCTCAACACTTCTCCCTTTTTCTTCTTCTTGCTTTATCTTCCTTTCTAAATCGATCAATCTATTTACAGTCCAGATTCTCTTCCAGTTTCCATCTGACACCACTAGTTCTTGTCCTTTTATATATGCTCTTAGCCCCTGATTTATAGCTCGAATTCTGTGCTTTCTCAGTATGTTTACATTCCTAATCGCCTCCCTTCCCACGTCTCTCTTAATCCATATTTTCTCTCTCTGCACATTACTCGCATTACCTATCACAGCATCCGCCATCAACGTAGAAAACAGTTGAACTTTGATAGGCCTGTTGCCCCTCCTTCTTCCCAAACTCTGCACATCGTCTATGTCCACTTCACTAAAATTAACTTTTAACTTCCCCTGTATTAAGTCCACTACTTTATACGTTGTGAGCACTTTGTCTTCTCTCCCTTCCTCTGGCACCCCATATATAAATAGGCACTTCTGCCTACGATTTAAAGTGTTAGCTTCTACTTCTGTTTTCAGTTGCTGTGTCTCCTCTTCTAATCGTCCTATTCTTTTCCTTAGTGTAGCCACTTCTTCGTCATTACTCCTCACTTGAGATGCTATATCGTCAGTCTTTTCCCGCAACCATCCCTTCATTTTCTCAAACTCTCTGGTTTGTTCTTGCAACATATTTTTAAGCTGCTCAAAGGGGCAGGCTTCTTCAACCACTTCTTTTACTAGTCTTCTAAATTCTTCAAAATCTGGTCATTCCTCATTTCTACTAGATGTCGGACCTGGGTTCAGCTCGACCCCCCAATCCATAGCAATATTATAACCACCGCCGCTGAAAGCAGTAATTCTTCTTTAATCCCCATTTCCATTTTTCACCCACCTGATTTCACTTCTTCCTTCTTCTTTCTCCCCTGCCATCTTCCTATAGATGCTCTATATTGATCCACACCGATCATTGCCGACACCGCTCCACACTGCCTTCCAGCACCCAAGACTCACACTCCCTACTCCCACTCCCGTGACCCTTCGCGCAATACGTCCGCACTCGACCGTAGCTTAAGCTGAACTATGACCAGAAGTACATCTATACTGAGAAAAATACCATAATTAATATACACACACATCACGCATAATTTAAGCAATATCAAAATTTTACTGAATAATTAAATCCCTAATTACAATGCCGCATGTTGATTTCAACGTCCTAGGATATTTGTCGTTGAAATAACAGCTTACCATGACCAAGATTAATGTTTATCATGGCTGTTCTCCCCCTATTTTGATTCACATAACAATAATCAAAACAAGCATGGTGCATAAATAGCTGACTAAAATGATGTTATTACCTACTCACAATATTTAATGCAGTGCGGTCTGAGATATCATGTTTCAGACCAAAAAAGGAAGAAAATACCATGTGATATAATAATAATAATAATAATAATAATAATAATAATAATAATAATAATAATAATAATAATATATTATTATTATTATTATTATTAATCATATTGTCCTAGACAATCTGGACACGTTAGCATGTCTCATGTAATCATTACACATATAAGTGCTTGATAATCAATTGTGCGTGTATTTAGTTGAAGTTACGTCCATTAATATCACCCTTGTGAGTATCTTCTGAATTCCATCTTACTTTGCTTATCAATATTTATTCATTATTACATCATCTTGTACTCTTAACCTCAAGTATATTATCATTACGTATAGAAAGTTTGGCGCACTTCTCGCCCTCAATGATCTCACAGCTTTCCCGCTGAGATTCAGTTCTCTACTTCATTATTCTTATTTCCATATAACACGTCCGTCAGCTAGCCTGCTGACCTGTGAATGTCTTCCTCTTTACTCACTAGATACAGTTCATAATTAATGCTCTAGACTCCTGGAGTAATGGACTGTTCAGCGTTACCATAATTCTCACAAAACTACATTATCAATCATATCACTAGCCACATAGACTCATGTAACGAATATTAAAGAAAGAATCAAACAATATCAAATGGTCCCGAAAAAAAGCCTGAACCATGGAAATCGGAACTACAAAACCCTGCCTGCGCGAAATACCACGAATACTGCCGATACATGACCAATCTAACGAGAATCTACCTCAGTGCATGCGTAACGATATTTCTAAATCAAACCGAAATGCGTGACTGCTAAACAAATTATATACAAAGTGATGACTGTGGTGTGACCCTAACATGAATAACTTAGAAACTACTGAATTATCATCACCGACAGCTTGTATCCTGTACAAATTAATATTTACATTATTTACAACAAAAAACACCTTAGATTAAATTTCACTTACTCATACTGGTGGTTCGGCCGCGCTTCTCCATAATCCTGATGGCTAATCAGCTTACGCCATCATGATAGAGACGTATACTATATTTTGTTCCTCGCGAGTAACGACCGTTTACAAGTTATAAACAAATCCCTTTATTATTGTTAGTAAGTACAAACTCTCTGGTTTTACAGATAGACAACTCCCTGTAGTCTCTGTCATAGAATGCTACACTGATAGAGGACATAGAGGGCGTCTCAATCCCTGACATCCTCCCCACCCTGGTCTATCTCCAGGGGGATGACCAGCTGCACTGGACGAGTTATCACAGTCCCCTTTGAATCCTTAAGGATCACAGTTCTGATCACTCCGTCTCTTCCAGCTCGGATTTCCACTATGCGGGCCTTCTTCCACATGTGTCGTGGTTGGTTGTCTTCTTGAAGGAGTGCTACGTCTCCAACTCTCAGATGTGGTCTGTTACCTCGAGGACGTCGAACTTCGTGAAAGCTCCTCAGCTCCATGAGATATTCCTTAGTCCAGCGCTTCCAGAAGTCGTCTGAGACCTTTTGTCGTACTGCTAACTCCTTTGTCAGGTTTGTCCTTAATGCTGGTTCTGGTCCAGTTGGTATGGCCGTTAATCTTTGTCCGGTCAAGAAATGGGCGGGAGTCAGAGCTTCTGTTTCATCTTCATTCTGAGAGATGGGTCGTGAGTTGATGGCGGCTTCAATATTTACTAGAATGGTGTTAAGCCTTTCCTCGGTTATCAACGCCTTGCCTAACACCTTCCTCAGGCATCGTTTTGTAGTGCTAAACATCCTCTCCCACCATCCTCCCCACCAAGCCGCCCGTGGAGGAATGAACCTCCATTTGATAGAATGATGTGCTAGGTACTGGTGGACGGAAGATGCGGTGAGGTGTTGCCAGAGTGAAGACAATTCTGTGTTTGTAGCGTGGAAAGTGTTAGCGTTGTCCGTGTAGATTACATGCGGCAACCCTCGTCTTCCTGCAAATCTTTGTAATGCGAGGATGAATGTTTCAGTGGTCATGTCTGAACATAATTCTAGGTGTAAGGCCCTCGTTGATGCACACGTGAAGAGAGTAATATAACATTTCTTCGACTCATTCCCCACCTTGATATATAAGGGGCCTGCAAAGTCAATGCCAGTCACTTCGAATGGTCGTAAGGGCTTTACACGGTCAGGTGGCAAGGGTGCTTCAATAGCTTCACCAAATTTGTTGTGCGCCATTTTACAGGGTAGACAAGTGTGCAGAACTTTCTTTATGGCTTGCCTGGCGCGAAGAATACAATATTCTGATCGTAGCTCTGACAGCACTATCCGTACACCTAAGTGATGAAGCCTGATGTGTGTCTGCCTTATCAGAAGTCTGGTGAAAGTGTGGGATCCATCCAAAAGTATTGGATGCCTTTCTCTATGCGTCAGGTCTGCGTATTGAAGTCGTCCACCAAGTCGAATGATGTCGTCTTGGATGTATGGATTGAATCTTGCAATCTTGGACTTATTTGGAAGCGGAATGTTTCGCCTCAAAGCGGTGAGTTCCATACCGAAACATTCTTCTTGAGTCTGACGTATCCAGTAAAGTCGAGCGTTATTTATATCTATTTCTGTGAGATACTCGGGGTATCGTACTCTTTCTTTCATCACTCTGATAAAACGTAGAACCCAACAAGTAACATGTATCAGTTTCCAGTACGAACTGAATTGTGATGTGTCTAGCAGTGATTCATGCGAAGTGATTAGTAGAATTTGCTTAGTTGGTTTTTTCGCATCTCTGACGGGTTTTCCAATGGCCATGATGTGTGTTCACCAACGAGCCAAGAAGGACCATGCCCGCAAGTATCATTTGAGCGTAAGTCATTTGTCGAGAGTCCCCGCGAGAGGTAGTCTGCGGGATTAGTGTTGCCGGGGCAATGTCGCCATTGACTAGGGGCTGTGTAGCTTAGAATTTCATTAACCCTGTTAGCAACGAAAGGTTTCCACCTATTTGGGTCACTGCGAATCCTACCAAGCGTTATCTTACTGTCGCTCCATAGCGTGGCCTTGTTTATGCTGAGATCGGTCTCCGTGCAGATGTAGTAGAGGAGGCGTGTACCAATTAGAGCAGCAAGCAATTCTAATCTGGGAATCGTTACTTTCCTCACAGGAGCTAGTCGTGCCTTGCTGCAAACAAGGCATACGGAACACAACATATCAGACTCTGACCTCAAATATAGTGCAGCACCATATGCCTTCTCACTTGCGTCACAAAATACATTTATCTCAGTGTTCCCTTTGCCTTTTGAAATGCCAATCCATCGGGGAACGTATATTGGTGATAAGTGAATTAGTTCTGACAACCAACATTGCCATCTTTGCGCCAGATCTGGTGGGAGAATTTCTTCCCATGCGAGTCCTCGACGCCAAGTGTCTTGAGAGATGATCTTCGCCGTGATGAGTATCGGTGCAAGTAAACCTAAGGGATCATAGAATTTAGCTGTTCCCTTTAAAACGCTACGTTTGGTTCCAGGTTCTTCTGCCAGATATTCTAAGATGTGCTTGAAATCGAATGCCAGGGAATCTTTGTCTGTATCCCAACTAACTCCAAGTACAGTAGTTTCGTTTTTTGTTTCCCTGCCCTCTGCTTTCCATATCTCCTTAAGTGGTATTGAGTTCGTAGCCCATTTTGAAAGCGGGAGTTTTATTAGTCTCAGAAGACTATTCAACTCGTAGTAGGTTGTGATCACTTCGTTGTTATCTTCTAGGCTGATTGTGAAATCATCCATGAAGGTTGATTTGTCAATAAGAGCTGTCGCTAATAGGTACGTTTCCTTATGAAGTGAAGCTAGTTCCCTTAAAGTGGCAGATAATAGAAATGGGCTGCTTGCGAGACCGAAGGGAAGGCGTGTGAAGCGATATGCAATGATCTCTTCCGTCACCTGATAGTCTCCGGAGCCATCTGAATTTATGCGATACCACAGAAATCTAGTTAAGTTGCGGTCTTTCTCATTTAGATAAAGTTGGAGAAATGCTTGGCTTCCATCTGAAACGATTGCATTACGATACTGCCGAAAACGTAATAGGGTAGCAAGAATTTCGGGCAGTAAGTTTGGTCCAGTTTCTAGGGCATCATTTAAGGAGGGTGACCCCTTTTCATGTGATGACGCATCAAATACAATCCTGAACTTAGTAACATTACCAGTTTTCTTCTTCACGGCATGATGTGCCAAGTAGAACACATTTTCAGATGAATCGTTTGCAGGCACGCTCTCTATCTGGTCTTTAGCAAAGTAGTCTAGCATATGCTTGTGATACATGTCGCGAAAATCTCCATCTCTCTTCTGTCTCATCTCTAGGGCTTGAAACCGTTTTCTTGCTGTGGGGAGATTACTTGAAAACTGAACATCCTTCTTCCTAGGAAGTGACACTACTCTCCTTCCATCTTTAATGCAATAACTGTCATGAAACTCTTGAAGGATAAGCTTATCTTTCGCCAGGGGTGTCCTGGTGGCCTTCTCTTGTATCCCGATAGACTTTAGCTCCCAGAACTATCTAACGACGTTGTCCAATATCACGTCTTCGTGCAATGAAATGTGATGTACTGTGGTTTGTTTGACTGTAGTACTTGATCTGTTCCCACTAAGTATGTGTCCGAAAATTGTGTAAATCAGGACCAGTGAAGGTGACACTCTAATTGGCTGTTTTGAAGTCACGATCTTCCAATAGTAATCCGCACCTATAAGAACTTCTATAGATAGGTCTTCGTTAGATTCGTCTCGTGGATCAGCTAGTTTTACCTTCCTGACCGCAGCCAGAACTCCGATGTCTTGCGGCGGTGTTGGTTGCGCTGAATATGTGTTATTACTTTCGAAAGCCTTAACGGTAATCAAAGCCTTTGTTGAGTATCCCATGATGTCAAAGCTGACTTCTCTTCTTTTTTCTGCAGTGCTAGAGGGCGCTTCAAAAGCAGTGATTTCTAGACTCGTGTTACCGGTGACATTAAGTTCCAGTGAATGTATTAAGGAACTATGAATGAAGCTCGACTGGCTTCCCGAATCCAGTATGCAGCGCGTTAGTATATTTCTCCCTGTTGGGCCTTTGATCCATATGCGGGCTGTTTGTAAGTACGTGAAGTTTGGAGTCGTAACTGAAATCTTGCCAACTGATGTCTGCAAGCTGTCGTTTCTATTGCAGATGGAGACATGGTGTTGCTCTTTACATTTAGTGCAGAATGCCTTCCCGCGTTTGAAACATTGACCTTTGTTGTGGCCTCGCCTTAAGCATAGAAAACAACGATTCGTAGCTCTCAGTTTTTCGATTCTTGACCGGATATCTTTCATTTGATGACAGTCTTGACCCCAATGTCCGGAATTCTTCTCACAATACACGCAGAAAGGCTGTAGTGTGGAATTGACCCCTTTCTTACTCTTATTGGTCTTTGTATTTACTTGAAGAGCGGCTGCCGTTGGCATGTAGTTCAGTGGTTGAGTAGCATCACCACGTATCTTTTGAGCGGCTAGAGCTCCTTGAATTTCTTCATTTAAAAATTCCATTAAACGTGTAAGGTTGCCTTCTTGTAAGCCATTTCTTTTTGCATGAATTAGCCAGCGGCGGCAAAGGTCTTCTGGGAATGCTCTCAACAGTTTGGGTGCTAATATCCGTCCGAACGCGTCTATGTTTTCCCCTAGTGCTCTTAGTGCTTCTAATCGTCGATGGCACTCAATGTAGGTAGTGTTTAACATCGCTGGGCTATCCGAGGTGGCAGGTTCTAAATTTTCCAAGAAATCTAGGTGGCTTTGTATGATTCGGTCCGTGTCGCCGTATCTCGAGTGAAGAATCCGCTTCGTTCGGTCGTAGTTATCTGCCGTGACCGCTATTCCGTCAACCAGGAGCTTAGGTTCACCCTCTAGGTTACCTCGGAGAAACACGTGTTTATTTATGGTTGAAAGACGCGCGTTGTTGTCCACAGAAGACTGGAATTGTTCCCAGAACCTGGGCCATGTCTCGATATCGCCTGTGAAAGGTTCAAGTCTGATAGTAGGTAGTTTAACGTCTTGAGTGATTGGAGGTTGTGTAATTGAATCAGCGGTGGCTTGAGTGATGTCCTCACGCTTCTCTTTAATGAGATTAGTGGCCTTCCGTATTGCACGCTTCGAGCGGTCAATATATTGCTCGCAATCCTGCGCGTCCGTCTCGTACTCATCATCATTCAACAAATCGTGTACTTGATCGTCTAGGATTAATAGTTTTTGTAGAGTGTCTTGTAAGCGGTCAAGAGCGTGAGCTATTTCATCCTGTTCCGTCGAGTCGTTAACTTCATTCAGGTACGCGGAGAAACGTGTAACAGTCGACCGGTGGGTCTTTCGTGTCCTTTTAAGTTTTTTAAGAAGCTGTTCATTTTCCGTCATCGTGAAACTCAAGGGAAAGTTGACCTGAGATGGGCTAGTATGGCAGTGATGGAGACGTTTGTGAGTGTGCGCTGACAGATTTTTTGGATCTTCTGTAATTGTATTGCTTGGCGACAGATGGCAGCACCTGTACCTTACTGATTCGTGGATGACCTTCGTATAACAGCAGATTACGTATGTATTAATATTCAAGATGGCTGCTATCTGCTTCTAAGATATCATGCACTTATAAACTTCTATTGCGATGTAAGCTTGACCATTTCTCAATAGGCATGCTTCCCTTTACTACAACCCTTTACATTCAACATTATTTCCTTTACAACAACTTTCCTAATTAACTATTACAGAATAAATAGAAGGCGATCTACTCATCTGCCGTCTGTCGTGATGTTGATTCTCTTGTGATATTAATACTCGCGGCGTGAAGGAAAGGAAAATCTCTTACAGATATCCGTTCATTGTAGTCTTCTTTAATGCCAGTGTTGATGATTCTTCGTTCCCGGGTTTCGGCACCAGTATTATATTTTGTTCCTCGCGAGTAACGACCGTTTACAAGTTATAAACAAATCCCTTTATTATTGTTAGTAAGTACAAACTCTCTGGTTTTACAGATAGACAACTCCCTGTAGTCTCTCTCATAGAATGCTACACTGATAGAGGACATAGAGGGCGTCTCAATCCCTGACAACGTAAACGGGGTTGACCTGCAGTATCCTGATATTATTGCCTGCGTATTCCACATTATCACAGGCATGTATATAATGATCTTCACGTTACACTTTTGCACACACACGCACACAAAGAAAAATATACCCTGCTCTAATGCATTAATTAAATATGTGGACTTTACACACGATTCGGATCTTCCTATGATATTGAACCTCTCCACTGTTGACTACTAGACAGCTGGTCTTGAATCTCCCTCCATGTAACGGGACCATGGGATTACCTTCCGCTTTGTTGAGCTTCCGTGCCGTGTTTACGTTTGAGGTCGTACACCTGACAATTCTAAGAATTCTCCTACTTTGAATGAACTGCAACAGGATATTCCTTGGGCAATTGCTGCATGTGCCCAACATTAAACAAATACCGTCCGTCTTTATTAGCAGATCCTAGTCGTAATGTCTATTAATTTGAATAGCTGATCATTACTGCAAGAACGATAAATCGAAAATACGAGATACTGCCGCTCTGAAACAGAAATATGCACTTATTAACTCGATATGCCATACGGTTAATTAGTTTCTTATCCCTTTGGATCCTCAACTTGAAAAGTTCATCACCTCTTCTTGGGAACAGTACTCATAAAGTTTATAATTACTTGGAGATGACTGATTGAAATAAACATTCCTAATCATTGTTCGTGAGTAAATACAATAAAAGTTCGCAATTCATGAATAAATTACTCTAGCGATGGCTGTCACTGGCGAACGGATTACTCTAGGAATTACTCTCCACATTATTCGAGTTCACTGGACACAAAGACTGATCATTCGCAAGACAGTAAGACGAACTGATCTTCTCTCACTGAGAACATACAGAAGCCTCCTCCTTGGGTGTGGTAGGTGGGCTTAATTTATGTGTACCTGGGCTTAGCGCGGTACCCTGAGGGCTTTAGCGTCACTGATATTCGTGCGCTGTGGGGGGGGGGGGGGGGGTTCCCTAGCACAAATAGTTTTATCACATGCGTCGCCTATTCACTTATTCACTATAAGTTGAATCACGATATTCCTAGCCATTCCTCTAACTGATGTTCTATTCGACAGCGATCGTAGGCTTTTACACTTAATTTGAATGCGTGGGAGGTAATATTTTCTGCCGATGATGCATTGTATGTGGGTGAAAAATGTCAGCACATGTTTGGCAACGCGGCATTTGTGTTACAACGACGCACTTTCACATTTGAAGTCATGTCACATGCAGTTAATAAATAACATCACACTGAAAATATACTATTTTCACTTATTGTTAGGATCAGCAAAAATTTGCCTTAATACTGTTCCGATGTCCCGAATCAACTAAATTATCATAGGCGCCTTTTTGAAACGAATAATTATGACCTCACTGATTGGCTGAATTTTGCCTAGCGTACATGAGTTTGTTCTGTATGGAACGAACCACCTCTGTCCGAGGGAGGTCCGTCTCACTCGCACAGAACATGTGGCCTCTCCCTCTTTCTGCCGCCTTTGTTCAGTTACTGGGTGAAATTTTACAAGGGTAGCGCCCTGGCACTGTGAGAAAGCGCTGACCCGAGCACTTAGCTATCGGCTTAAAATTTTATTTGAGGGTAGTAGGGAGTGCAATTACCTTTGGCTGCACCCTAGAACGTGCCTTGAGTATGGTGACAGGACTCGACTTTCTATCGCCAATTTTTATTAGACACTCTTGCTGGCCATACAAGATAAATCAACTAACACAAAACCCAACTAAGACGCAAACCTGTGTTTTCCATCTAAACAACAGAGAAGCTTCCCGAACTCTGAAGGTCACTTGGCAAGGCATAGCATTACAACACAATCCTACCCCGAAGTACCTCGGAGTCACTCTGGATCGTGCCTTAACCTACAGAAAACATTGTTTGAACATCAAGCAGAAAGTGGCTGCTAGAAACAATATTGTGCGGAAGCTAACTGGAACATCTTGGGGAGCACAACCAGACACGGTGAGGACATCTGCCCTTTCGCTCTGCTATTGCGCAGCTGAATACGCATGCCCGGTGTGGTACAAATCTTGCCATACCAAAGCAGTTGATGTAGCACTCAGCGAAACCTGCCGCATTATTACTGGATGTTTGAGACCTACACCTTTGGAAAAAGTGTATTGCCTTGCAGGGATAGCACCGATATTCGCCGTGAAGTGGCAGCCAAGAAAGAAAAGAGAAAGGTGTTGACATCGGAAGCCCACCCTTTGTTTGGATATGAGCCACCACGCCAGCGGCTTAAGTCTAGGAAATGCTTCTAGAGAGTAACCGAAACACTTGCAGGAACAGCGCAGCATGCAAGAATTCAAGAATGGCGCGTCAGGAGTCAACATACGAGGATCAGTCAATGGATGACCCCAAAAGAGGAACTCCCTCCTGGCCATGTCACAGATTGGGTGAATT
Organism: Anabrus simplex; assembly: GCF_040414725.1. NCBI lineage: Eukaryota > Metazoa > Arthropoda > Insecta > Orthoptera > Tettigoniidae > Anabrus > Anabrus simplex. The sequence continues at coordinate 74,579,823 of NC_090274.1, forward strand.
GGAGAGCACTGAACAGACTGCGCTCTGGCGTTACGCGGTGCAGGGTAAACCAGAAGAAATGGGGTTTAGAAGTGGACAGTACCTTGTGTGTATGTGGAGAAGAGCAGACCACAGCCCATTTGCTGCAATGCAGTTCATGCCCATTCAGCTGCACAACAGAAGACCTGATTAAAGCGAAGCCAAATGCACTTGATGTTGTAAGGTTTTGGGCTCACATAGTTTAATGTGGCTCTTCGCCATTGGAGTATTTTAATATGTTTTATGTGTTTCCTTATCCTTAATTTTAAACTTATGTATGCTTCTGACACGATATAAATGAAATTAGACTTGCCATGCCGCCTGCCGAAATACTACCGCAGTGGCTGTCTCATATTCTCTAATATCGATTGAAATAAATCATTTTAAATGCTAATTCGGCACATGGGTGCAATATATAGCCATCTCCTGTATTCCACTTTACTCGAAGAACTCCTTTCTCTAATTTGTGGTCTTGTATGTTTCCATATCTCTTTCATAGGTTCGAAGCTTGTGGCCCATTCTGCGAATGGGAGTTTGATGTGCTTCAATAATGCCGTGAGTTCATAGTAGAGGGTTATTATAAGGTTTCCATAGTCTCCAGTTGCAGTGAAGTCATCCTTCAATATGGACTTTTCCAAGACTGCTGATCCGACTGGATATCTTTCAGATTATTGTGTTGCAACGTCTCGTAATATGACCGATAATAGGAATGGACTGCTGGTGAATAGTGTAAACCAGTAAGGTACGACTTCACTTAAGGTCTTGTAGTTTCCCTCCGTGTCCGGTTGAAGAATTGTGTTAAGTTCCTGTTATCTATATTAAGAGCCAATTGCAGAAATGCTTGGCTGCCGTCATAAACACTTGCCTTTGGATATGTCCGAAATCGTAATAAAAAAGCAAAAACTCAGGTAATATTTTCGGACCCATGTGTTAATGTTTGGGAACCTCTGTCGTGAGAAGATGTTTCAGAAACTAGTCTCCATGTTGTGATGTTCCTCTTGCTTCTTCACTGCATGGTGGGGTAAGTAAAATACGTCTTCGCTAGTGTCATCTACAGGAACCAGTTCAGCTTTCTCCTTTAAGATGTAATTAATCATCTGTTAACGGTACACGATTCTGAAGCAGATGTTTACAGTCATTTCCCCAGTGTAAGGAAACGTCTTTCTGCTGTGAATAGTGTATCCGTGAAGAGTATACCTTTCTTACTCGTGAGTGACACTACCCTTCTTCAGTTTCAATCCGAGAGGAATCGTGAAACTGTTGGAAGTTGTCATTATCTTTAGCGGTCATTCTTCGGTCTGGCGACTCCCTTATGCCGATAGTCTCTAAATCACAGAATTCTCGTAGCTTTACATCAGATGTATGCCCAGTTTTGTCAGTTGTCTCGTTGAAAAGTGAAATTTGCTGAAATGTGGATTGGTTCGCACTAGTCCCAGAACGATTCCCACTGAGGAACCATCCAGAGATTTTTGGAAGTAAGTCTGAGGATGGCGAGATTCTTATTGGTTGTTCCATTTCACAATCTTCCAATAATGGTCTGGTCGATTAGAATTTCAATGGGTATTTCAGAGGAGTCGTCCTTCGGATCAGCTAGTTAAATTTTAACAATTGAGGTGAGCTTTCCGAGGTCCTGCGGCACAGCTGGATGAGGTGAATATGTGTTGTTGCTCTGAAAGTCTGTAACTGTGAGAGCAACATTTGTTGAAGTTACCCTTGTCATAAATATGATTTCCCACCTGAAACTTGAGATGATAGGAGACGACTCAAACTTCGTCAGCACTAGATTTTTGTTATCAGCTACTGTCAGCTGGAGCGAATCAACTAGGAAGAAATTGATAAATCTGGACAGGCTAACGGCGTCTAGGATACATCGTGTAAGTTTGCTGTTTCCAGTAGGCCCTGTTATGCAAATTCGTGCTGTCTGAAGATGCGCAAGATTCAGCGTTTTGACATCAATTTTTCCTACATAGGTGGAAAGAGGATCTTCCCCATTACAAATCGACACAATGCGTAGTTTCTTACACCTTCTGCACGTCACCTTGACCCGTTTGCTGCATTGTAGAACATTATGAACTCGACTAAGACAAAGGAATCCTCTATTAGTATTCTTCAGTTTTTAATTCTCTCCTGTAAGTTTGTTATTCTTTGATATTCTTGAGACAAGTGCCCTCGAATGTTACAGAATAAGCAGAACGGGTCTGGAAATTTTATGTTTAAATTTATTGTGTTTAGTGTTGACATGAATCAGGACTGCTCTCGGTTTGTTCGCAGCCAGTAGAGGATAGTCACCTTGCATTCTCTGAGAGTTTGCATCACTTTAAACTCCATCAGGCGTGTGATGATCTCCTGGCATAGGTAAACCAACGGCGACAAGCATCTTCAGGAAAGGCGCGAAGCACTTTAGGTTCTGTATATGGATACATCATCCCCTAGGGCGGGGAGTGTTTGGATGTGCCGGTGACTTTCAATGTCCGGGGCTTTTAGAGCTTCTGGGCTGTGACTAAGTGCAACACGCACTTGTTTCGGGTAGTCTACATGGGACTGAATTTTCCCGATTTTATCACCATAACGGCCTAAATTTAGTTTTGTTTGTTCGTATGTATCTGCACTGACCGTACTTACAATTACAAGACGTTTCGTTTCACCTTCTCGACGACCTCGCAGGAATACATGGTTATTAAAGTCCAAGGTGGTCAAATTTTTGTCCACTAATGACTTCAACTGTTCCTAGAATCGTGCCCTTGATTGTACGTCGCCGGAGAAGGATTCGAGTCGAATGATGGGTAATATATTTTCCTGAACGGCAGCTGGTTGAACCTGTGTACTGGGAGCGGTAACTGATGTGTCAACAGTGTGTTCGTGTTTCTGCCCAAGTTCTGGATGGCACGCTTTGAACAGTCAACATATTCTTTGCAAACTGCTGTATGTACTTCGTTTTCAGCCTCTTGTAAGAAAATATGTAGAGTCATCTAATATTCGCAGGGACTTCAAGATTTCTCCTAGGGGATCACGAGCGTGTGCTATGCCATCTACGTCGGTTGTATTATTAGCTTCCTTTTTATGTTGGTGAAACGAGTCTCCGTCTTCCGTAAAGGGGTGCGTTAACTCTTAATTTTCTTGAGATCTACATTGTACGTTAATATGAAAGTCTGCAGGTAGCGGCCAGCTGCAAGGATTTAAGGAATCTTCAAAGTCGGTCAGCAGGTATGGCTGCGGGATGAGGGAGTCTCAGCGTGACAATACGCACGATGGCACATATACGGCTTGGGCAGAAACCACTGTGCAGGAGGGGCCAAAATTCAAATTCCGGAGTGTCGTGTGGCGATCGTTAGGAGTTTTATTGACTGCTGTATTACCTTATTTGTTATTACTCTCTTCTGCTGCTAATGTGAAGACTATAATGTTCCAGTTTTATTAGCAGTAAGTATTTCTTAACTGTTGATATAAGTACTGTAATTAGTACTTAATGGCCGATAAATATAGTCAAGCATTGCTAATATATTCTGTTTGTGAGGTTATGTAGAAAATTATTTTATAAACTGTATAAAAATCTAGGAACATGCTCAACATTAAGATAAAACAAGATAGTTTTTGCCTCTGGAAATACGACTGTGTTTACATCGCCTTAGTTATATTCAGTTTCTAATTTCAAGGTACCGGTACCAAAAATGCCAAGGTGCTGAGGCGTGGCTGGCTGTAAAAGTAATTATATATCACACCACATTTTGTTTACCACGGTAGGAAGAACTGAAGAAAAATTCGCTGAGAAAAATTTCACACACACTTCTCAAAATGTAAGGACGCTTCCTGTACGAATAAAACACTTTAGTGAAGAGTGAATAATCAAAAGAGAACGGTTCATATTTGATGGAGAAATAAAGATATTTACAAGGAGTTACCCAAAGCTGAAGCCAGATTCAATCCCTTCAGTTGTCCTACTTAATCAGGAGAGACTACATGACGACAGCTGGACCCTCATACAGAAGCTTATTTGATGCAGAAAGTGATCATTTTAAGAAAAGCAGAGGAAGAAGCCTGGAAGACTACTGACAGTATTGCTATTAACAATTTGGGAGACAGGCCTATATTTGCGAGTATTTTCCATGTTCTACCCATATAAGAAAACAACGGCGGTCCTGTATTGAAAGTGAACAAAAGATAGTGTCGTGTTGTACTGGCGTGAGCGATGTAATATCCAATTGACAATTAAGTCAGATCTACGTACGTGGATCAAACGGTTAGTTGCACTAACACGCCGCAGCAGCGCGCTGTGTGTCGCAAACGTGGGCACAGCGGAGAAAGGGACAAACACTGCCCACACGTCTGTTAGGCAGGTCGCTGTGGTGTCTCGTCTAGTATTGTGTGAATAGCGGCCAAATGCAATGGCGCGTCAACTGGACGTTAACTACAAATATGAGGTGCGTGGGACAATCCGATTCCTATGGGCCAAAAGGAAGAATTGCACGGACATTCATCGTGAAATTAGTGCTGTGTATGGGGAGCGGGCCATTTCCCAGCAAGGTATCGTAAAGTGGTGCCAGCAATTCGAAGCCGAACGCACGGATATCACGGACAACCATCGCGAAGGCAGGCCCGCAACGTCCAGGCCCCGTGCAAAGGTCAACAGTGTGAATGCGATCATTAGACAGAACCGCGCATTAAACTGAGAGAAATCGCAACGCAGCTAAACATGTCGTATGGCAGTGTGTTCTCCATTGTTGACGAGGACCTTGGATATCGTAAGCTGTGTCAAAGGTGGGTCCCACGTCTTCTCATCGATGAGTACAAGGGACAACGTTTCCAATCCTCCCTGGCATTTTTGCAACGCTATGCCGCAGACGGGAACGGGTTTCTGCGGCGAATCGTCACAGCCGACGAAACGTGGGTCCACCACTTCACCCCCGAAACGAAGCGAACATCAATGGAATGGGTGCACACCTCATTACCACAATGAGAGAAGGCCAAGGTTCAACCTTCAGCCGGTAAGGTTATGGCGACAGTGTTCTTTGATATGGAGGGTTTGCTGCACGTGGAGTTCATGCCGAAAGGAACGACGATCAACGCGGCGTCGTAATGTCAAACGTTGCACCGGTTGCGTAAAGCGATTAAAGAGAAGCGCCGGGGGAAATTGAGCGCCGGTGTGATTTTGTTGCACGATAACGCAACACCTCACAAATCCCGTCAAACAAGAGAACTGCTGCAGCGTTTCAAGTGGGAGGTCTGGCAACATCCACCCCACAGTCCCGACCTGGCGTCATGTGACTTTCATCTGTTCGGTAAGCTCAAAACCGCGCCCGGTGGTCGAGGTTTCCAGACCGATGAGGAGGTGAAGGCCGCTGTCTCCGAGTGGTTGAAGAACGCCGAAGATAATTTCTATGCATCCGGCATCGACAAGTTGGTTGTGCGTTCGCAGAAATGTTTGGAGTCTCTTGGAAACTATGTGGAAAAGTGACGTTACAGTGTATGCCGTTATAGTCGTGTTGCTGTTGTATAGGTGGTGTAATAAATGGCCATAACTGGGAAGTGCAACTTACTTTTTGATCTGCCCTCGTAACTCTACCTCTTTCTGTGAAAATGTATCAAGTGCTCAGTGAATGTGTTTCAGTAAAATCAAAGAATACGTTCTTTAGTATAGTTAAGTGTACTGAATCATTAGTGTTTAAAGAAAACAACTTATACAAGATATTAGTGGTGGAAACCTTAGTGAATATGTTAGATCGTATTTTCTCAGGGGACAGCTATTCATAGCTGCAATTCATTATTGAACAGATCCAGTTTCTTACTACATATTACAACAGTTGCAGGTACAATGGTAATACATAATTACTGGCAGACCAAGTCGTCATACGGTCTTGAGATATTTTAGACTATACTAGACAGAACGGGATTATGCTAACCGGACTTGTGGTGTTGTTTGTATTTTCACTCGTTCTGGCACCCAGAGTGAAGCGTTTTCACTAAGAACGCAGCTGGATGCAGTAATGGTACGTGTCATAACCACAGTTTGTAATGTTTATTTCCCACGATGCCAGCCTCTTAATATCAATGAAGTACAGTAATTGATCTTATAGCTCAGCTCCCTCCATATTTCCTCGTATTGGATGATTTTAACGCCATCCCGCTTTATGAAATTGTGAAATGCCTTAACCCAGAGGAAGGGAGTTGGGAAAATTGATAGGAGAGCTGGATTTATGCATTTTGAATACAGGGGAAGGAACGCACTTCGGCGTAGCGCATGGTACCTTCCCCCGCATTGACGTTAGTCTGCAACCGTGCCCTCTTTCCTCTGCTTCGGTGGGATGTAGGTGATGTCTTCTGTGACAGAGACAATTTTACCATTGTTCTTCCGTTGTTCAAACATAAATACATCGAGGCTCCTTGCCGATGGATTCTAAAATCTGTCTTTAACAATGCGGAAACAAGGACAGAACACGCCCGCGCATCTGTGACGTCACACTTGTGGTACTTGCCTGGGTGGTAGGGTTTTCGCGTGCGGGGGTGGGGTAACTTAATCTACTTTTCTTGTTGTGGTTGTAATCTTATGATAGATCATGTGATACATCTTCCCATGTAAATGAGAAATGAACATGTGGCAGCTTGGACAAAAGATATCGGGCTGTGTTGAGGTCACCTGATACGACAGTACCTGGGTTTGAGATTTCATTGTTAACATGTTATCATTTAATTCACACATCTTCCAGTGGATATTGTTCCTCTGTTTTTCGAATGAAAGAAATCTTCCCACTTCCTCTTACCATGTCGTCATACTGGGATTACCTACAACTGTACAACCATGCTCTCGTAACACCAATCAGAGGGAACAAGTCCGGCAAAAGGAACACAAGGTCCATGAAGGGCTTCAGATATCACAAGCCTCGAAAACCTGAGACCGTCGTTGTAGGAAAAGAATAAGTGTTGATCAAGGAAGGTCCGACAGGAATGGTGAAGGTTAGTACCCTTTCACAAACAAGTGGAATCAATGCCCGACTCACCTATGGAACCCGTAGTCACCAACCTACGCTCCCAAGATAACCTGGGCACCTTGGGCCCCCTTTTACGACTGGATACCTCTACCAACCACTGACAGCACGAGAACTCCATCTGGCTGATTTAACTGTGCATCATTAGTTAGCAACTCTCATGTCTCTCCCCTGGTCCTTGTCAGTCTGCTCCTTGAGGAGAACTGGGACATTCAGCATACAGAGAGTGACTAATGTTTGCTCGTCATCACCATTACTGGTGAGTTCCCTGGCACATGTACTGTTGGTGGTTTATTTTGACGAAACGCCCGTGACGGTATTTGCAACGCTGACATCTCCGTACCTGTTAGTGATATCTCCTTTACAATAATATCGTTGCAAAGAAGAACTATTAAAATAAAATCTGACACCTAAAGAATTCTGTGATGTCACTCGTCAAAAGGAGAAATAACACCCTATTTCGTCTGCATCGCGCGCTCTATGGTAATCCTTGTAACTTCCAAACTATCGATCAGATTTCTAAACACGAACTGCCATGGGGAATCCTATGTAATACTTAAAATCATTTCAGTTGGTGGCGTCTCATTGACAATATATTTTGTGAAATTGTTATCAAATGTTCAAATTTAAACCACATTAAAGCAAGCGAAAATGCCCGATTACTGCACAAGTGATAAGAAGAAAAATTATGAACACAATGAGACCAAAATCAGCCCTGCACGCCCAAAATTATTGAAGGTGCATCGATCAAAAGAAACACTCATGTAATCTCATACTTCTCATATCATTATCCTGCATTTAATAGACGATTGTTGAAATTATGTGAGTTAAGGTGAATAAATAATAAATGAATATATATAGAAATTGATAAATTATAAATGTGTGATGATAAAAATAATAAAGAAATGAAGAAATGAAAATATTATATTTTATAAGTTTCGCATACTTTAAGGTCAGTATTTTCCTTGGAGTTTTTCGATGTCCATCTTACTGTTGGGTTTTCCAAATTTTATGTAAGCTGCCTTTAGTTTCATCTGGAACTCTGCAAGCATAAGGTGGTGATCACTGTAGACATCCGTGCCTCCCCTTTTTTGTTGCTGAAGTGTTTTGTGCGTGGCCTGCCAATTAATTGCCCCGGGAGCACTGACAGTTCCTGTTTGAGGTAAAGAACCGTTCGAAGGCGTATATAGTACCGCTGCACTCACCACATCTCAGGGAAAGGAGGAGAGACACAATAACTGGGCTTCATGCACTACCAAAAGGCCTATGTGCTACTTCGAAAACTTCGAGAGGAATAAAATAAATTTCAAGGACGCTACCAGCCCTGTGTGATATCACTGCAAGCATTCCCTCATGTAAACTGCATTGTCATACAGAAAATGCAGGAAAGCTGCTGGTGCTAAATGCCAGGTGCTCTACAACCAAGGAGAATAAGAATGACAGGCCTTGGTGCGGGATTATCACGTGAACACGTCAGTCTCCAATATAGTGAAAGTTCATGTTGTCTTGTGTACGTCCGTTGCTGCAAGATCATATGTATTTTAATATTCAAGTATCGTTTCAGTTACATTCGATGGCTAATTTTGTTGAGAAGAAAGTTACCTTTGCATGTGTAATTTTATTTGTTTATAAATATGTGTACGTGTGAACTTATGGTGTAAGTAAATTTCGTTGTCGTTCGAGCGGGATAATCATTTCAGAAGCGTGTGGATTATTTGGAGCTTGAATGGTATAGTAAATGGGATACATGTTTGTTCTTTTTGATGAGATATCTCTTAGCACTCGTGTACACCTATCCGTGCAATATGCTATAAATTCCGATGAATTAGGTACTGTTTCTGATAATGCTGAGTTTGTGTGACCTAACCTGCAATGCAGCATGCCTCATCACTGTAGCGTGAATGGACGCAAGTCCAATTACACCCTGTTTCTACGTTTTCTCTTTCCAAGGATGAACATTTGAAGGCTATATGGTTAAGAAAAGTATGAACCGATTTCAGAGGTCTATAAACCCCGTTTGTCTCTATCAGACATTTTTCAGAAAGTGATATTATTAGAGTTGTCGTCAAAAAATTACAAAACGAAAAGGAGGTTAGTTTTTTTGTGGTTTTCAAATTGTGCCAAAGTATATCAGTAAAATAAAGAGTGTAACAAAAAACATCAGCAGATATGGAGGAAGAAGAACTCAATGTGGCAATTGTAGCGAGCCTCAAGTCAAACCTAGAATTTATTAAAGGTAAACTGATTTCTAGTGCTGATTATGTCGTTTCCCATTATCATAAATGTCTGTCTGGGTACGGATGGACACTGCAAGTTCATGATGGAACAGTTTATTTGCTTTTGACAGATTTAACTGCAGTGCCAGGTCCCACTGTTTCAGCTGCTATGGTTAATGGCAGCAACCTTGTATGTAATGTAGTTATTATGAACAAGAATTTGGGGTTAGATAAGATTCCCAATCATTTACATAAATTATGTTCAGTGGAGTCCGACTCGTTGGCTAAACGGACAGCGTACTGGCCTTCGGTTCAGAGGGTCCCGGGTTCGATTCACAGCCGGGTCAGGGATTTTAACCTTAATTGGTTAATTCCAATGGCACGGGGGCTGGGTGTATGTGTTGTCTTCATCATCATTTCATCCTCATCACGATGCGCAGGTCACCTACGGGTGTCAAATAGAAAGACCTGCACTTGGCGAGCCGAACCCGTCCTGGGATATCCCGGCACTAAAAGCCATACGACATTTCATTTCATTTCATGTTCAGTGGATATACTTGATGAGCTTGTACAATTTGTAAAAAAGAATATAGCAATAGGTGTTAACAGTGGTACCGGCACTGTAATATATAATTTTGTTAGAACATTATTTGAAATTGATAGCAACTGTGAAACTTCAGATTTTCCAAAAGAGCAGTTGTTTTATGGAAAACTTCCGCCAACAATAGACAATATATAGGTCACACAACGTTACTTGCTTTTTTCTCTTTTCCTTCATTGAACAGCTGCTTATATCGCTCTGTACAATAGGAAATTGCTACTCTTGCACCACCGACGAATATTAGGGAACCGATGGGTGCTTTTTCTCTAACCGACAGGAGTATTGAACTACTTAAATTGTGAAGTAAGACTGCTGAACGAAAATGAGTTAAGTGATGAAATATATGTAAATCCTCAATTTAATTTTAATGCAGGCAAAATTTTCAGGTCCAGTGAAGAAAATCCAACCTGTGTAGCTAAACGAGCACAAGTATGCATGTTTTCTGTTGTAATTTCTATTTATAAAGATGTAGTAACTGTTGTACCTGCTAGCCACATAACACCAGTGCATTTGTACGGCTTGATGCTGAAGGTAATACAAGAAATTGAGAACATAGGATTCAGGGTAATAGCTTTAGTTTGTGACAATAACGGAATCAATAGGAAGGCTTTTGAGCACTCTTCAGTCAGTCAGAATTTAGAATCTGTAGTTCCCCATCCCTATGACCATGACAGGAAACTCTTATTTGTATTTGATGCTGTGCACATAATTAAATGTATTAGAAACAACTGGATAAGTTAAAAAAATGTGAGTAATTCCCTCACATTTCCAGATTTCAATAATTTTGATGAAACTTCTGAAGCCAAATTCAAACATGTGGAAACACTCTATCAAAATGAAAATAATGCACTCGGTAAGTTTGGGCATACTTTATCCTATACAGCTGTCTATCCAAACTTAATAAAAAAACAAAATGTAAACCCAGCTCTGGCTATTTTCAATGAAAAAATATTGCAGCACATGAGTGAGTGTCTAAGGAAAATATTTTTCTTTCTGGATTTGAGGGCACTTGCCCGTTTCTACACATTATTTGTTCATGGTGGAAAATAGCTAACGTAAAAAGTGCATTTGGAGGGGAAAAACATTAATGGCAGTTTTAGAGAACCAATTACAGAGGGTGGGGATTTTCAATTGCAATTTTTACAAAAATTGTCATCGTGGTTAAAGACATGGAGAATTGATATGTCTACTAATGAATCCGTCACTGCAGATTTTTTTATGCATTCATTATAACTGTAGATTACTTACTAATTAGTGAGTTTCAGAAGGATGTGTTAGAGGGAATGCTACAGAAGTTAAGTGGAGCTAACTAGCACATACCATTCTTGCAGTTAATTGAGAGCAAGAGGAAACCCAGGTTTAAGTCTGTAGTGTTGTCAGCAGGCAAGAATGGAAATATTTCTTGAACAACACTTTTACCATATTGTGATGAACCACATACCTCTGTGTACATTAAACCATTCAGTTCAGTTTTTAAATCAGACGTTTCAATCCAGCATATATCTGGAAGAAGTACTTCCAATTTTAAGTCAGACTGCAGGATATGTAGGCAGGCATGAAATATGACAACAAAATTTTGAATTTTGTGTTTAATGCCTGCGAAGCAAGAAAACTGTGAATGTTGAAATACCACTTGAGTTCAAATTAATTGAGGCATTAGACAGAAGTACGCTTATGTTACCCTCGGAACCGTCTTTGATTGCAGTTTGTGATGTATAGTTAGTAATGCAGATCATAGTTGATCATTTTAAGGGTAGCCTTTTAGCTTGCATGAATCAGCTGGGATTTCTGCAGAGATTGGCTTCACAGACACTCATCAACTGTATGAAAGATTGCAATACTAGAATGGTAATAGATTTGAAGAATATTGTTTATGTTCCTGCAAAGTGGCCATAAAATCTGTATATTAGTGACCATGGTTGTAAAATAATATTGAATAATTAAAGAAATTATGAAAAAGATGTAATGCTGACAGGAAAATTAAGAAATTTAAAAAAATTAACACGGGGCATCGGGGGTGGCAATCCTAAGTAAGTATTTAAATTTTTTTTTATGACACTGGTCTAATTTTATGTGGAATGGCCAATATATATATCGTATGGCTTTACAAGTACACAAAAAAATATATCAAATGGAAATGTCCAAATTTGACAACCAGTCCAGAGCACTCGGAGTCACTTGATGTAGAAGCATCAGATCACCGTTAAATGCTCGAAGTGGGTACTCCTTAACGATGTGTTCCATTGTCTGCTCCTCCGCTCCACAGTCGCAGTCAGCAGACGAACGGAAACCCCATTTCTTCAACATGTAGCCACACCTCCCTTGACCCGTCCTAATTCGGTTCAGCTTCGACCAGGTTTGACGCGGCAGTTGGAATCCTTCAACCTTCTTTGTTGGATCTTGAACCAAGTGAGCGTTGTTGGGTGGATGTTCATGCCAACGCTGTTGCCACTCAGAGGTCATGTCGAAAGAACTGATACTTTTAAAATCAGTCCAGGGTGGTTTGCGTGATTTCAGACGAGTTGTTGGTGGGTGTTGTAGGGCATCGTACGAGGGAGAGTTCTTATGAGAAGAGATCTTCTTGAGCAAGTTTACCCTAGCTGCTTTCCTCCTTAGATCTGGCGGGGCAATATTGGCTAAGACAGGTAACCACTGAATGGGAGTAGATCTGACAGTACCAGTGATCACGCTCATGGCTTCATTAAAGCTGGACATCAATCTTTGTTGTGTGAATGCTGTTTTGCCATTCAGGAGCACAGTATTCACCAGCAGAATACACAAGAGCGAATGCAGCAGTGCGTAGGGTATTGGCGTCCGCACCCCAGCTACTTCCGGCAATCTTGCGGAGTAGATTCACTCTGGAGCCAAGTTTCTTAGATAACGTGATGCACTGTTGTTTGAATGTCAAGGACCGATCCAGAGTGATTCCTAGATATTTGGGATTGCAGTTATGCGGTACTTCGGTTCCGTCGAAAGTCACATGTAGCTTCCTATGGCCTTCCTTATTATTTAGATGGAATGCAGTAACCTCAGTTTTATTTGGGTTAGGTTGAAGTCTCCATTTATGGAAGTAGTCATTCAATTTCGTCAGATCACTTGTCAGTACATTCTCACAGTGCATAAGACCTTTACTCTGGAAGACTAACGCTAGGTCATCTGCATACTGGATTTTCAATGAGTCAGTGTCTGGCATATCATGAATATACAAGTTAAACAGAATCGGGGCCAGAACTGATCCCTGAGGTAGGCCATTGTTTAGAGTCCTCCATCTGCTAGATTGTCCGTTCAGAAACACCTTAAGGAGTCTGTCAGAGAGCATGTTGTTCACTAGAAATGCCAGCTTTTGACATGGGATGATTTCAATAAACTTCGACATCAAGCCATCCCTCCACACAGTGTCATAAGCTGCTGTAAGGTCCACAAAAACTACAGCTGATCGGAGACCTCGTTGAAATCCAGCTTCAACTAGAGTTGTCAATGTTAAAACCTGGTCGCAGCAGCTCCGATGTTTCCTAAAGCCACCTTGTTCAACAGGGTTGGTTTGATCAATGGCCTCTTGAATACGATTTAGAATAAGCCTTTCTAGTAGCTTATAGGTCATGCTGAGTAGCGATACTGGCCGGTAGTGAGAAGCATCGGTTCCGTCTTTGCCTGGTTTCAGGATGGCAATTATCTTAGTCTGCTTGAAAAGCTTTGGTAATCTTCCAGTTCGTAGAATTTCATTGAAGAATTCAATGAGCCACAATTTTGTTTTAGGTCCTATGGCTTTAAGAAACTCTGGATATACGCCATCAAAGCCAACAGCTTTATTTACCTTTAGCATATTCAAGGCTATATCAAGTTCCTCAATGCTGAAGTCACCTGAGTAGTCAGGATGTGGTGTTAGATTGGATCTCTTTATGTACAATTCATTTCTCACGATTCGTGTATGTGCCTTGTCAATTTTAGCTTTCGAATTCTTCATTAGTCTGGATGCAACAGCATTGGCATTCACACGTGGGACTGTGCTTGACAGCCTTGGATCTGTACCAAGTTTTCTTATAAACATAGATTGTAAATTAATGTACGTAGAGAAAATACCATTGTTTTACTTCAGCATGAATGCTGACTCAATTACTTAGCAGAGTTCGGAAGTGAATTCATTGTCATAATATTTTCAGTTCATTTTGTCGTAAAATTGAAATACGAGTTACATATGTAAACTTGTAAAATATTTCAAACTTTCTGAGTTTGATTTTTGTTCTCAACTCTGCTTTGTTTCCTATATTTTGTGTACCTTTCTACTGTGTTATAAATGCCGTTCAGAAATGATTGTTGGCTGTAATTATTTTACCCACTGGCGTATGCTGCCATCAAGACATGGGCTATCACTAGACTTAGGTTACCAATTTTCGATAGTTGGTTTAGTGAACGTCAAACCTTAAGGGTTTTGAGCTGCAGCTAATAGCCATCGGAGTAGCCTGCTGTGTTAAGGATGGTTCACAAGCCCTAGCCTCTGCTACTGTAGATGGTAGCTAAAGAATCAGCCTCCTCGTACTCTTAATTCCCCTAGCTCGGGGACTGGGTGCTTATGACGTCTTCACCATTCATTTCATCAGGTCACCATCAAGCCTTTCCAGAGGCTATGCATTATTATTATTATTATTATTATTATTATTATTATTATTATTATTATTATTATTATTATTATTATTATCTCAGTAGCAAACAATAAGCATGGCCAACAATAAAGTTTGTGAAGTTCGCACGAGCCACATAACCACAAATACTTTTCGCAGTTATTTACGTTGAAATATCCTTTGTATGGATTGTTGTTTTTCTCCTTCTGTTCACACTGTAACTGAGTAAGAGGTGGGGTAGGCTTACCATTTTTAATTATCAGCAATTTATCTTCATATTTCAGTTGCGAGAATGGTTTATCCAACAACTTACACACGGTTCAGGCATTTCACAGAAGTAACATCACAACGTCACAGTTACGTTAAACACTATAACTTCAGATAAACTAAAATTGTTCTGAGATCAATTGAAATATACCAATATTTTCCAACTATAAGCAACCCATAAGATGTCCTGCACATGCAAAAACAAACTCGTGATAATGTACCACATGGGTGAATCCCATCAATTCGGACACTTCCGGAGAACTTCGATTCTTTGGGCCTTCTCTTTCCACCGCTGTCACTCTCGTTAGCGGCGACGATTTGACGGACCGAAGCCTAGCACAGTTCGAGGTTAGTATCCCCTCGTTCCCCGCACCATTCCGACATTCGCCAGCAAGCCTCGCGCGGTGGGTCGAGGAGAGTGGCCGAAGGCCTGGGCTGCGATGTTAGTCTCCGATGCCTTGCTCTCAGAAATACGAACGACGTTCTTCCTCAATGCTTTCAAGTTTTGTAAATGGAAGAATGTGTCAGATGCTTACATTATAATAAGATTTAGATTTCCATCGTTCTCATTTGAGGCTTGGGCTTCACTGATAGCCTAGGTAGCCCTCAGTATACGCCACTGATTTTTACCATTTTCAAAAGGAGTCAATTATTACTTTCTCCAAACATCCCACTTCTCTCTCAGCGACAGCAACTGTAGTGCAGTCAACATAAACGACTTCAGTCATGGAAAATATATGAACTAATACGGCCGTCATTTCACGTAGGACCGAAGAGAAAAGTAGGACAATAGAAAACTGGGGTAAGTTGGTATCTTATTTTGTGTTATATCATGTAGTAACAAATGTGAAGGAAGCGTATCGTATGAAATAAATTTAATTAATTAATCTAATCAGTATACTTCAAATTACTCAAAAAGTAAAATTTTGAATCACGAAGAATTGTGGTGATTATTTGATTAAAATAAAAATGTCTAGAGATACCTTTCAATCCTCAAATTATCTGTTTATTTCTCCTGAATTTTGCACGACGATTCCTTCTTTTTCAGTCGCTAGCAATTCGTAATATACCTGGCCGTATTAGATGCAGACGTTACTGTTCCAGCGTACGAATTCTTGTAAAATAAAGAAGGCTAGGCTATTCATGTGGAAAACTCCAAGGATAATTCATACAAAAGCAGTTGTTCGGCAAAGACTGGATGGGTCACGTGATTTCGCTCGTTCGTGAGCGCACCCGGGCTTGTCTTTCTTGTTGTCCTTGGCCCCCCCCCAAAAAAAGGATGGCTTCCTGAAACTAGAGGGAGGATCAGCTGTTGGTTCACGTATGGTACGAACAAATTAAGAACTTACGCCGAAATGTTAAAAATTTACGTAGCGACAAAGAATCTGCTAGCCAGGCTCAGTAGAGCCATACGTTACACTCAATACCTGTATTGCTTGACGAAACTCGAATGAAAGAAAAGTAGGATTGCGTTGCACAAGCTTATTTCCTTGTAGGCCGTGTGTTCACAAATTTCAAGAGGTGATGAGAAGGGCAATTAGTAAGCGATTACGCAGTAGTGGCCGGCGCGTGACCACGGAGCCACGGTAGGAAACAGTTGCAAGTTTACAACATCGCGTAAGCTTTTGTACATCGGTTCCACGAAACAACAACATCCCAGGGACCCTGGCACAGCGCGGTCGCGATTGCCGGTTTGTACCGTGGTTGAGAAAATAACGTGCTGCATTTAAGTTCCAGTGTTGGGAAGACTGTGACAGGACTGTGAGGTGCAGGTTAGTTCCTCATTTTGTGCCATATTGGTGACTTTTTTAATAAAGAATACAAAACTCTTTACATCCTCGGTAAGTTACGTAAAAGTCTGTTTATTCTAACAGCAGCACTAGCATGTAGTAGTAATAAATGATCGCGGGTGCCTGCCTAAGTTCTATAGGTAGGCCTGTTCATTTTCTCAAATACCCGGGGAGTAATTGGAGCCTGAAATGGTACCATCAAAAGAGCGGGTAATTATTTTGTAATTGGCGGGCGAAGTAACTCAGTTCCAATGGTTCTATCGTCTTATCAAGACGGCTGAGGCTAGAATCCCAGCCGATGCATTCAAAATTTAAAAAATTGGAATTCACGTTCTATTGGTCCGGATTCTACTTAAAACCGCAGATGCCATCACTTCCCTTTCTTTAGTACTTTTGAACCATAACCATATCATTTATGGCTGTGTATTTTGAGTGACCAACCGTTCTTCGGGCTTACCTTGTACCTTAAATGGTGAGTTGATGCAGTGGCGTACCCAGAAAGTAATTTCAGTGGATGGGCTATATGTCCAGGCCAGTAGGGTGGATACGAATTTTACTTGGGAGGAATTATAGAAAGAAAGCCGGTCCTATCGAGTGCGGTGACGGATCTTCAATAAATATTGATGGTTTTGCTTGTTACCATGTATGACGGCCATTAAAAGGGTAATATCTCGGAGGCTATAAAATGAAAAGCGCTGTAAGGATCGCAATCCAATTACCTGCAGAAAAATGTGCGGACTCCATAAGAGTGCTGAGGTCCTAAACTAGCTGCTGGAAGGACGTGGGTGCACACCACTTGACTACAGAACGAGCACGAGCACGCGTTGATCGTCCACTACACACAGTCGTTCTGGAAACATTGAAATAGATGCTTCAAAAGAAGAGCAAAGGAGTGTAGAGCGTTTCCTGACAGCAGAAGGAGTGAGGGAACGAATATTCATTGAATTGTTGCACAAATGTACGGAGAACACTGAATGTCCATTGAAAGGTTCAAGGCATGGCACAAGCGATTCGGGGAAGGTCGGATGTCGTTGGCCGATGATGTACGATCTTTGAACGCCACACCGCATTACAGATGCCATTGTCCAGCAGGTGGATTCCCTCATCATGCATGACCGGCAAGTTACGGTAACAGAGGTCGGAGTGAACGTCACAATTGCTCACGCCATCATTAAAGACAGATTGAAATTTCGCTAAAAGTGCGCCCAATGGGTGCCTCACACTATTCAACCAGCGCAGGAAGCATGTCGAATTGATCTCTCTCTGGAACATCTGCTGTGCTATGCCAAGGAAGGGAATGAGTTCCTGTCACGAGTGGTCGCTGGGGAGGAAACATGGTGCCATCACTTCGAACTCGAGTTACAACGACAAAGCCTCCAGTGGAAGCATGCCAGGTTCCCGCCAAACGAAAAAAATCCAAGGTGAGCTGAACAATGCTTTGAGAGCTAACTACTTACCTCGGACGACGACGTCAAGGAGTACGTTCGGAACTGTTTCACATCGCAGCCCCAACGATTTTACGAGACGGCCATTCACCGCCTTGTGTCGCAGTGGGTTGTCTCAACAGTGCTTGGAATACTTTTGAAATAACCGCACAGGGGCCTGTTCCACGAACAACATTTGCAACTTTTCATTTTTCACTGTGCATTTTTCAATTCATGCTTTGTTCCACCATCAATTTTCAGATTTGTATTACAAAGAAATGAAGTGAAAACTTTTCAGAAATCTTGCAAAGAATCGATTCCCTTTCCAGCTGTTAATTAACAAGTATCTACACTGGTTCCTTGGCGTAGATTTTGATTTAGTGATAAAACATGTTACGACGAGATATTGTCTTACCATCAAGTGAGGATAGTGATGAAGAATCCAAAAAAAGAATGTACAAAAAAAAATTAATTTTCATAACAGTACTTCGACGGAATTCCGCGAGTGTTTTCGTGTTATCCCTGTGCAAGCTTATTATATTCTTTAAATGACTGGTCATTTATTGAAACCTGCAGCAAAAGGAAAAAATCTTATATGCTTACATTGGTGAGGAAATGGTGCCCGGCTCCATGGTGTAGCAGCAATGCAAGGGACATCAAAATCAACTATTTGCAGGACTGTTACTAAGACGTAGATGCTGTATTAAATGTAACATTTCCTAACGTTGGCCTGATAATCGACATAATATAACGAAAGAATTTACAATGAATGGTGGCTTATGTGTGTGGGTGTGTTGACGGTATTCTCGTCAATTTTTATGCTCCTAGTGACCACGAAGAAGTTTTTATTGATAGACATGGGCATAATTCTCTCAATTTTATTTTTAAAGTTGCCGAAAAGGATGTCTCGTTTCTCGTTAACAACTCCTAGCACAGCCGGCTCCTTGTAATTATCATTTTTCCCCATTATCAAAAATCAAAACTTTAAAACCACGGTACCACAATTATATCGTCTTGACCATAAAAATGAAACAAAATCATTGAGTATAATAACGCTTGTTCATGACTTGATCGAGTCTGTCTTACGCAAAGACTTTTATCTTTGTGAAGGAATTGAAAAGTAATACCTAGATAATGGTGGAACAGAAAGACTTTGCACTTTGCAATAATTGAAAACTGCAAAGTGCTAAGTTGAAAAGTTGCAAAATTCGTTCGTGGAACAGGCCCCAGACTTTATAATACTCCACGATATGAAAGTTCTATTTTTTACGGTGAGGACGATATCACTGTAATACCGGTAGGTTTAAAGTATTGATTTTGTATAATGGAAAGGACCGAAAATTACAAGAAGCTGGCTGTTCTGGAAGTCGTAAAGGAGAAACGGGACATTATTTTCGGCAACTTTAAACATAACATTGAGAGAATAATGCCCATGTCTATCAACATAAACCTCTTCGTGCTCAGTAGGAGCATGTAAATTAACAAGAATACCGTCAACATACCCACACGCGGATGGAAATCAACTCTTAATTAGAAATTCTTCCGCTAGTAGTATGAGCTATGTATGTTCTAAAACAATGGGTGCTGAGTTAGCGTTTTCCCGCGAGGTCATTGACCCGCAGTTGAGTAGTAAGGCTATGTCGATTCTAACGCGAGGTCATGTAGGTTATAGACCACTGAACGCGGAATAAAGTAAATGGCACAATGATTTGAAAGGTTACAAGTCATTAACAATAATACTGTAATGTGGCTACTGTTTTGGAAACTGCGTGTTATTGTGTGAGTAGCATTGTCCCTGAGAGGCGGGAATTGAGCATTCAAGGTTTAAAATGACCGATCCGCCCTATGAACCGACGGCACTGACCAGTGAACGAAACGGACATTGAAAATGTTGGCAGCTAAATGTCAGTAGCATTCTGTAAATGAAGTGTAGTTGTAATTGAGTAAGACGTTTCTCAGCCCGATTACTGCCTCTATTATATCCGCTCTCCTTGGACTACATCAACTGACTACCGTTCTTAATCTAGAAAACAGGATTACAGGGAGGTTGGCATTATCCACCCGCATTATGTGACTCTCCTGTTCCTGGTCCTATCAGACATTCTTTTGAGTTTCCTGAGGTGCTTTTTCCTTCCTGTGTCTGAACTCCCCATTTCAGTCCTTAATGCGCCCCACAATTTTCTTAAAATCTTTCTTACCTCTTCCTCCAGCTCTTCTATTTCTGCTGTTTTCATGGAGAACATACACTCTGTAGCATAGAGACATTCTTCTTTAAGTGCCGTCTTGTAGTGCCTGATTGTAGTTATGATGGAGGGTCTCTTCTTATTACAGGTGTGCTTGGCCATTTGGTAGGCTTATTCCAATTTCCTTACTCTTTATGTATTTGCTTCATAGTCTGGACCAGGGGTCGGAAACACGCGGTCCGCAGGTTTTACACAGATTTTGTCACGATATAATGAATAAAAATAAAATGAACATTACACTGAATAAAACACTTCAGATGTCCTGCAGAAACCTCTCTGCAGTATTCACAAGGAGTGATGGGTGATACTTCACGAACTGCGAACATTTACTGATATCTAAAAATCAGGAGTGACGATTCTTACTTCCTACACTGTCACTGTGATTAGCCGTGTACGAAGTCAGGGGCATCACCATGGCTGCCAACAGTACAGATGTTCGTAGTTTTCTTAAATGAGAAATGTTATTGTAAGTATAAAAATGAAACTAACCTAAACCTCGTCATCGCTGTTAGTATCAAGTTTAGGTTTTTTCATGTTGAGCAGTAGTGTGTTATTATTATTATTATTATTATTATTATTATTATTATTATTATTATTATTATTATTATTATTATTATTATCATTATTAAGCGCACGTTCGAAACAAGGCCTGCTACGCAGGATGAGGAGAATATCGTAAACACTTACAAGCACTAAAACACGAAACATGTCATTCTTTGTTTAATAATGTGGTATGTCGTAGTGTAATATTTATATTGAACTTGACTGAAAAGCTCAGGTTACATTTAAAGCTGCACTTGACGGAAAACTCAACTCACTCTTGTATGTTAGATGTTTATAAAGAAAGTAGTGATCAATTTGTAATTTATAGCTGATGTTAAGGTTCTATACACCGTATATTTGGGGTAAAACTCAGAAAATTCTTGCGATGAGCAGGACTTAGCTCTATCTGTTACGAACTTATTCAGTTCTCATGATGCTGTATTTTCAAAAATAACTTTTTTAGCCAGCCAGTAGTTATCGTAATTCAAAACCATACCCAGAACATTTCAGCGAATATACTTCTCATTGTATGTGGCTGATCATAATCCTAGTCAAAACTTGCTTTTTTTAAAGTCCAGCATTAATTGTACTAGCTACAAGTGAAAAATATATGGATTAGTTAATAGGAAGTTTGGGTATGTAATGCGGAGTAGAGTCTACAGTGGTGCTGAGCTCAGTTGGATTGCTTGTGTTATACATAAGAAGCAAAAACTCTTGTGGCATTTCTAGTACCTCTTTATTTGGTTAATTTGAGCAAGTTGCATCCCTTACTCCTGTAAATAATTTCACGGGTAAAGACCTAACATCCTACCAGTGGCGTATACTGAGGGCCACCAAGGCTATCAGTGAAGCCCAAGCCTCAAATGAGAACGATGGAAATCTAAATCTTATTATAATGTAAGCATCTGACACATTCTTCCATTTACAAAACTTGAAAGCATTGAGAAAGAACGTCGCTCGTATTTCTGAGAGCAAGGCATTGGAGACTAATATCGCAGCCCAGGCCTTCGGCCACTCTCCTCGACCCACCGCGCGAGGCTTGCCGGCGAATGTCGGAATGGTGCGGGGAACGAGGGGATACTAACCTTGAGCTGTGCTAGGCTTCGGTCCGTCAAATCGTCGCCGCTAACGAGAGAGACACCGGTGGAAAGAGAAGGCCCAAAGACTGGAAGTTCTCCGGAAGTGTCCGAATTGATGGGATTCACCCATGTGGTACATTATCACGAGTTTGTTTTTGCATGTGTAGGATATCTTATGGTTTGCTTATAGTTGGAAAATATTGGTATATTTCAATTGATCTCAGAACAATTTTAGTTTATCTGAAGTTATAGTGTTTAACGTAACTGTGACGTTGTGATGTTACTTCTGTGAAATGCCTGAACCGTGTGTAAGTTGTTGGATAAACCATTCTCGCAACTGAAATATGAAGATAAATTGCTGATAATTAAAAATGGTAAGCCTACCCCACCTCTTACTCAGTTACAGTGTGAACAGAAGGAGAAAAACAAGAATCCATACCAAGGGTATTTCAACGTAAATAAGTATGAAAAGTATTTGTGGTTATGTGGCTCATGCGAACTTCACAAACTTTGTTGTTGGCCATGCTTACTGTTTGCAACTGAGTTGACAAACGGAAGAATTTTCCTTGGATACAGCAAACAAAAGCAGACATGAAGAACGCACAAATTCTCTGTGAAGACATTTTGAATCGAAATATATATAGAAAAAAAATTGACAAGTGGGATGTTACTCCAGAGAATGAAGTACCAAAAAGAGCAGGTACCAAGTGGACGGAAGAAAGGAAAAGGATCTTTAGTCAACAGATGAAAGCATCCTGGATCCTCCACAAACGAAATCATAAATAAAGCTTCGTGAGTTCCGAAAGGGACCATTCACGCATAATAATAATAATAATAATAATAATAATAATAATAATAATAATAATAATAATAATAATAATAATAATAATAATAATAATAATAATGTCCGCCTCTGTGGTGTAGTGGTTAGTGTGTTTAGCTGCCACCCCCGGAGACCCGGGTTCGAATCCCGACTCTGGCACGAAATTTGAAAAGTTGTACGAGGGCTGGAACGGGGTCCACTCAGCCTCGGGAGGTCAACTAAGTAGAGGAGGGTTCGATTCCTACCTCAGCCATCCTCGAAGTGGTTTTCCGTGGTTTCCCACTTCTCCTCCAGGCAAATACCGGGATGGTACTTAACTTAAGGCCACGGCCGCTTCCTTGCCTCTTCCTTGTCTATTCCTTACGATCTTCCCATCCCCCACAAGGTCCCTGTTCAGCATAGCAGACAAGGCTGCCTGGACGAGGCACTGGTCCTCCATGCCAGTTATATCCCCCGACCCAACGTCTCACGTTCCAGGACTCTAGCCTTGAGTGTAGAGGTGGGATATCTCGCTGAGTACGAGGGAAAAACTAACCCTGGAGGACAAACGGATTAAGAAATAATAATAATAATAATAATAATAATAATAATAATAATAATAATAATAATAATAATAATAATAATAATAATAATAATAATAATAATGCATAGCCTCTGGAAAGGCTTGATGGTGACCTGATGAAATGAATGGTGAAGACGTCATAAGCACCCAGTCCCCGAGCTAGGGGATTTAAGAGTACAAGGAAGCTGATTCTTTAGCTACCATCTGCAGTAGGAGAGGCTAGGGCTTGTGAACCATCCTTAACACAGCAGGCTATTCCGATTGCTATTAGCTGCAGCTCAAAACCCTTAAGGCTTGACGTTCACTAAACCAACTACCGAAAATGGGTAACCTAAGTCTAGTGATAGCCCATGTTTTAATACAGCATACGCCACTGCATCCTACACAACTGAAGCCTGTTGAAACACGAGATAATTGTAGACAATAACAGAGTGAACCATGTAATGTTTGAGGACCTGTCAATATCTGACAGATACGAAGGCCATCACTCAGACTACTTCAAAACTTTGTTTTTTGACAGTGTATATATCCTAAAAATTATCATAATCAGCCGAGCTTAACCAAACAGACTCTGAAAAAGCTCCAATGTATCCATCATTCTATTTACGTGACAAAATAACAGCTGCCAAGTTCTCAGATATCAAAAGCAGATAGCCAAAGAGAGTGCTTGTTTGCTGAGAATGGTTCCCAAACTAAACTTTGGAACAGTTTTTCCGCGCGAGCACTGTTGAACAACAACATTTGTTCAGCTGATGTGATCTATGAAAGTTCATTAGCTGTGAGCAAACAAGAGTGTAGTACTGATTCAAGA
Organism: Anabrus simplex; assembly: GCF_040414725.1. Taxonomy (NCBI): domain Eukaryota; kingdom Metazoa; phylum Arthropoda; class Insecta; order Orthoptera; family Tettigoniidae; genus Anabrus; species Anabrus simplex. The sequence continues at coordinate 74,603,799 of NC_090274.1, forward strand.
ACTGCACATTTTCTGGAAACGGCTTCTCACGAGTGGAAAGTAATGAGTATTTAAAAGAGTTATTTAATATCTCTCTGGTAAACTCAATTGTTCAAAAATATGTCTTTCAGTAAAATATTTGATGGTAATCTATCAACCGTGCAGGCTGTGATGTGAAGTATTGATGGAGAGCCATAACACAGAGATCAATTGTTTGTTCATCTCTCTTTATACATATCCATGGCCTGCACAACTCTCAAGGTAGCAAGTTAACATTATGTCACACGTTTTGAGATTGAATATAGGTGCATAAAAGCTAATGGAGTGAGCTGGTAATTGCGATCACCAGTATTCTCTAAGGTGAAAGTCAGCTCCCGCACGAAACTATCGTTATACCTGTCTGTTTTCAGACCAAGTATGTTGTACGGGAGCGAAAGCTGGGTGGATTCAGTGTAGAAATAACAGACATGAAAGCAGCGAGCATAACAGCAGGTACAAGTAGATGGGAACAATGGCAGGGAGGTACTCAGAAGGAGGAGATAAAGTCTAAGTTATGAATGAACTGTTATGGATGAAGATACAAGCTTATAGCAGCTTCAATGCAGGGGTCATGTGAGGCGAATGTAGGAGAATAGGTTATCTAGGAGAATACTGGACTCGGTCGTGAAGGGTAACAGAAGTAAAATAAGACCATACCGGCAATGGTTAAACTCAGTTTCCAATGATTTAAAGACAAGAAAGTCAAGGCCTCAGAGCTAGTTAGAGTGAGCTAGAATAATATAGAGAGGCGGAAGCGCTTTCTGGCTGAAGCTAATTTAACGTACAACCGCCATGTTTGCTGTGGTCACGTAATCAAAGGGACGTGGTTCTTGAATGAAGAAAAATGTTAAAAATACACATTACTAAAGCACTGGTGCAAAATTAGAGACCGTTAGTCGAAAGCTTAAAGCATTATAATAATAGAGAGCGAACAGCGCCACTTCACCCTCCTTGCGATGCGAGACCTGCATCATTTGAAAGGGATATAAGAAGTATCATTATACAGTGACATACGATCAGGCCACGAAATCGGAATCCTTCTTGGCTGTTGCGGCTAAGAGTAAATGGCAAAAACGTTTGGATATAAATTCGTATTTATGACGAAAATCCTTAAAACGAAAGAGACCTACGATAGGTTATGACCTCATTCGGGTCGTATTTCATTCTCGTGAGTAGTACTAAAATGGTTTAATGCAGGGGACACTTCTCACTGCATCAGGCTACTTGCCACTTGCTTGACGTCGCACTAACACATGGAATGTTTTCGGCGACGGAGAGATGGAAAAAGGCTAAGATTGGGAAGGGGTTGCCGTAGCCTTAATTAACGTATAGCCTGGTGTGAAAATGGAAAACCACGGAAACCATCCTTAGGACTGCCGACTGTTCGATTCGAACCCACTATCACCCGAATGCAAGCTCATAGCACCTCTTGTGTGTTAGGGTGGTAGAATAACAACCACGGTATCCCCTACCGGTTGTAAGAGCCGACTCACTTTCATCTATCCTATCCAACCTCCCTTGGTCAACTCTTGCTTTTTCCGTCCACGAATACTAAGGGAGTCTCTAATTTTCATGCCTTTCGTCGCAATTGCCTTTCAGGGAGATGTAGGCAAAATATGACTCTAAAATACGTTTTTTAAATAAATTACTTTATCGTAACACAGAGTCTCGTAATCATATTCCCAAAGTTCCGTGGCGAAAAAGTGCACCTAATTGCCGTAAAAAAATGAAAATTCACGTACGTGCGTTTCTGCCACGCCCATCTGTCAAAGAATAGTTGCCTGCTTGTAGGGTTTATTCCCATTTCTTGCAGGTACTTTCAAGAACTGTTACTTGTTTTTGGCACTACTCTTGTAGGCAAGACTGGAGCAATGATCTAGAAGGCTGTGTATTTGTCTTACGTGATTTGTTATTGTTGGAACTGTTTCCATGTAAACATCAAGTAAAATACATAAACTAAAGTCTTTTGCTATCTGTGTATTTGTTAATCAGTTATGGGTTGATCATCTAGGATTTTTATGAAAGTTAAGAAGACTCAAATAGGGAATAATACGTCAAGAAACAAGACGTGTTTCCCGAACGAGTTTAGAAATCCTACTTCACCAATAAAGGGTGACTTTGCAGGAGACAATGCTGGAAATATCGTTCCCCCAGTGAAAACCACATCATCAAATGCCTCCCGTCAGAAACTGAAATTTAGACTGTTTGAAGAACCTGTGAAATGTGACATAGGCCTAAGTAGTGGTTTTAGGTTAGTTGGCATTGAACTTCTCTCTGCTGCTATAAATATTGCATGTGGAAGTCGGAGTATACATCTTATTGATGATGGAAAGCGAACATGTCTAGCTTGTAATCTCCAAATCGTGTGCGATAACTGCTAACTGGCATTATGAAGTAAACGTTCAATTTGTGTACGGAATGAGATGTATTGGAGTAGGGAGATATGGTGCAAACTTACTTTGTGGCATTATAAATATGCCACCACCTGCTGCAAGATTCACTGTTATAAGTACTGTCATTTGGAATAGTCTCAGTGTAGTTTGTGAGAAGAGTATGACCGCTGCAGCTCAACAGGCTGTGTGTGACAATGCGAATAGTGTACCTACTGATATGTGTGCATCTTGTGATGAGCGAGGCCACCAGTCCCTTCATGGTGTATCGACGGTAGTTTCTGTGGACACAGGCGAAGTGTTGGGCATAGACGTAGTTAGTAAGCACAGTCTTATTTGTGCTGTTAGGAAAAGAACATAATGACAAGCAAGAGGAAATGGAGTGGAGTAAGAAACACGAAGAGACCAGTGGTAAAATCTATTGTGGTTCAAGTGGCGGTATGGAGACTGCTGGAATGAATGCAATATTTAGTCGTTCTGTCCAAAAGTACGGTGTCCGGTATGTAAAGTATATCGGACATGGAGACTCAAGTGCTTACGAGAAAACAAAGAAAAAGCTTGAATATCAAACTTCAGTGAATCACATACCAACAGCGGATGGAAGAAATATAAACTCTCACGGACAAAAGATAAACAGGTAGCTAACAAGAAATAAGTATTTGTGATAAGTCGGAAAGAGGGAACATTATCTATCATCATACATACAACTCAAAACATGGCTGCCCTTGATGAAAATGCCTGCGTTAGCGATGATGTCAGGCATACAGCCCCTCTATGTTGCTCTAGCTCGCTGGCTGTTTAAAGTAGAAGACTCTGGGGGTGTTTAGTAAATTCACAGAGGCTGCGTCAGCCATACCGTCGCTTGCTGGCACAAGTCAAACATAGACATAATGCATCAAAAATACCCAAAGTCAAATAAATAAAAAAACTTGAAACAACACGATACCCGCTACAACTGGAAGAGCTGGGATCCCAAATATCCGAAGATAAATTAAAAATATTTGGCACGGTAAGAAATAGTTGAGTTATCTCGAAAGAAAAGACAGAAGATTTTTCTTGGTAAGTAAACTAATTATTTAATTAGTGAAACAAATGAATTAAAGTACAATAATGGAAAAGGGGCCCTCTAAATTAAAAAGCAAGTAACTAATTAAAATCAATTAGTTAATATGTTGGGTTGATACCTTAAGTAAGAATTTCTTTGAACCATGTCCTCCTTAAGATGTTAGCAGAGGTATACATATCATTGTCTGTGTACTTCTGTATTATGCTGCACTCATTGTGTGTATGTTTTCCCCTCCCCTCGCTTCCTATTACTAGCGAGAAGGCCGGGGCCTTGACCTGTGTTGGGGAAGCCATCTTGCAGTTTTACTCCTGTCTCTGTACCAGACAGACGTGCCATCTTATATTTTTCCAGGGTCTACCCTGGTTTCCACCCCTTTTGGGTAGGAATTTTTGTAAGTTTCGTTTTATTTTAGTTATACCTAGTGTCTGTTAACGTAAATTGAGCTTGTGGTATTATTATCTCCGTTCTGGATTCTCTTCCCGACCTGGCATTTTCGTTAGTACTAGGAACTCATTTGATCATTAGTTCATAACTGACCCCTTTCCTAAAACACATTTTCTTCTGGTTTCTGATTTTAACTTTTTCCTGATGGCCAGTTATATTAATTTAGACCTTCCGTTATGGAGGATATCAAACTTGATTTTGAATATTGTAATTCTGCGTCCGTTGGACCTTCTCAACCGTTCTGTAAGGTTAACTTTATCACAAACCACTCTGTGGAGTAAATTGTTATTTAATTATTTTAAAAAAAGGAGCTGAGAAAAATGAATACCAATCCGTTCAACAGTGTTTTGTCTCTCGTTGACTGTCTGATTTTAATTTTACTTGGTGGTCGTCTTGGTGACATTGATTGTCAAAGATATGTTTTATTTGCTTTTTTTTTTGTCTGGGGAGTTGGATTGAGATTGGTTCGGATAACGTTGGGATTTGATTGACTGGAACTTGTCTTGGAATTTTGGTGGTGATTATTACCGATATTACCTTCATTTCACCACGATATCTGATTATTTATTGTGTGATTGTTTTAATTCCCCCGGTGATTTAATCCATGTATTCTTGAATTATGTAGAAACTTCTGCTTATCCTGTTATGCTTCTGAAGAGCTGGTGATGATATTTACTGAATTACCTTTATTCACCACTTCTCTGTATGTATGAAATATTTCCCGCGATTTTATCCCTAAAAATTGGATTAAGTAGGTTCTTCGTGTAATTAAATTGGTATTGAGCCTGTTCCGCTCTTTGTATTGGTAGGTTACCATATGATTTATGTATTTTGGCTTTTGATTGATATCCTGTCCCTGTTAATTTATGCCTGCTCTGTATTAACACCGTGCTAAGGATCGGATTCATTTCTCTCTATTTATGCTTGAGATTTCATTTAATTGTTTAACTACTTGCTCCATCCTTCCTGGTCTTTAATTTCAGATCTTTCCTTGATTAATTCACTGATTTAATTTACTTAGTGTAATGTTCATTTTGCGTCGTTATTAAATTATACTATTTCCAAAAATCCCTGGCTTATCTTTTCAAGATAAGGTGGTGCACTAAAACGTTAGGTTTACTATGATAATTTTATTAAGGTCATGATTGCAATGATCCACTAAAAGGCACCTTCCACACTTACACCCATGAGGTAAGTTGTCTTATTTTTTACTTGTATTAACTTTCCTTTTCTGCTTCTGTGTGGTGACTCTATGTGGTATTTATTTTGGGTTTTCTGGGTGTCAGTGTGTTGGCACAGTCTTGGATAACTTACTTACTGTTATTGAATTGTTAACTGCCTGTCACCCAGGACGTTATCGTGTCTTGCGTCTCACTGTGTCATTATATTTAATTTCTGTTATTTGGTGCCACACTCTAAATTGGTACAGTGATTTATATGTGCTCATGTTGATTGGTTCTGCCTTGACACGTCTCTACGCTAAATGGATTACTAACTCGCAATTCGCTCTGGGTTTATGTGGTATGTGTTCTAAGCTGGCACCTTACAGTGTTATAAAGATTTTCAATGTCATCGCGCCATACATATTTATGTTTTATCATTAATCGAAACGTCTCAGTGTATCCATTAATCGAACGTCACAAATAATTTAAAAACTTAGTGAGGATTGCATTAGCGAAACAAGTGATCTAAAGTACATTAATGGGAAAGACGTCCTCTAAATTAAAATGCAAATAACTAATTAAAATGAATGAATTAATAAATTAAAAACTTAACGAGGGCTGTATTAGTGAAACAAGTGAACTAAAGTGGATTAATGGAAAAGCCGTCCTCTAAATTAAAATGCAAATAACTAATTGAAATCATTTAATTAATAAATTAAAGACTTAATGAGGTCTGTCATTAGAAAAATAAGATTTAACAAGGCCATGGCCTTGATTCTTAAAACTAGTAGTAAATCTTTGGTAAAATAAAAGAAACGCATTTTCTACTTTACAAATCACCTCGAAGATTTCACCACTTCTTTCTTCTTCCGTTTTGCTTACACCCCAGAACTAAGCAAATACCGATCACAGGGGTCAGATTCTAAACTCACGTTTCAGAAACGTAAAAATAACTTAATACGTATCACCTGTCCCAAAAGACAGAAATATGTGACCAAGAAATGGAAGGAAAATCAAACAAGTACTTAACATTAAAGAAGAGATCACTTGCAAATCTCCACCAAGAAGCAAGACCAAGACAGGTCAAATCAACCAAAAATGTCATTATCACCAACACTGCAGTTGCCAAGGAAACGACAACACGCCCATAAAGCTCAGATGTGATCAACCATTAAATCAGGAATAAACAATGGGATGAACCCAAAGAAAGAAAGAAGTACAACAAGAAGTTAAATGTATAAAACAGCTATAAATGAAATTAAACAAATAATAAAAGAATAGCACTAAATCCAAAACAGAAATAGAGATTCCGAATTCCAGGTGAAATCTCACGTGATCTCTATACCTTCAGTAAATTAAACCCATTATGTTGCTCAATACCATTAATGATTAAATAATTTTCAAGTACCGTATTTTCAATTTCGCAATTAATAAATCATCTATATAAATAAAATCGTAACGTGTGTGTGTCTGTACATTGACTATTTTGGCGAAATTTCCGTACAGTCATCTGTTTCAGATGTAATAATGACGATCTGCATAATTTTCAGCTTCGGTGTCTGTCTGTTTGTCTGCCCTTCTATAACTTGAAAACTACTGGACATATTTCCTCCAAACTTCATATTTAAAATCCACCTGTCATTGGGTAGATTTTAGCGCAAATATTGTTTCTAAATCCCTCAACTGACTGAGGATTTATATGAAACTTGAAAACTACTGGACATATTTCCACCAAACTTCATATTTAAAATCCACCTGTCATTGGGTAGATTTTAGGGCAAGTATTGTTTCTAAATCCCTGAACTGATTGGGGGTTTATAACCAAAACCGTGATTTTGCACTCCCTCAAAATATACACAACCAAACTTAATGGATATCTACCTGCCGTACTGGAAATTAATTTCTAAACCTTTTCTTCTCATGTGCATCATTTCGATATCAGGATTAATAAGGGAGATATCACTAAAGGTAGGTTTGTTGGGCTATGTCCAGCGGACATACGCAAAAGGTGTTGTACGTGGAGCAGATTCCTTATCTATCTACATAAATCATATCGTAAAGACCGTATGTCTGTGCATTGACTATTTTGGCGAAATTTTGGTACAGTTTTCCGTTTAAGGGGCAATAATGACCACCTGCATAATTCTTAGCTTTGGTGTCTGTCTGTTTGATTGTATGAGTTCTTATAACTTGAAAACTACTGAATATATTTCTACCAAACTTGATATTTAGAATCCACCTGTCCTTGAGCAGGTTTCAGGGCCAATATTATTTCTGAATACCTAAATTTACTAGGGGCTTACCCGAAACCGGAACCATGATTTTGCACTCCCTCAAAATATGCACATCAGAAATTAATGGAAATCTACAATTCTTAATGGAAATCCATTTCTAAAACTTTTTTCTCATGTGAATTTTTCGACAGGAGGATTAATAGTGAGATATCATGAACAGTCGGTTTTGCAGGATAAGACCAGCGGACTTAGCCCAAAAGGTATTGTACGTGGAGCAGATTCCTTATCTATTTATATAAATAAAATCTTAATCACTGTGCGTGGCTGTACATTGACTATTTTGGTGAAATTTTCATACAGCTACCCGTTTTAGGGGTAATAATGACCATCTGCATATTTTAGTGTACCGTAATTTCCTGAAAGTCCTAATTTTTACTCCCCTCACCTAAAATCCAGATTGCGGCATAATCTGCCAGACGAGCAAGAAAATTGAAATTTGGCAATGTTATACGTTTTAGCCTGTAACGGCGGGAAACTTCCAAGATCTTTAAATCGTTCACTTTTTATCCCCGAAGATATCGAAATATGGAGTCAATTTTAATGATGGTGCAGACCTTCCTTTCGAGGTATTTCGTGGGATAAATGGGAAGTCCTATCACATAACGTATGGCTCAATCTCCGTTCAATTTGGAGTGATCTTCAACCTTATTCGTATGACTTTTTGTCTTATCTGTATCCCTCGTACGTTAGATTCGTCTCTATATCTCGATTTTAAGTAAATTTGGACGTTTTACCTGCACAATTCATACTTTCAATCACTTACAGGAGAGATAGAATCATCAAACTCTACACGAACATTGGACCACCCAGTACCCATATGTGATCCAAATGCTATATCACATAATTATCCGAAATGTAATGCAATGTAATATAATCTTACACATAATTCAACCTATTCAACGTTTCTAACTCAATCAGACCCATGAATAAATGAGATGCGAAAAAATATCATATGACCAGCCATTTAGGCCGCTAAATACTGAGTCTTATGGTACAATCCTTTGTCGATATGACGTACCGTTTAGCAGCAGTTAATCTGTAAATGAAGGCCTGCAGTATGTTTAACACGCATATACTTTCGTGTGTCGACCTATATATATTCATTGAAGTCGATTTGTGGCGATCGAGAAAGGGTATGTTTGCTATTATAATCAGTACTCCCCAAACCGAGTTTGACTGGCAGTAGGAATGGGGTTCTTCTCTAAGACCTGTGTAACTGGCATTAGTGAGAAGGGCCACTGTAATGAAGAATTCATTTCTCGATTTGACTTGCAGAAGGCAAGGGAGGATGAAATTTTTTCAAAACTCCCCTACATGATCGCGTTTGGCTGTAGGTACGGGTGCCCGCCATTATAAACAAATGTACCCATCTAAAATGAGACTAGCATTAGGCACAGTGGCCTGCTATTTTAATGGAAACTCACCATCTCTATGTGACTGGCAGTAAGCTGGCTGGCAGAAGGGAAAACGGCCTGTCATTATAATGATAATTGCACAACTCAATTTTGACTGGTAGTAGAAAAGTTGCATGCCATTATAATAAAAACTCCTGAACTGTTATCTGACTGAAAGTAGGAAAGGGTGCCTGCCATTGTAACGAAAACTCCCCAAATCGATTGTGACCGCGCAGTAGGCAATGGGGTCTGTATTTATAATATAAACTTCCCAACTCGATTGTGAATGGCAGTAGGCAAGTGGACCTGCCGTTATCATCACAACCCCGGAAACCACACTTTACCTTGGAAACAACGTATGGGGACCTCCCGATGCTATTTCTCGGATAACGCTTAGAGGCATGCAATTTTAGAACAATATTATTTACTGTACGCACAGTATTTACTTCGATATTCGAATCGATGTAGAATACCGTAGCGAAGCACGGGTACGTTTGCTAGTAATAACATATTATTGCCACGGTGGATGTAGAAAAATTACCAGCAGGCTATTTGCAATCAAATCTCCTTAGTAGATATTAACTACATTAATCATAATGCACCGTTTCACATTTTAGTTACAGATAGAACGAAGGTTACAATTTCTTCCTTGAAATTCTAAAGATTCAAACAGTTCAGAGGAGGAAACGAATATCCAGAAGTCATATTTGACCAGTCCCAGAAGGAAGAATAAAATTGGAATGACGGTGAACTTTTTATTTATTTCATTTCAATATAGGCACCTGAGCCAAGGCTCTTCTTGGTGCAATACAAATAAATTACAATGGCAGCTATATTCACAATGTAAATACAAAATATAATACAGTAAGTATATAATTTAACATGATGTAATAGATAAGATAGGACAAAGCTTCCTAACCATAATTACCATACTACTTCAAGTATTTAGTTACACTACTCTTGAAGATAGATAAAGTTGGTAACATTTTTATATTTTTTGAAAGCGAGTTATACATAGATATAGAAAAATGCCAAAGAGA